>NC_088924.1:327500-447500 GCF_038396675.1 Hydra vulgaris
AATCCGAGAAAATAATCTTTAAGTGATAAATAAAGTTCAGCTTATGTATCTAGAGTAATAATTGCACTTTGCAATGATTTGGAAACAGCTAACATTCGTTGCAAAATTTGATTCCATATTATTACAAACATATATTCCATATGTTTGTAAAGCAAGTTCAAAAGTTTCCATTTTCGATAGTAAATTTCCAGCCGTAGCTCTTGTTTTATGTTTCAAAACTTTCACACTCATTGATTTTGATCAATCCTTTCATTAATTTGTTGTAGTTCTGGTGAATGGTTTTGACCGAGTCAGCATGAGCGCTCCACCGAGTATTAGGGTAAAGCTTAAAAATAAAAAAAATAAAAAACAAGTATTTTTGAAAGTCTTACCCTCCTAATCTGTTCCTAGTAATATAGAAACACCACAAAAAAGTTTGAACAATAAGTTCTTGTGTGTAGGGGTTGCTCAAGAGCTTCAAAATTTACGAAAATTATGAAAATTACATGAATTTTCAATTTATTTTTAACAATTCAGTTATTATTTTTCAACACAATTACATTGCAATCTCAGTTCAGTTTTAGACAGAGTTCATAGTGTCAGTTCAATAATTTCCAAATTTATTGTTTATATGGTACTCCAGACATAGTTTGTTTTCTGCTGTTAGGGTACATTCGACGATGATCCTCGACAACTTGCAGGAGGAATATAACTGCATTTCATCACGAGTTAACAAGCCGCTGTATTCCTGAATTAATGCAACTCCTTGTTCAGCGTGATCATTTACTACTTTCAGTGACTTGACTGTTTCTTTAGCTTGCCTGAAATCATCTCTGTCCTCCCACAAATCCGAATCAACTTCGAGGAGCCCATGTGGAAGTTCCATCATTCGGAAAAGAGTCATCGACTTAGCTGTGACAAAATCTTCCAAGTTTTTGTCTTTAAAGGAATCGAGAGTTACTGTAATTCTCTTGGAATGGTCCTTACTTGCTCTTCTTCATTCTGCATTGCACTCACCATCAGTCTCTTGGTTGACGAACTAATCCGATCGTCGAAGAAAGCCAGCGTAACAAGTTCCTCTGACAGGTACCACAAATAATTGGAAAACTTCTTTGATGTTTGCTTTGAGATTGCAGAATGGATAGAGGAGTATTCAAGCAGAGACTTGAGCAGCAGAAAGTCGCTATAAGGAGCATCGGATGCTTGAGGTGCACAGATCGAGGCTTTCAAGTAGATGCGTACTGCAAACACACACACATTGCGTAATCCTCCTTCTTCTGCAGGAGTCAGTTTGAATTGAGCCTTGAACATCCAGATCTTGAGACTGTATATGACCTTACTCATCCAGCGAGCATGATGCATTGCTCCAGGCAACATGAATCGCACTCCTCTGGTAGGAGCAGCGCCGAGATAAACAATCACGAGTTCCAAGAATTCTTTATAATCATCTCTCGGCTGGTTCTGTTCAAGATGCTTGATGGCAAATCTAGTGGAAGACATTAAGCTTTGCCTAATGTCTTCCACTAGATTTGCCAAATTTTCTGCTGCAATCCCTGGTTCATATTTGGCCGTGTCTATGAATGCCCAGTATTCCTGGAAGCGCTTGAAGAGTTGAACCACGGGTGAGGAGGTGGCTTTCATACAAACTTGGAGTACTGCACCAAAAATCAGTTCCATAATGTGATTTCTGCAAGCCAGTGACAACAACTCCTTCTTAAGTTTCTGCTCAAGGAGGACACAGGCACCAGCTATCCGACCAGTGTTAGAGCTGGTCGTGTCAAAACACATAGCTCGGATACTATCGGCTATGCCCCAGTCTTCAATAGCTCCGAAGACAGCAGAAGCCTGAGCCTCGCCTGTTCCGGATGGAAGCTTGGCTACTGTGAGTAGCTGTAAAACTTCTTTTCCGGAAACCAAAACAGGCAGACGATCAACCTTCTCTTTTCCAATGAGGTCGGGGATCAGTTTGCCGTCCCAGTGGACAACGAGGGGAACGTTGCCCTGAAACCCAGCCTTTATGTTTGCTGATCGCTGGACTCTGCGTTCAACTCTGTGTCGTCGTATCGAATCTCTGTTTAGGGAAAGTTCGTCAATGTTATGTCCCAAGCTTTTGGCAGCCTCTGCTATAACGAAAACAGCCTTGCGGTCTGAAACTTTTGTTCGATCCAGTGCTGCCGCGAGTTCAGGAGTGACAACTGTTTTTCGCCCTCTTTTTCTCTTCAGTGTCCTAAATGCTATGCCTCCAACAGCCTCCTCACATGCATTATTCTCAGTTTACATTTTCTCTGTGTCTTCTGTTGAACTGTTTTCCGAACCAGACGAAACCAGTTCCACTGAGGAATCTTCAAACTGTTTCATTTCTTGTCGCCTGGCAGGCATTTTCCTTTCTCTGTCTGACACTCTTTTCTCCTTGGCAGCAAGCTTTTCATCTACCCCAGCCATTGACCCTCTCCTTCCTTTTTCTCGCTGCGTTAATAAGAAATTTTTATCTTCTTGCAAAACTGATTTCATGTTCAGAGTATCAGCATGAGCGACATGAAAAAGATCATCGAGTGTAGAAACAAAAGCTGACTGTCTTGCGAGTTGAGTTGGTGAAGCTCGTGTTTTGTTCTTCTTTATAAGACACCATTCCTCAAATGACTTCTCTAGCTTGGTTTGACAGTTTTGATGTTCTCTCATCGGGATTCTAGCTTTGAGCCAAAATTTTGATATTTCATTGATGGTAACAGCCGACGATTGTCTTATGGTTTCCTTCAGTTCGAGATGGTAATGTAGGAAGAACCCCAGAGCCATACGCAATGACGGCAACTTGCTGCCTGTTAATACGGTCACAGTGTCCCCAAGAAGATACAACTGGTTATGAGATCTTGTTGTTTTTGCCACACACGACATTTTAGATCAGAAATTAATCTGGAAAAAAATTAGAAAAGGCATTTTTATTATTCGGCTTTTGGAATCACGAGTTTACTATTTTTAAACTTGAAACATTAAAAACAGTTACTTAGCACAGTTAATTCAGCAACAATTGTACTAAAAAATTAAAGCAATGCCTCAATTAATCAAGCAAATATTTTGAATTAGCCATACTGCCGCAACAATTTTAAAAATATTTAGGCTCAACTAGTCTACCTAAGATAAACCTGTAACCTGTGATACTACTACATTATATAAATTTTAAAATAACTTTATACAAATTTCAAAATAATTTTAAATACCTTGTTTGTTGTAGTCAAGTGTTGATGAAAAAATAATCAAATTTACAAAAATTATTTCAATCATTAATAAGCAGTATAAACAAAATTTTTATTTCTTATGCTTAAAAGCAAACGGCGGTCAGCTTTGGTAGTCTGTTGCACTGCCTCTAACCTGTGAGTAAGTAAGCTCACCTTCAGTGTCATGTTAGTTAATTTTATTAGAAATATAAAAGACACTAAACTGATGAGTATTATGATTTAAATAATAATTATGTCACAAGTTTAGTTTATTTTTGTTTGAATGAACAATTCCAGCTATTATTGATTGTTATGATGGAAAGACTTATAAAGGATTAAAACCACACAGCTTGTAAAATAAATTTTACACTGAAAGAATACAATTATGGAACCATCTGAGTCTCCAAGAATCCGCCAGTCTGATGGCAGAGTGCTGGAAACTTCACCATCATTGAGCTACCTCTAAATATTGTTCAATTGTGCTCATATTTTGTCTGAATTATTATTTAATAAATAGGAACATAATTAAAGGGTAAGAAGATCATATTTCAAAAGTTAAAAAATAAGCTCCACCCTACCGAGTATTCGATAGTGATTTCAATGAACTACTTGCAAACTGTTCCAAAACACTCCATAACTTTGTAGAAGCAGAGAAAAAACTGTACAGTTCTTGAACAAAACCAAAAAAATTGATTCCCTCGATGCAGCAACCTACAGCAGCCTCTCTTACCAAGATAAGAGAATCATCTGAACATGGTAAGAATTTTGCCAGCTTCTTGAACTCCAAAATTCTAGTTTTCATTTCTTTATATTTTCCATTCATATTGCTTGAGTTATCATAAGACTGGCTTCTGCAGTGCTGATTTCCAAGTTCAATTTTACGTTTAAAAAGTCCACGGTTGCATTTGCCGGTGTGATTATTGATGTGAATGAAGTTAACAAACCTTTTAATAGGCTCATTAGATCAATTTGATCAATGTACCTCAAGATCACATATAGTTGATCCTTGTGACTCACATCAGGTGTTGAATCTACTGATAATCCATAATACTTACATTTTAAAACATCGTCACTGATTAATTGCAAAACTTTTCTAGTCATCAATACGATTAATTCATTACATGTATTCTTTAAGAGGTAGTTTGTTTTCCCAGACCCACTGTCACCATAATTTTTTATGTGTTTGGCCAATAAAGGATCAAACTGAGCAATTAACTCAAGCAGACCAATAAAATTCCCGTTCCTCTCAGAACCAAATTTTTCATTTGAATCTCTAAAAGGTAAGTTTCTTTCGATCAATGTGCAAATTACAGCTATAACTCCTCTTACAACCTCTCTCCAGTAGTTTTTATACTTTGCTATTTTCGTTAAGAAGTTGATCATTTAAAAAAACCTTGTTGTTTTTTTTGTGAAAGTATGCGAATAAAGCTTTTTTGTGTTCTGATGAATGTTTATGCCCCTGAATTGATGCCCCTGAATTTTTCCAATCTTTATATCCTGTTGAAGCTAAAGCACATTAAGCACAAACAGAATACACAACCTTATGCTGGGGAATATATGAGCCATTCTCTATTAAACATTTCACTATTTACTTTTTTCCCCATTAACAAGCTTTTTGAGCAATATCGATTGCGATCTTGATACATCATGTTAGAGGATTAATTAACCACCATTTTACTGGGGTAGGACTTGATCTTGCTAACAAAACGATACCAAACTCATCACCAAGTTATAATTTATTTAAAAATCTAAAACCATCAGACGACAAAACATTGCATGACTTTGACTTAATGTTAAAAGAATTTGAAACGGCTTTTTCCTCCCTTAAAAAGGATTAAATCACCAGGGTTTGATGATATACCCAGTAATATACTTATTGCTAATAAAAAAAGTATTATTAAACCGTTATTTTAAATATTAAAACTTTCTTTAGATCAAGGGGTATTTCCTGATACGCTAAAACTAGCAAAAGTATTTCCAATTTATAAAAATGATGATCATTCACGTTTCCAACTACAGGCCTATATCAGTGCTTTCTGTATTTTCGAAAATATTTGAACTTGTAATTTACAACAGAATCGTTGATCATTTTACTAAAGTTTTTTTTATTCAAAATAATTTGGATTTCAGAAAAATCATTTAACTGAACATCCTCGTATTTAATTAGTTGATAAAATAAATAATGGCTTTAACGAAAACAAATTTACTTAAGGTATATTTATCGATCTCTTAAATGCTTTTGACACTGTTGATCATTGCATATTGTTAGAAAGTTGAAACATTATGGGGTAACTAATAAGGTCTACTATTGGATTAAAAGTTACCTTACCGATAAAAAAAACAATATGTTCAAAATCAAAAATACGAAATTTATAAAATCCCATGTGAAGTAATGCAAGAATCAATACTTGATCCTCTCTTATTCTTAGTTTATATTAATGACATAAATAATGCATTGTTGAAGTTAAACCCAGTTATGTTTGCGGATGATACAAGCCTATTTCTTTCCAACAATAGTATCAAACAACATGCAGACATGAATTTTAAATAAAATAAAATAAATAACAGGTTTATAGCGAATAAACTCTCATTAAACGATGAAAAATTAAAGTAAACCTTAATTCATAAAAAAAGCAAAAAAGTTTGCAACGTTTTTAAATTAAAACCACCCTTTTAAACAGTTTTATTACTTCTAACTAAAAGTAAAACTTAATTTACTATAAGACTTAAAAATATAAATATTTTATAAAAAGATCAACATTTAGTATTTGTGCCCTAAAATTTGAAATTCGAATTACTCCGAATCTCAAAAGGAGATACGGTCTCTTGGTTCTCGGCTGACGAAATAATAAATTTTGCCGTAACATAAAATAAAAAATGTTTGTATCGAAAAAACCCAAACCAAAGATTCTTTTTATTAAAAAAAAATCTTCTAAAAACCACCATTATTTAGTTATAAGCTCTTTCTTCGTCAGAATTCTAATATATTTTGTGAAAATTGGTAGAAATGTTGTGTGTTGACAATTATATTTAATTAATATATACTAGAACAGATAACAGCTAGGATCTATAGTAGATTAAGGCACTTTTTTTAAAATTAGGGGTAACAAACAAGTTTCTTTAAGCATTATTAAAAATTGAAGCAAAAAAATTAAAACATCTAAAGCTGTTGTTTGGACTTAATGCGCTTACAAAATCTCACTAATTCCAAATAATAAAATTCGAATAATTTTTAATTGCCTTAACTACACTGAGTAGAGTAGAAATAAACGTAAAAATATTTCAGTCTACACCTCATTGCAACATTAGCATGGTACACGTTTTTCCAAACAAAAATTTAAGTTTTCTCAATTACATTATATGTAAGGTTTTTCATCAAAAAGTATGACATATTTGGTATGAATGGAAAGGTTATTTTACCCACTATTATAAACAGATAAAAGTAATGCAACTATATCAAATCGCCAAGCGTAGTTTTATTTAGAAAAGATGTTTTTTCAACATAAAGTACCTTGGGGCTTGGCTATAGATAAGTCTAAAGATTTGATTTTTTCATAAAAGCACGTATTGATGTTTGTATTCAATGAATGCGACTTGACATTTGTAATCAGACATTATTTGGGAAAATTATCCATGAAAAACCATTTTTTTATGAAAATTAAAGTTATCATTTTCAATACCACACCTAAATGAGTATGTTTAACAATAATGTCACGTTAGATTCAGATAAACTATTTTTTACAAAAGTTGTTTTTGCATAAATAATCATAACTTTTAGCCCTATTCAAAAAACTGTTTTCTGTATTTTTGTATCATTTTTTGAAATACCCCGAGAATTTCAAAAAATGATGAACTTATTCGGCCATCTTGAAAAAATAATTTATTTCATTCAGAATTCGTAAACAATTAAAAAGCAAAGGCGTTAAACTTTAAAAGCAAATTACTTTTATTTTCAAACTCGTTTCGTTTTTATATCAGTAATTGACATTCACTTTCATTTTTATAACAATAATTTTAAATTACCGTGAACCCGGGTAACTTTGGCCAGCGGGGTAACTTGGACCAATTTTCAAAAGTTTTAATTAAACATTTGTAACTTTTAAACAGTTATGTGACGTTTTACTATTTTTGTTTTATTTGAAAATGCAATCTTCTTGCTTGAGTTTTGATCTGAAGTTTGTTGCAAATGCTCTTTACTATAAGTGAAAAAGTGAATGAAAAACTACATCTTGGTAAAACACAATCAAAAACTGTAAAACAGGATGTTGTCTGGGCGAAGATAAAAATAATAGCAAACAACTCAGTTTTTCTTCTGTTTTAAAGAAAAACGTTCAGATAAAATTAAGCTACAAGTTTTTGGCCCAAGAAAAAACATTCTGGTTTTCTTACAGGTCAAAGTTACCCCGTAGGTTTTTAATCTTTTGGGGTAACTTTGGCCAAGTAAATAATATTCATTTTAAAGTAGTCTGATCATTATTTATTATAACTAGAATACTTTTTTGAAACATGTTATCCAAATAATTATTTTTTATTATTTTATTATTTTTTAAAACTAGATTTCGATAAAAACAAATGTTACAGAAAGCTTGCTAAAGAAAGAACTATCAAAATGCCATTTTGATATGGTATTTGAGGAATTAGAGTCTGCAAAATCTGCATCAAGTAAATTGACAAGAAAATACCTTCATCTGTCTTGCTGGTATACTAGTGCAACATTGCTAAACAAAAAGCTTGATGAATTATTAATTGATATTGATTTTAAGTAACCACATATGTAATGATATGTGAAACATGGTAAAGTGAACCATCAACAACAAGTATTCTGAGTTATTCCTTTTCAGGACAAAACAGACCAATTATTAGGGGGACATCGACTATGCATTTATAGTCATGAAAGCATCAGTTCTGTTATATTGAACAATAATTATTTATATAATGACAATTATAAGCAAATGTGGTGCTCGGTTTGTACAGTTTCAGAAATTATTTTTTGTGGGTGTAGCAAGTAGTGAGGAAAATAACAAGCAAATAAATTTAAAATAAATAGCAAGGAAGCAATAAAAGTATTAGTGATATCAGAATCTTTGGATAGAGTTTTTTAAGGTGAGTTTAAACTATTAAATATTAAACTTTTCTTGAATATTTTATTATTCCCTTTTTTTGTTTATTTTTTCTTTTAAAGAATAGATATAGCCTATATATATGTGTGTATATATATATATATATATATATATATATATATATATATATATATATATATATATATATATAAATATATATATATATATATATATATATATATAAATATATATATATATATATATATATATATATATATATATATATATATATATATATATATATATATAGGCTTACGGTACGTCCCATTTTGACCGTGATTGTCCCGTTTTATACCATTTGTATAAGTGTCCCAACCAATTTTGTTGTGTCCTGTTTTTGTGAAAAAAAATAATTTTTTTTTCATTTTTCTTCCAAACAAAATCATCATTTTGAATTTTTAATGAAGCGGAGACTACGGAGTTTATAGTTTTTTGATACTAATGCAAATACTAACAATTATTTCATAGGTCTGCATTTTATCAAGAAAGTCTAATTTTGAATCATCTTAAATAACGCTAACCGTTGGATTTATTAGTGTATGTATATAAGAAGCCGTGATCACTGCGCTCTCCTGAGACCGCCAGGGTGAATTTTGGTTTAATTAATAACATTGGGTTTAATTATTGTGTTCCAAACGACGCTTGTATCGCTTCCATACTTGATTGTAATAGTGGTGAACACCTTCTCCTGCCTGCTCAGCATATACACAAAGCCCAAACTGACTATAGTGAAAAAAAGGAACAAGATGACATACTAAAATATGAACTTTTCAGCTAATATTAATTTGGTTCTTAAACTTTTCAAGAAGATAAAGCTGCAGATTTTCGAAAGCTTTTTTAAATCTAAAACTGATTCAGCAATAGATTCTCTAATAAACATGCTAAAACCATTTGTTTTAATAATTGAAAATTTTTTGAAAAAAGACAGCTAACTGCATGTTAGGGAAGTATCGTGATTAATAATATAGAGGCTGCACTAAGAAGGTTAACTTCTTAATTGTCTAGTTTATTTAAAAGTCTCTGTGAATGGTTACCATCCAAACCAGCTTTGTGGTAACATCGAAAGATTATATAATTCGACTTTAGCCAGGAATCAAAATCAGTCCACAGTGTAACTAATCATTCAGTCACTCATTCAAATTTATTGACTGGCTTAAGGTCCAATATAATAAATATATAATGGGTAAAATAAAGTGGATTAGAATAAAACAAAGACTAACGCACTTGAATATAAACAAAACCCAAGGAAAAAAATAAATAAATAAAGATAAGAAATTAAGGTGTTATAAATATAATTCAGTTCTCCATTTAAACATCATTGGAGACTGCAAGAACCTGTGCATTATTATAAGAACCTATGCATTATTATATGCATCCCATAGACAATGGAGTCAGTCTTTTCTCCAAAGATACTACAACTGACATCCATAGATTGGGCTGCAAAAGGCATTAAATAGCATGATCTTTGTTTGTATTTGTGTAAAGCTGAATTTTCTACGAATGAGGTCAGTTTTAGCATACATAGAGCGCACGTGTTTTAAAATATCTTTGTCATCCTGCATACCATTTGAGATCAAATGACCCAGGTATTTATACTGACTAGTGTATGTGAGAACCTTGCAAAATAATGTGAAACGAGGGCTATTTATAAGGGGTTTATACATTTTAAAAAACATTATTTGAGACTTAATATTGTTATAAACAATATAAATTTTCACAGCATAACTGGAGCACAAGTCAAGTAAGATCTGGAGACCTTTTGCTGAGGGTGCACACACAGGGCAATATCATCAGCATAAAGAAGATGATTAACAAGAGAATGTCCCAAACAACAGCCTACAGTAGTTTTATTGAGTAAAACACTAAGATTGTTAATATATATATATTAAATAGAAGAGGATACAGTACAACTCCTTGTTGCACTCCATTAGTGATATTAAATGTTTTGGATAATATTCCACCCAAAAGGATCTGAGCTGTTTGACCAACATACAAGACAATGAGTAAGCGTAAAGTTACACCAGAAATAATTTTAGATAGTTTCATAAATAGTCTATTAAAGCGAACTCTATCAAAGGCTTTACTAATGTCAATAAATGCCACAAGCATATTTGAGCCATGTGATAGATGAAAATTTAAAATCTTTTAAAATAAAAACTTGCATAAAAGTGCTATGGTTTTTCTTAAATCCAAAATGATTGGGAGTCCCAGTGAAACTTTCATAAACGCGTGAGTCAAAAATATATTCTAAAATTTTAGAGAAAATTGCCACCAAAGTAATTGGACGATAATTATCAGAATCGGAGATGTTACTATTCTTATCTTTAACAACAGGAGAAATAACAGAGTGTGAAGCACCAATTGGGATGTATTCACGGCAAAGCATGGAGGAAAAGCACAATGACAAAATATTAAAGTAATTTGGTCTAGCATAGAGACAATGCTCCAACTGGAGTCCAAAATGGTCAGCTGCTTCTCCACAGGACATATGATTTATGATAGATTGGACTTCATCAGGAGTGACAAGATAGGCATCATCTTTAAGAAGATTACTGTGTTTAACTATAAAGTTGTAATTTATATTGGTTATTGGCTTGACTGAGTTGAACAAGGTGAAATAGTTATTATGCCATACGTGGCATACATTATCAGGACCTGAGGCAGAGTCAATAGAAGGTGGAAGACCACATTTATCGTTGCGAATACAAGTCACTGTAGACCAGAAAACTGGTATAGGTCTTATTTGCTTAACTGTTTGCCAGCTTTTCTGCTTTTATAGTGTTAATATTTTCACAAACAGAAGTATTATCAATATGAATGTGTAACTCTGGTGGAGGAATGAGATGTTCTACTAAAGTTTCTAGAGGTTCATCATGATAAACAACTCTAGAAGAAATACAGTTTTTAAATTCCATTATGAGTTTTTTTTGCATCCATCTTCATCTTCATGGACAGCTAAATAATTTTAATAAAACTGTATTAGATATGGGAAAAAGTCAATCAAATGCAACAAGCGTTATTTTGGAACTAAAAATTTAAAATCTTTTCTTGAGGAAAGAATGAATGGTAATTTTGAGCAACAAGGAGCAAAAGAGTTGCAAAGAAAATTTAGTGCCCATAAATGTTAATACATTTATGACAGAGGCAAATTTTATAAACAATCTCTTATATAAACAACTTTTATAAACAATCTCTTATATTGAACTGTGAGAAAATAGTTTTGGTGGGGCTGAGATATTTGCATGGATTGGACTTGATCACGTATTGAAGTGGGAGTATATTAAACAATCGGCTGAAGCTATAAACAATATTTATGGTTGAGATGATTAACAAAAAATTAATATTGACAGTCTTTTAGATGAGATGTTAAGTACACAAACATTTTGCATCAAAAAGGAAAGAATGTAGTTCATTGAATGTCCAAATCACTTAAGTTGACAAATGGATTCAATTATTCAAGCATTTTCAAGAAAAATGCATTGATGTACCTAATCTGGTAAATGTTATGGAAAATATTTTGTGTTTGAGAAGAACATCTGCACCTGTAGAGCGTATTTTTTAAATCATAAAAAACATTTGGTCAGATGACCGAAGCCTTTTGCAAAAGTCCGCGGTATGTTCATAACTGTACTGCAAGTTGAACTTTGGCATTACATGCTCACTTTTTTATGAGAAACGTAAAATAAATTATAACTTGCTTGAAAAAACACATTTTACTGAAAAGTATGACTCATATAATAACAGTGAATAGTTTTTTTCTCATATTTATTTTGTTAGACTAAACAAAGAATACAAAAAAATTTTAGTGTTGTTTCTTTGCTTTAGATTTCTTTAGCAGCTGAACAATGGACCAATTAAGCTCTTCCTTTGTATATACTTTCATGAAACCTAGTTACAGGGTGCCATGTTTTTTGAAGCACAAAAATAACATTTCTCTCTTCTTCCTCACTCTCTGGTCGTTTATTTTAGCATTTTGCAACACCTCCCAATCTCTGCCCCCACATACATACATCGATACCTCTTTGTAAACACCCCCTTCCCCAATTCTTTCCTTCCCCTTTTAAATTTTGAAGTTTAAAAAAAAAAATTATATATAAATAATTATAATATAAATTTATATATATATATATATATATATATATATATATATATATATATATATATATATATATATATATATATATATATATATATATATATTGTAAATTTTTTTTTAAACTTTAAAATTTATTAAAGTTTGTCAACATAACGGGTAATTACCCGTTATATAAGGTTTTCAAACATAAGGCTTACATAACGCACACATAACGCCAGATTTCGTGTTTTATAATGGGTAATTACCGTTACGTTCAATGTATAACTTGTATGAGAAAAACATAACGGCAAATAACTTTATGCTTTTTTCATACGAATTATATGCTGAACATAAAGGGAGTTACCCGTTATGATTAATTCGTACGGAAAAAACATAACGACAAACACCGTTGTGCTCAGTGTATAACTCGTATGAAAAAAGCGTAACGCTATTTGCCGTTACGTTTTTTTCTTACGAATTGTACATTGAACATAATGATTAGTTATGTAACCCTAACCCTATCCTAACCCGTTATAAAAGACGAAATCTAGCGTTAATGTTTTTTTAAAACATAACTGGTATTTTTTTAATATTATATTTTTGAGTTTGTTTTAAATTTCGTTATTCATATAACAAAAAAATTACAAGGTAACCTTTACGTTACATAAAGAGAGAATATCAAAACAGACAGAAGCTCAAAGCAAATAAGGTTTGGAGTTCGCCTAAGGTTTTTAAGAGATTTCTCAGATCCACTTTTTTGGGAAAACTTACTAATAAACAAAGAATAATTAGAAACGTTTTTGGTCAAAAATGACCTGAAAAAAGTTTGCGAACAATTTCCACTAGATATGGAAAAAATGAAGTTTTTAACAGTGCTTAAAAAAAAACTATACACTGATAAAAGGTTTCTGTTTTTGCTGCAATCTTTTTGGAAAAAATATTGAGTTTAAACACAAGTCTTGCGCAGAATGATTGCAATGATGGGAGTTCCATTTCAGTAATTCTCTCTTCACATAAAAAGGTTTTAAGCTCATATTTAATTTTATCACTTGGAAGCGATTTTGTGCAATTTTAAAAACAAACACAACTATTAATAGTTTAAAATCGCTGAAAATTTAACTCTTTAAGGTTTTCTTATGGTACTCTGCTTTGTTCAAGTTTGTTGTGGCAATTTAACATTGCATAAAATACTTATCAAATCAACTTTACAAGTAAACTGCTGCTAGAAAAACACTTTACTCATGAGAAAACAGTACATGAGCACAAAAATACGAATTTTTTAAACAACTGGAGTGACTTATTTTTTAATATAATTTTGTTATTTAGATGCCCCAAGAAGACTTAACGATCTTGTCACAGAGCACCGCGGAAGTGCATTTAACTAGGAAATTCGCGCCTCTTTCCTTACCGTGACGCAAATATATGTCTAAAGTTCGTTGCAAAACTTGATCTCCTGCTTCTAAAGTAAGTGCTCTAACCACTACGTCACGGCCGCATTGACTTAAGGAAATTTTTGGTTGATCTTCCAGAGATTATTAAAGAAATAAATATTTAGGCGATTTTCCAATCAGTTATAAGAAAGAGAAAAAATATACTCTTTACTTTATGCTCAGAAGATAAACCCCTTGGTAATCCCAAAGAGAAGTTCAAAGTTAATTTCGTTTTTGCAATAGTAGACAATGCAATTAGAGCAGTAAATGAGCGATTCGCGCAATTGTCTGAAATCACTAAATCATTTGGTTTTCTTTATAGTATAAATGTCCTCAAGATGAAGAGTTTAAAAGAACTAATGATTTTTTGCATTAATTAGGAAAAAGCATTTTATTCAAACGCAATATTATCCTGGAAAACCCGCATATTTTGAAAAAGACAATGACGCAACAGCTCTTCGCTTAAAAAAAGATTGAAGAACTTGATAGAAATTTTGATAGAAAAAAAAACAGCCTAGCGACCTAAAATTAATGTTCTTTTAAAAGAGTTTTTAAAAATAAAGTCCTGGAAGGTATTGTTGGATTGAAAGAAAGGACTATAAAACTTCAGTAAAGTAAAATAAACAAACAAAATATAAAACAAAATAGAAATTCTTTACACCACCCAAGACAAGTTTGTCTTGGGCGGATATCTGCCGCCCAAGACAAACTCTTTTGCCCCCCCCCCAACCTTCCTCCTTTTCAGCGGCCATGCGAAAGAGGCGGGGTTCCAAAAACTTGCTACTCAAATAAATGACAATCAAATAAAGCATTGATTTAATCCTACTAGTATTGTAATTTTAATAGTATTGCAAATGAAACTTTTTAAACTTTGTATATATTTTTTTAACTTAGTTAAAAAAATTAAGTTTTTAGACATGTTTTTCCAAGCTTTGTTGCATCAAAACTAAGTTTTACAAAAAATAAAAAATAAATTTTTATGAAAAATCAAAAGTTTGTTATTCGCATTAGTAGGAAATATTTATTTATAGAAGGAAATTTAACCACAAAAAATCAGTTGAAATAACAATTTCGGACAAAATTAAGTACTGTTATATGTATTCTCTAGAGTAACAACAATTAATTTATGTTTTACATTTTTTTTCATGTCTTCTAAGATCCATATATAAAATTTGGTTTCATTGAATTATGCTTTGTAAATTTATAAAATTGTTTTAGTGTCACTATTAACTTTATTTTAAAACTTTATAATGTTTTATAATGTTTTTAATTGAATCATTAAATAAATAAATGATATTAATATAAATGGATGGTTAAGCGCCTTCCAGCCTAAACAACAAAGTTGAAAAAAATTAGCTTATATTAAGAAATGATTTATGTAGTGTTTCTTTGCAAACACCAAACTACTATGATTAAAATTTTTAAGTCCACTGAACTGCAATTACTTTTAATTTTTTTGTGCTTTTTAGCGGCTTTTGTTAAAGACTTATAAAGTTTGCGTCAAATTATCTCATTTTAACATATTCGTTTTATTGGCTGGTTCGGCGCAAAGTCATCCAATTGAGATATTAAAATGAGCTTGCATTCTAATAGCTTTTCATTCAATAATAGGTGTTCAACGCAAAAAACTAATTCATAAAATTCATCGTTATTTTTCACGAAATGCAAAAAAGCTCCCTTTGGTACTATGCGGAAATTCGGAAAGACAAAAACTACCAGAAAATACAGTGAAATTTATTCTAGCTTCTTTAAAAACATTGTCTGGGTACACACAGCATGTGGAAAGTTACAAATTTCAATAAGAAACCGTTGTTAAATATTAGGATTGGCTGTTCATGATTCGAAAGGTGATTTTAACATAGAAGTAGTTGTTGAAAAAGTTCACAACTATTACATAAATGGAAAAACTTTGTACATTTTTAATAACGTCGACAATGAAAGTGTTAAAAGTTTGAAAATGTACATTTCAAGGAAACCGAACTCATTTACATTAATTATACTCAATAGAGAGGGTGGTCAAATAATGTAAATAAAATGTTTGCCGAAAACGAATTAAAATCGCGTTACAGTCTTTGTAGTATAATTATTCCAGAAGCAAGTCAAAATGGCGCTTTTGCAAAGAAATGGAAATTTTAAAACGTAATCAATAAGCTTTGAGAGTTGTAATCCAAATGGATTAATAAAAAAAAAGTTTGTTAAATACGTTTTTAACAACTATTCGATCAATCAAGAAGTTAATTAAAACAAAAATCACGATTAAGGCGAAGTAATTGTTCCTTGCTTACCTCAATTATAGGTACAAATATCAAAGTTTTAGACTCTCTACCTTAATCTCTACTACCTATTTAAACCTTATTTTTTGCTTGCCTGTTCAGCTATAGGTTAGTTACGTTCAATAAAACTGTTATTTCGGCCAGGAAATTATTAAATCCCTCCAGGATTTTATATTGTGTTGGAGTAGTTATGTCGGATTTTATTTTGTGTTGGAGTATTTTTGTCGGATTTAAAATTAAATATAGAAATATAAAACTTCTTTTTGTAAATCCGGGAAAAATACTACCAAATTCTTATTTAGACATATATTAGTTAAATTCTAATCTAGAAATTTATTATTAGTCGTTCAAAAGCACAACAAAAAAATAACAATAAACTAACTCTAACTACTGTTTACAAATTTCTTAAACTTCCATCTTTAATTTGCAATCGTTTATAACGTTTTGAAACAATATCACTGGATAATTTTTGTTAAACGTGGAATGTGATTGGTTAACTTTAATTATGATAATTACGCAGTGTTTAATAGAAAATTATTTTACTACAAAGACTATTCCTTGAAAAATGAAGTATTTTAACTTAGTTCTTACTTCAGTCTATGATAACTCCTTGCTATAACGCAGGCAATAAAATATATAAATATACATAAAATTTCGATCAAAAAAAATATGTTGATCTATATAAACTGAAACCTTTAGAAGTATTAGACTGATAACTTTCCTTTGAAGATGAATCAAAGTCTACAATAAAAGCAATCAATTTAGTTTTATTTAAATTAAAAAAAACTAACCTTATTCCAATAGAATTACTAAACTGTTTATTTTATTGCGATGGTCAAAATATAAGTAAAGAATTTATAATCCAAATGTTAAATCAAATGAAAATAAGCGATGAACTTTTAATAAATAAAACCGTTGGCTTTATAATTAATTATTCGTTACTAAATCGTTTCGGTGATAACAAATATTCAATGCACGAATTGACACAGCTGACGTGTAGATGTTTTCAAAATAGAATTTTCAACTACAAATACGTATCTTAGTTTAATTGAAAATTATTTTAGATTTGAATTGAATGAAGTAAAAGATCACCTAGATTACAGAAACTGTTTTGTTTTCCATTTTATCTATATGTTTCGAACCAACGGAATAAAAATTTCAAAAGCCTTCAAAGTATTAATACAGAAATTTATGGTGAAAATAACGAACTCACGCTTGCCACAAAAAGTAATATCGCAAACTGTTTATACCGTATGGAAAAATATAACGAAGCGTTAGACATTTTGTATTCTTTTGATAAAATACGAACTGAAATATTAGGTATCAGCCATCCAGATACAATGAGAACAAAACATAATACCGCAAACTATTTGAAAAATATGGGAAAATATAAGAAAACTTTAGAAACTTATTATTCTGTTGATAAAATACGAACTGAAATTTTAGGTATCAACCATCCAGATAAAATCAGAACAAAAAATAATATCGCAAGCTGTTTGAACGCTATGGGAAAATACAACGAAGCTTTAGAAATTTATTATTCTGTTGATAAAACACAAACTGAAATTTTAGATATCAACCATCCAGGTACAATGTCAACAAAAAATAATATAAGAAGCTGTTTGAAAAACTTGAAAAACGAGTTGTTTAATTAGTTAAATATAATTTAATTTTATATTTCTATATCTAGGCTTTACTATTTTGTTGATAAAAAAAAAGTAACTTTATTCCTATTTTTTAAAGGAAGCACCGTTAAAAATTTTTCAAATTCTACTATATAATTTATTATTTATACAATTTATTAGAATTTCAGTTGCGCATTTTCAAGTAAAATTGAGATCAGTTTGTTATCTTATTAATAGTAAACATATGTTCATATTCTATGAGTTGTATGTTATATAGATTATAAATGAAGTTTAAAACGTTTTTATGGTTTAATCTTATTTTACTTATTGCATTTTAAATATCTATTTAGTTTAATTTATGTTTTGCTGGGGCAATATATATATATATATATATATATATATATATATATATATATATATATATATATATATATATATATATATATATATATATATATATATATATATATATATATATTAGGGTGATTCAAAAAACACCCTAATATATGTATATTAGTTTAACTAATATATATTAGGGTGATTCAAAAAACACATTTTTTTTGAAATTGTCTGCTGCCAGCCCCTTAATGTGTTCTACGTAATAAATTAATACTAAATTAAAAACATTTTTGAGTAAAAAAAAGTTTTTGGGGTCGCTCGAGACCCTTAAACATCAGACGGGTCCCTAATATTTAAAAAAAAAAAGTTCTTTAAAAGCATATCATGATGGGTCTCAAAAAAAGTGAAATATTTTAAGAGTTTCAAAAATTATAAAAAAAATTTATGGAAACACAAATTAAAAAAATTTATATGAAAAAACTATGAAAATATGTACATTTTTATTTTTTATTAGAAAGATAGTTTTCAAGCCATAAAAATTAAATTAGTAATCTTTATATAAATTAATTATTATTTTTAAAACTTTTATAAAATTTCACTTCTTTTGAGACCCAATATAATATGCTTTTAAAGAACTTTTTTTTTCAAAATATTCGGGATCCTTCTGATGTTTAAGGGTCTTGAGCGACCCCTAAAACTTTTTTTACTCAAAAATTTTTTAAATTTAGTATTAATTTATTACATAGAACATATTTAGGGGATAGCAGCAGACAATTTCAAAAAAAGTTGTTTTTTGAATCACCCTAATATATATATATATATATATATATATATATATATATATATATATATATATATATATATATATATATATATATATATATATATTAATTTTTAATGTTTCATACATATTAACTTAAAAGGGAAAAATTATTAACTAAAGTTTTTGATTCTAATCTAAACCAACGGGTTTTTTTTAATCTAATTTAACTATGCTGAATTAAATTATGCTTATATAAATCTAGTGGGATAAGGGAAAAAAACTTTTGATCAATCTTTTATTTAAAATAATACAGCAAGACTTGAGAAATATTGTACCGTCTAACAGGGGCTAAAGTACTTGTAAGTAAATAAATTTGTTTAAGATTCTTATTTGAAATATGTTTCTAAATTTAACTGTACCTAAAAGCATATAACTAAAAGTGAATGTGACAAATTTTTAAATGCGTCCTTTTTTTTAATAATCAAATCTGAAAATCGTTATTTGTAGTTTGAAACAAAATAAGTGGCAAAATTTAACATAATTTAACTAAAAAAAAAACAAAAAAAAAAAAACAACGTAAAGTCTCAGTTATAGTTTAATTGCAACCAAACTTAATCGTCAAATTGAAGTCTCTACACCTTTTTAAGATGTAATTCGGAACATGAAAGTTGTATTTAAGAAATCGTAATATGTAATTGAGAAATACAACATGTAATTTAGAATTCATAGTATGTAATTGTATGTAATTACAAAATATAAATAAGAAATTGTAATATATTATTTGTGAAAGTCTTCTTGGACATGAATTTAACTAAGTTAAGTTTATCAAATTTAGTGTGTGTATGCTACCGCAGCATACCATGTATGCTACCGTAGTATACCATGTATGCTACCGTAGTATACCATGTATGCTACCGTAGTATACCATGTATGCTACCGTAGTATACCATGTATGCTACCGTAGTATACCATGTATGCTACCGTAGTATACCATGTATGCTACCGTAGTATACCATGTATGCTACTGTAGTATACTATGTATGCAACCGTAGTATACCATGTATGCACCAGTAATAATAATTGAATTGAAATAACGTTGTGTTTAATACACACTATGACCCAAAAACCTATAATAAAGTTAAATCTGTGTCAAAATGTATTTCACCACATTTGTTTAGATCAACTTCTTGAAAAACCAGATCGAACTTGTCGAATTTTTCAGCATAAAACACATGCAACCAATCAATCTACAGACCCCCAGTACTCTAAAACCGATATAACTTTTTCACTACTCTGACTTTTGAGCTCATTATATCAATTTTATAACAAAAAGGGCAATAATTTACCTTTTTAAATATTGGGGAAAATGTAAAAAAATATATAAAAATGAAATATGAGGCCAGCAAGACAATTTTCCTAAATTTTAATTTCTTAACGGTTTATATTAGTCTATTGACGTCATATATTGAAATAAGAAGAGATATGAAAAATTAATTTTTTGCTTTTTTTCAAAGTGTTTTTCAATAAAACCCTTTTAAAAGCGGAACATTTTTTTAACACTTACTTTACACAAGCATAAAAATACTAGGCCGCACCTGGCCGCACATGTGATTTACTTGAAATTATACTTTCATATATCCCAGTAGGAACGCAACGTTTATTCACGTTTCAATCACGTGTATTTTAAGTGACTTCGTCCAGGTTACTATTTTACGTGAAAGTTACGTGAAAGTTACGTGCCAAAATATCGCGTCTAACGGAACTTTTTTTATTCTTAGTGAAAACCTGTGATAAGAAATATAAAATTATATTTTTTATTATATTATTTATTTTTTTATAGTATGGTTTTTATATTCATTATATTAGTTATAATTATTTTACTTTTATGATGATATAATTAATTTTTATTGTAGTTTAATCATAATTAAAAAATTGGTCTATATAATATCTTATAACGCAATGCATTTAAAACAAAACTAAATACTCCAATATATTTTAAGTTGTAATATCTAATATCTAAATTACATCAAATTAAGTTAAGTAAATTAGTACCAAGCGTCCCTATTTGCCACACAAATAAGATTAAACTCAAATTCAAGGTATGCTTTTTTTCTACTTTGTGATATAATATTTTAGACTTGCGAATTTGTCCATTTTGCTTACTTAATTTAGTACAAAATAAGTTATGTTATAACGAATTTAATATCAAATTAAGTAAGCTACATGGACAAATTATAAGTTCTAGCAGAACATATTCTTGATTCTTGAGCAATAATAATGTCTGTAGAACTTCTGCACACATTATTGCTCAAGAGTCGATTAGATAAAAACCAAAAATAGATTTTCTTCTATTATTTGGTTTTTATCAACAAGGTTAAAGAATTTATCCAAGATAATATCAATAAACAAATGTGTTATGTTATTTATTATTGATTATGTATATATTATTATTACATACTTTATCTTTTTGTAATATATGACATCTTGATCTTGTGCTTTATTTGTTAAAAAAGGTTAATACTTATTCATTTCATTTTTTTATATTATTTAAATATTATATGATTAATATATATATTTGAATTGTATTTATGAAATTATTATTGTATATATTATATGACTTTTATTGCTATTGTTATTATGTACAATATAAAACAGGTTATTAACGCGGATTTGTTCAATGTTTTCCCCACAAAAAGATGATTTTGATGCTATTGTATTTGAAACTGCATTATACTTATCTTTCCATGTTAACAACCTTCCAATATGTAAAGCAAGTTTCTCTTAAATATAGCATTGCTTTTTTTAAAAATTGTTTTATGATTTAGATCAAAGAAATAGCAACACCAGAAAATCTTGTTGCCAAAACAGATGGCGACTCACCATGTAAGACTTGTGTTAAAAGTATGTGATTTAAGATAATTATTTAATATTCATATTATTATTTAAGTTTTTTTTGTATCTTTTTAGCTAAATTTGGTGTCGCAAGCTATTATTGGAGAAAATATCGACTTATTCATTAGATAAAGTTTGATGCAAGCTCTTACCTGGTTTCCTTCTTCACGTTTCAATCATGTATATTTTAGGTGACGTCGTCCAGGTTACAATTTTACTTGATTGAAGCATGAAAGTTACGTTGCCAAAATATTGTGTATTTTGGATCTTTTTTTATTCTCAATAAAAACCTATGATTAGAAACTTGGAAAGATTTCTTTATTTTATTTACTATTTTTTTATAATTTAGTTTCAGAGATTATTTTTTGGGTTATTCCCGGAATACCGGATATTTTTCGGAAATTTATCTTTTTCCAAATATCCGAAAAGTTTTCCATACATGCAAGTTACGGTATATATTATTGTCATCAACTTGGCTGAATGCAAAATTAGGGGGAAAATACTCTGAATTTTTTCAGGATATTTTCCGCAAACAATTTTCAAAATTTTTTAAATATAATGATTATATGAAATATGTAGTTTATATATTCGTTATTGTAATTACTTTTTATTATACTTTTATAATAATATAATTATTTTGCATTGCAGTTTTATAATAATAAAAAAAGTATCAGGGTATAAGATATCTTATAACATCGCAATGCATTTTTGACAAAAATAAAATGTCAGATATATAATATTTCATCTAAACATATTATATTATTTTATATCTAAGTTTTATCAATTTAGGTTTAATAAATATATTACAAAGCTTAGTTCAAAATTGTGTAACGTTATGGCAGATAATTCTCATATTGCAACATGCAAAAGATCAAACCCTAATACAAGGTATACTTTTTTTTTCTACCTTATTATATAATATTTTAGACTGTCAAATTTGTCGATGTAATTAATTTAATAAAAAAAAGTTATTATACCTTATTTAATATTAAATTTATTAAACTACATGACAAATGATAAGTTCTGTATAAAATATTATTGACTAGGAAGATCCAATGGTATTGTTATGTTATTGCCTAGGAATATCATTCTGTAGTAAGACACAATAACCTTTTAACTTTTAAAGTTTGAGAAAATTCACTTTTCCTTCTCTTCGACTTTTTTTGTGATCGCACCCTGTAGCAAGAATTGAATTTAGTTCATATCTTGTTGGATAATGCAACTTGATTCTGAGTTGAATTTTCAGCACTCGGTATTTATTGATGACCTAATCTGACAATACTTTATTATACATACTTTTAGTTTTATACTTAATATATTATATATAATTAGGGGTAGATGAGGCTCTTTAGCCGTGGTGAATGTTTCCACAGCAAAAGGAGCCTCAAGATGAAAATCTCACCATGGGTAGGAAAATCATGATATAAAATCCCCACTATAATGTTGTGTGGTTATGTGGTAACTATTACATTTTTAAAAATTGTTATAATTTTTCTGAGTGCATTCTAAAATTACATTTAATGTTCAAAACTTTGTAGATTACTAATTTAAAGCAACTTCGTGGGCTGTCACCTTTGCATCTAGAGAGTTAATGTATGAACAAATTAATGCAGAAAAAAGTGGAAAACAAAAAAAAACAAATTATTTAATCAGATGTTATCAAATAAGGTGAGTACAGGTCTTTTTCTAATCACGCACATCAGCTATTAACTTTATATATAGATATATATTTATCTATTGACAGATATTAGATATAGATATATATAGATAAACAATATTTTTTCAGACTTGTATTTAATATTTTGTACTTCTTTTTTTTATTTATCTGTCGACTCTTTTGTTATGTCTTTTTTTATTAAACCCTTATTTATTTTTTAGCAATAAGAGTATAAAATTAGAAGGCAAATGACTTTTTTTATTTTTCTACATTGTATGTAGTATTGTTTTCTTAAAATTATTTAATGATTTAGATAAAAGAAAACAACTAGAAAATCTTGTTGCCAAAATGGTTGGCAACTTACCAAGTAAGATTTGTTTTAAAAGTTTGTGATTTAAGATAATTATTAAATAATCATATTATTATTTAAGATTTTATTCGTTTCTTTTCAGCTAAATCTGATTCATTAGATAAAGTTTGATGCGTACTCTTATAGGAGAAAATATCGACTGATTCGTTTGATTATGTTTGAAGCGTGCTTTTATGGGAGAATGTATCGACTGGTTCGTTAGATTAAGTTTGAAGTGCGCTATTTGTGGATCGAAGCGTGCTCTTCGTAAGTTGCAGATCTATGACATTGTACTTATTACTTATTGGATATAAGGAGGATATTTTAACAAAAGTGCAGCTTTTATTACAAATTCAAAATGTTTATGTCAAGAACTAATATACTGACTAATAAAACCATGTAATTTAATACGTATTAAATATTTCCTCGACGATGAGTTTTTTTTCTTTACACAAATCCAAACACTTCGTTTTTATAATGCATAGTTATTGCTTAAATATTACGTGCCAAAATTAAAGTAAAAAGCATGTCTTTTAGAAAGTTCATGGGGACCAAAAAGTCACCTAAATGTCACGTGCCAAAATAACGTGAAATTCACATTTTTGTCACGTCGCTGTGCCTACTGGGATATAGATAAAAATTTACAACCGAATTTTCTGTGCTCACTTGAGCGCAGTAGTTGCTAGGCTTTTTGTTGTAAATGATACCCAATTGTTGATTTTGCTTTAAAAAGCTGAAGAAGATGCTTAAAGAACAATGATAATAATTTAAATCTTGTTTGAATAGCACTTTTAATGTTATTGTGAAAAGTTATGAAACAATTTATGAAGAAGGATGGTAACAAATAACATTAAAAAACATTAGCATTTACCGCGAACGGACGTTTTTTTTACTTACTGGTTATCAACAAAAAAAAAAAAAAAATTTCAAAATGGCTACTAAAAATTTTACATCTGCACATTTAAAAGATATTTTGGAAATTTATGAAAATACTATTATGAAGATGTTTAATGATAGAATTGAAAAACTTGAAAACAAATTACACTCAGTAATTGACGAGAACAAGGAACTAAAAAAGGAATTACGCAAACTTAATAAAGCTGTTGAATTTGTGAGTAATAATTATTATAAAATAGTTGCTGATCATCAAACATCAAAAACATCATTGATAAATGAATATGCAAATGCTAACATGATTAACAAATTGGCAGAACTTGAAGACAGAAGTCGACGCAACAACTTAAGATTCTGTGGGATTAAAGAAATTGAAAATGAAAGTTGGGAAGACAGTGAAAATAAAGTAAGGGAGATTTTAAGTAATAAACTTCAGCTACACAGAAACTTTGAAATTGAAAGAGCGCATCGAGTTTTAGTGTAATTTCATTGGCACGAAAAACAAATAAGCGTGGCGTAGGCGTTGTTATTTATGTTAAAAATTACTTACAATATTTTACCCGGCATGACACGAGTATCACTGATGCTGATAGAGAGGTTTTAACGATTGAAATTTTAACCAATAAATTGAAAAATAAAATCTTAAGTTGTTGTTATCGCCCAGCTTCAGGTGAAATTAAAAATTTTAATTCGTTTTTATGTAATAACGTTATTAAAAAGAGTAACATGCGAAAATAAATTTATCTACTTATTTGGTGATCTGAATTTAGATTGTTTTCAATACCACGTCAATAATAACATTAAAAAGTTTTATGATGGCATTCTCGAAAATGGTGCGATTCCTTTGCTTAGCAAATCGACAAGAATTACTCAATCAAGTACTTCTTTAATTGATAATATTTTAACCACTGAAGTTTTTAACGTATCCTTAAAAAAGGCATAATTAAAAGTGACATATCTGATCATTTTCCTGTTTTCTTTTCTATAAATATAGATAATAAATTACTTCCTAATGAAAAACGAGTTTTCGAAAAGCGAATTTCCCTGAAGTTAATTTAAGTCTCAAAGCTAAAAGTATTAAATGGCCTTGGATTACAAAGGGTTTGCGTAAGTCTTCAAAAATTAAACAAAAATTATACATTAATTACTTAAAATGTAAAACAAATGAAAATAAAATTATATATAAAAATTACGCTAAACTTTTTGAAAGCCTCAAAAAAAAAACACAAATAAAAAATATTATTTAAATTTACTAGATAAACATAATAATGAATTTTTGTATGATAAAAGATATTATTACGGAAGAGTTTAATAAATATTTTGTGTCTGTAGGACCAAATCTTGCAAAAAACATTCCTATAGCAAACAGTTTAATGAATGATCTATGTTTCCCTCTAAACTCTTACTTGAACTCTTTTGGATTATCTTTTGAAGAGTTTGAAATTGCATTTAAAATGTTGAAATCTAACAAAGCAGTAGGCCCTGATGGTATTAACGGCAACATTATTATAAGTTCATTTGATGTTTTAAAAGATATACTCTTTAAGATTTTTTCAATATAAATTAAACAGGGAATTTTTCCACAAGCTCCAAAATTAATTAAAAAGTCATATCTATATTAAAAGGTGGTGACATTGAGAATGTAAGTAACTATCGTCCAATTTCACTACTTTGTGTATTCTCTAAAGTTTTAGATAGAATTTTGTACAATAAAATTTATAATCATCTTACTATAAACAATTTATTATACAGCAATCAATATGGATTCCAAAAAAAGCAATTCCACTGAACATGCCATTTAACAATTTACAAGAAATATATCTTTCCCATTTGAAAATTCTCAATTTACTTTAAGTGTTTTCATTGACTAGGCAAAAGCTTTTGTTACTATTGATCACAAAATTCTTTTTAAAAAGGTGGAGTGGTACGGAATTACTGGAAATATATTAATTTGACTAAAAAGTTACCTAAATAATTCGAAGCAATTTGTTTATGCGAATATACATATCATCTAATTTGTTAAATATTTCATAAGGAGTTCGTCAAGGATCCATATTAGGACCCCTCCTATTTCTAATATTTATTAATGATCTACCGAAAGCTTCTAACCTAATGACAATTGAGTTTGCTGATGGTTCGAACTTATTTCTTTCTCATAAAAACATTTTACACTTTTTAGCAACATGAACATTGAACTAGCCAAAATTTTCGAATGGTTTAGGTTAAACAAACTATCATTAAATATTGATAAAACTAAATGGATTCTTTTTCATCCTTATGGTAAAAAGCACCAGCTACCTAGCAACTTACCCTTTCTTTCTATCGATACCATTATTATTAAAAGAGTTCTAGTGACAAGATTTTTAGGTGTATATATCGATGAAAACCTTAATTGGAAAAAGCCACATTTCTAATTTATGCAATATAATTTCAAAGAGTATATAGGCATTTTATAAAAAATAAGAAACGTTCTAAATAAACATACCTTAATTTAATTATATTATTTGCTAATTCGTTGCCATATTAATTATGCAAACATTGCTTGGGGTAGCAATTATAAAAGTAAACTTAAACCTCTCTATTGGCAACAGAAGCATGTAACACGCCTTATAAATTTCAAGGACCGCGTTGCTCACGCCAAGCCTCTTTTATATGATATGAAAGCACTCAATATATATTAGTTAAATGTTTTTAATATTCTTTGTTTTATGTATAAATGCAAGACCCACCTATCACCCGTTTCCTTTCGTAACTTGTATTTACAAAGACATAGAAATAAATATATTTTAAGGAACGATAATTTAATTCGACAACCATTTTCTCAAACTAACTTTGGAAAAATTTTTATTTCATTTCGCGGACCATTTCTATGGAATAGTATAGTTCTAAATACTTCTAAATAATTTTTTCAAGAATGTAATTTTGATCCTTTTAAACAAAATCGAAAAAATTTCATTTTTTCAACTGAAAATATACACACGTCCCGGGAATCATGAGAAACTGTCACGGAAGACTACAAAAAAATTCTTTGGAGGGAATGATCCTCACACATTACTGTTCTCAAAAATGCAAAAAATAAAATCTTTTGTGACCGTCCGAGAAAAAAAAATCAGTTTGAATTTTTTCATTTATTCCTTAAAATGATGAATTGACAACTTTGACTCTTTTTGCATTTTTACAGTATATCTAAACAAATTTTACTCAAGCACTCTTTAGATATGGATACTGAGATGAATTTGACCAAAAACATCTTTACTAAGAAAGAATAAGTAAAATATAAATATATTAATTTAAATCCTTTTTAAAGTTTTATATCTATTCTAACAAGCCGTAAATGATACCATTTCCAGATATGTAATTTTTTATTAGACAGAATTTGTTAGTTCTCCCAATATGTCTGAAGGACCAATCTTTAAATATTTGCTTTGTGCTATACTTTTAATCAAAAATTTTTTTTCTGAATTCCGGAAAATAGCACTGACAAAATAAAGTGTGCAATACCTACATATCTGTGCATGAGAATTTATCTGCTTCGGATCCCATTTTAAAGGTAAACTTTTCATAAAAATCTAATGATGACAAGGTGTTTCTTGACCAATAACTCATTTTATTTTTAATTTTTTTATACATTTTCAATGTCAACTTTTGCTAGTCACCAATGACAGCCCTAATCATATGCATAAAAGTAATGATTTTCTTTAGATCTGCTCTGCGATCATGCCTAATTCAGTCAAGTCCCATGATGAATGCAGGAAAACAGTTTGTTTTCTCTGCATGAGAAAGTGTGTCAGAGAGGTGACAGGCTACTTGATACAAGTTGTGCTAGAAACCCTTCCAGAGGCATTTGTGACACATGTAGGCTTGCATTTGGGAAAAAAGCAAGGGAGAGTCTGTCACCATTTCTCCTGTCTTTGACTTCTCCTCTATCAGGATGAGACCAGTTACAAGAGAGCAAGCATGTGACTGTCTTATCTGTAAGATAGGGCGGGTGAAGTTCCTTGAAAAGCATCCTCTGGACAACCCACCGTCTTCAAATTCAGCACAGCCTCAAGCAACACAGCAGAGGTGCTCAGACTGCCTTTCAATCATTGGAAAAGGGGTACCACACAACTGCAGCAATGCCTCCTTCAGTGAAAATATGACAGCACTTGCACTTGAAAACCCTAAGGTTGGAGAGCAAATTGCAGCATCTGTAGTTGCTGCCAAGGAAGCCTCTCCACATGGGATTGTGAAACTGGCTCAAGCCTCTGGTGGGCGCCCTTTGCGAGTGAAGAAAGGTAAAACTTATTGTTCTTAATAGGTACTGCTACATTATTTTCGTGGTTTAAATACTTAAGAGATTTTTGTAAATTAGTAATGAGAGTTCCTCTGTGATCCGAGGTCCATCCAGTGCTAAAAATCTCTTCCTGAAGCTGATGTTTTGAGCGCTTGAGACTTAGTGCAACTTCAAGTCAACTCCGGGCTGTCAAATCAATCTGTAAAGAAGCTAGTGTCCACACTGAACCACTTCTCCCAGGCTCGAGTCTTGGAGCCAAACATTCACGCAAAGTTTGCTGGGCTTGGCAAAAGCTTAGCAGAATACTTTACACAATCTACAATTGAGATCACCACTAACAAAACAGAAAAAAGAAGGCAAACTGTTGTTCACTGCATCAAACTAGCAGACCTTCTTGATCAGCTGCTGCTCAAAAGGAAAATTTACTCAGAACATGTCGTAAAGCTTGGCATTGATGGTGGAGGAGGCTTTCTCAAGATCAGCCTCGGAGTTCAAGAAGCTGAACAACCTGAAGACTTACAATATCCCCCTCAAAAAAAGACTCTGACTTCACAAGTGGCAAAAGACACAAGTGTCAAGTGCCAGCTTCTGGTTGCCATTGCTGAAGATGTTCCTGAAAACTACACCAACATTCAGAAAATCCTTGACTTAATCCATCCTGATGGAGTTGACTTTCTCCTCTCCTGCGACTTAAAACTGGCCAACATTGTATGTGGCATTCAGTCCCATTCCCGCTCACATCCCTGCACTTGGTGTAATGTTAAAGCAAAAAAAACTCTCTCAAAAAGAGAACCTTCGGACGTTTGGGTCACTGTGACAGTGTTTTGATGCCTTTCAGGTAAAAGTTACATTCCTTCTTTACGTGGAAAATTTATAACAGTCTTAATTTTTGACTATCTCAGTTACCAATTCAAACAACAATAACTGTTTCTTGATACCAGATCTAACCTTTATTCTTTCATTAATGTCAATTTAGAAGAAAAATTGGAAAAATAAAATTATTCTTGTGTTTCAGGAACATGGGCAAGATCCAAAACAAGCACGACTGTTCAAGAATGTCATTCACTTGCCACTCTTTGAAAAACCAGACAGCTCTTTGGTCCTCACCTTCATAGCACCCATGGAGCTCCACCTCCTCCTTGGTGTGGTCAATCACCTCTTTAAGGCCTTGAAAGAGGCTCGGCCAAAGGCTGATGATTGGCCAAGATCACTGCGCATCAAGAGCCAGCCTTTCCATGGTGGTAAGTTTGCTGGAAATGAATGTCGTAAGTTTCTGAGGAATGTAGATGTGCTAAGGCAACTGGCTGAGCAGGTACTTTTTAAGTTTTACAACTTACCTTATGCTAATCTCTTCAGAAGTACATGGTATAGTGTTTTGTTTCTGTTTTTCTTTACTAAATTTGAGCATTTCTTTATACAGGATTGTGCCTTCAACAATTTTGGCATCATCGACACTCTTCAAAAGTTTGATGCTGTAGTGTCCTTCTGCTTTGGCAGCACCCTTGATCTTCACTTCGTTTCAAAGAATCAGGCCTTCAGAGCATCATACCTTTCTCTCCAAGGGGTCAAAGTCACCCCAAAAATTCACGCAGTGTTCTTCCATGTGGAAGACTTTATTCTGTTGAAAAAAGAATCACTTGGCAAATACAGTGATCAAGCCACTGAGGCATTGCATCACAGCTTTAAATATCATTTGGAAAGATACAAAAGGCCCAACAACCATCCAGAGTATGCAAAGTGGCGCAAAACATGCATGGTTGACTTCAACAGCAAGTGTGTCTAAAGTCATCAAGAGTTTATAATCTGTTTGGCTTGATTTAGGAATCATTTTTAAAGATTATTACGTACACATTCATCTTAGTATCCATATCTAAAGAGTGCTTGAGTAGAATTTGTTTAGATATGCTGTAAAAATGCAAAAAGAGTCAGAGTTGTCATTTCATGTTTTTAAGGAATAAATGAAAAAATTTAAACTGATTATTTTTCTCGGACAGTCACAAAAGATTTCATTTTTTGCATTTTGAGATTTTTTCGTAGTCTTCTGTGACAGATTCTCATGATTCCCGGGACGTGTGAATACTATTCTACTTTTAAATTTTTAAATTTTTGAAAGTCCCTCATCTATATTAGTAAATTTATATATTTAATGTTTATTCTTTTTTATTTATTATTTATTTTTTTTTTATCCACAAGCAATTATTTAACATGTTTTAGTTTTTAAGTTTTTTGTAATAAAAAAAATTAAACAAAAATAAATAAATAACAAGAAAAAAACATTGAAAAAAAATAATAATAATGATAATAAAAAGAAAAAAAAAAAAAATACAAAAATATCAAAACATATATATAAGAACAAGAAAATAAAAAATGAATGTATGCGTAGCTGCTAATATATGTATGTTGGCTACGTTTGGAGGTGAACCATCCTTTGGTAGTGGTTTGGCGTTTTTGTCTTCAGTAGCGTAAACGTTAATTTATATATTTGGCAGCGGCTTGATGTTTTTTTGTTGTCAGAAGCGTTAACGGAAATTTAGTAATTTGGCCTAATACACAGCGATAACCATCGTATGGTTATCTAGGTTCCTTTTGCACAACTTTTTGAACAATCTGGAAATGTATTATATTCAGTCTGAAAATGAAATTTTATTGATTATATTCAGTGATATGTAGTGAATAATAAATATGGAAAAAATTAAGATTCAGTGAATATTTTCGACAAATTAGATTCAGTGCGCGCAAGTAATTTTATCTACTAAATTATGGGCATCATTATTTGCATGAGTCAGCTGTTTGGAAGACATAGTAATTTGATTGATGCGAACCGTAAACACCATAACAAAAGGAAATAAAAAATAATTGAAAATTTTGAGTATCCGCGTTCTTTATATTTACTTTCATTATTTATTTCTTAACGATATCTTGACTTGTTAACTTTTATTATTGTAATAAAGTTTTTTTTTTTTTAAATTGTAAATATTGCTGTAAAGAACAAAAAACAAAAATGCAAAAGATGAATAGACTGGTAACAAATAAGCCCCAAAATTATATCTCGAGTGACCCCAACCGCGAGGGCAACCAAATTGATATAATATTTTTTGTTTTATATTATTAAATTTATTTAAGCTTTTAAGTATTACCTCTCAGTATTTATTAATATGACCATTTAAAGTTTGAACACCACTCAATTTGAGGGTGTTACAAAGTTTATATTTTCATAGTTTTTGAACGCTGAGAGATAGTACTATGAAACTTAAAATATATTGATGAATATAAGTCTAGTTGAGAATGGTACAAAAATATTTTATCAACTTGTTGCCATCACGTTTGGGCTGGGGTATGAATTTTTGGCACATATTTGTTCCCAGCCTCCAATTGTTGCAAATTTTTGCGAAGCATCATTATTTAACATAAATATAAGCATACAAATGCTTAGAGTTTGCATTGAAAAGCATGTTGAACCCTACATAAAGTAAAATAAAAACTGATCTAATAAATTGATTAGCGGATGAAAAAGTTTTAAATGTGTCAATGAGCCTTGATGAGTGTTCGATCTTTCATCGCATATTTAGGAACGGCAACTCATTTCATTTCAAAAAACTGGTAACGGTGAGCTTTTGTTTGTCATGCTCCAAGCTTGAAGAACATCATACATCAGCAATTTTCATCGAAAGATTTAAAAACAGCTAAAGACTGGGACAATATTTCAAAATTTTTATTTATTTAAAAGACAATGCTGCTAATGTCAAAGTTATATTTGTTAACCATTCCATTTAACTAGTTTTTTAAAAAAAACTTTTGGTAATGGTTTTAGTCTTTTGTCATTGAGTCATTTGGTCAATGGGAACCCCTGGTTGTTAAATGCCAAAAACTCTGCATTATGCATCCCACTCAAACGGGATTTATACTCTACAAACAGCAAGTAGTTTAGAAGGACAACAAATATAGACATGGGTTAAAAGATGATGTTGCAACAAGGTGGACCTTAATATTTTATATTCTGCTAAGAGTTGTGCTTCTTAAACCTGCAACTGCTACCACAATCTTTGTGTTACCATCCTCAGGTATTGATTTTTTACGGAAAGACTGGAATGTTTATGAAAAAATAGTCAAAAGTTTGGTTATTTTTCAAGAGACCATTAAACTTCCTGGAAGTGATTCTAGCATCAGTGCTTGCATCCCTATTGTAAAAACTATAAAAATTAACTAGAAACTATTAGTAAAAATTATGTAATGATTACAATAAAGCGAGAAGTTAAATTTGTAATGGTAAGTTGTTTGCGGAGTATGGAACAAACTAACCACTATTTCGTTGCAACTTTACTTAACAAAAGGTTCAGACATTTTTTTTCCGTTACTTTAATTCATATAATGCTGAAAAAAATTATCTTAACAAGATTAGATTGTTTACTGGCACCTCTCAATGATTTCAAACAAGTTTCCAAAGAATCAAATAATTCGGGCTTGATAAAAAACAACATTGCCCAATCCCAATCAGCAATAGTCCGAAGGCTAAAATATAGACTGATCAAAGATGTGCTGAATGATTTTCTTTATTCTCAATTATCCTCTGACTGGTTAATCTTCTGAAAGAATTAAGAAAACAATTTTAGCTATGAAGTCAGAAATGATGTCAAGCTGGCCCTTGCTAAAATAACCAAGAGATTTCTCACCTCTGCACCTATACTAACTGATGTGTAAAGGTTATTTTCAATATCCGGAGATATACTAAACATTGAAAAAATAGACTACTACTTGATAACTTCAAAAAAAATTTGTTTTGCTGAGAAAATCAGTTGTTATCTTTTGATATTGATTTATACTGTCAACTTATGTATTAAAACTCGACTTTGTGAAATATGTGTAATCTGTCTTGATATAATTAACGCCTAAATAAACAGCAAATTAAAATTGCGTTTCTTTATAACACTTTCTGATGAAATTAATTTTGTTAAGCCAAAATTTTTGTATTGGTTTTAGAAAAATGTTTGCTAAAATGTCGGCTTTGGTTTCGGTATTGAATTGGTTTACCCAAAGTTTCGGCTTATTTGGTTTCGGGGTTTTTCCTGTTTCGGTCAATCATAACAAAGTATTGCAAATTTTTTTTTGATTGGAGCTGTAAAGCTTTCTTTACTAAATTAATAATAAAATCAAAGGGTAAAACAATGTTCAGGTGCAATTTAAAAATAAATAGTTATAATCATAAACATCAAAAATAATACTTTATTTAGTGGTATTTAATAAAATAAAAGAACCGCACAATAGTTAAAGCTTTTGTATAATTTCTTATTTGTAGAATAATCCATTTTGCTTTGGCAATTTTAATCTTACAATAAGTTTTGAATGAATTGTTTAAATTTTATAATTCCAATTAAGAAATACTCGCTTGGAGTGTTTTAATCAAGGAAACCGGTTGCCGTTTGATAGTAACAAAGTAGTGTCTTTACAAAACCGAATTTATTTCTAATAACAGTGCTACCAATTAAGTCAAATTATGGCTTAAATTATAGTAGCGTTGTCTGCTTATATTAATCAAATAAATCTTTTCATAGGTAACCAGCCGGCACATTGCGCGTCAAATAACACCACTTGTTCTCAACACGTGTTTAAAGGGGAAGTACTCCAAAAATGTTAAAACTCATGTTCAAACAGAAAAATTAATTTTAAACAACATATAAAGTCAAAATTTTATATTTCAGAATGTAAATTTTTGGAAATTGTGCTTTGTTGTCATGGTAACCAAAAAAATATTGAAAAAATAACTAAAAAACTGTTAATGCCCCGGTTAACTTATCCGAAGAACTACATATATTCAAACTGTTATACTGCAATTCCCTTTAACTAATACTTTGAACTGTGATCTGTGAACTTTGTTGCCATGGTAACCATTTTTGATCACTTTGAACTGTGATCTGAACCTAAAATTTTATGAAAAGTATGACACTTAGTTCTTCAGGGGGCAAATATATTGTCATTTAATCAATTTTGGTCAAAATTAGGCAACTGAAATAGGCGTAGAACGTGTTCTGTCAAGTATTTCATAAAAGTGGAGGTTCAAATCACAGAAGATATAAAATAGGACAATTACTGAAAATTTCATCATTAAACACCTTGCGGTTCCAAAGTTATCACAGCCGGGGAATTTAAAAACCTTGTTTTGAGAGAAACGCAAAAACAGAAAAAAAATTTAAAATTTCGCAAAAAATGTAAAATAGAACTAAGTTATGTTTAAAATAAAGTTTCAGAATGACCCACGGGTACACTGACTTCCTTCAAAGTTTTCATATTTGTCCTTTGATGCTTTTGACAACCCTCGTGGAACCTTTCGCTGGCTCTTGGATGACTCTAGATTTTTATATACAGCTAAATAAATACGTTTTAGATTTTGATTATTGCACATGCTTGATGTTTATTTCCCAGGTCATGTTTAACTGTTTATAAATTAAAAGAGAACTTTTGCTCCCAATAATAAAGTTTGCTACAGCATCGCATGTTTCAAATTTTAACTGTGTTAGGCTGACATACTTTGTTTTTAGGATTCGATCCCATATCACCAAATCATTGTATTTAGACTTTCGTTTTGATTTTGTGTCTGCTCATGCAAACATTTACGTAATAAAGACTCCTCACTTAAATCTGCAAATATTGGTTTTGAATGTTTTATAATTGATAGTGGAAGTCCTGCACCTGGTTTGTACGTTGATTTACCAGTTGATTTATCTTTCTGATATCTGCACCAACTGTTTTCACCAATTGGACAGTGATTGTGCCAGTTATTTTCCTTTGATGAGGCAACATGAAAAAGAGTAGCACGAATAGATTTTTTTATGCCTTGTAGATTGTTTTTATTACTTCTTACCGCAATTCCATAATAATTCTGAAGCTTATCAATAAGACTGTTTGTTAACTTTTCACGGCCACAGAGGTTTTTCATGTTTTTTTTAATGTTCTTAGACGTGTCCCAACTTGTTTCTGAACATGCTCTACACATTCTAACTTTTTAACTTCAACACCAAGATAAGTAAATTTCATATCTGGATAACTTTTATCGTCACCATCTCAATAAAATTTAATATACTGCAATCCATATTCTTTGACAGGTCTACTAAATATGCGTTTGGCACCTGTCACTTCCATACTTTCTGCTGAGCCAATACAATTTACGTTAAAACTATGAAATTTGGACCAATTTTTGTAGCTTTCTGAATTCTTAGATTTTAAATTTTTGCCTTGTTGACTTGCTTACAAAGTCTACTCATTGGCTCAACATCTAACACTTTTCCATTATCCATCGACAATATTGTCACAACTCCGCTCAGTGAACTGTATCCTCTACGTTGCCAAGTTCCATCAGTTGAAGCTCCAGTATCAACAATGTTGTTGCTATTACCTTTTATTTCTTTTGCAGCCTGAAGCATTGTTTCTTTAGTGTCTGTAGTAACAGCATCAGTAATAACCTTTACAGAACCATTGTAATTTTTTTACTCATCGGACTTGGGAGGTTCGTTAATGCAGAAAACTTTTCAAGTCCTGAATACCCTTGCCCAATTATTCTCATGCTATATACAATAAAAATATTATTATCATGAGTGCGGTTACAAACTTTAGACGTATAGAAATCTTTTCTATAACCACAAACACTGCAGCAACATATTAAATTAGAAGGACATCTTTTTTTTTGACAAAGTTTTCTTTCAATACCAAGCTATTACTGTTGACAACATGAAGATTCAAATATAATGTTTAAAATTTCAACATCAATTTTTTTATAAACATTTATTTTTTCATCATTTTTATTTGGAATACCATTTTTAATATATTCAATCTTGTTTGCTGATCTTGAAGAACCAGTATCAACCTCTGAATATTTTTTTGAGTTTGTCATTGATGTTGGTGATGATAAAGTGTGTTGGTTACCACAAAAAACTATTTTCTTTCCAGTACCTCTAGTTCTTTGCTTGACTCTATCTTTTCTTCCCATAATTAAGACTAATTTTTATTAAAATTTAATAAAATATGTTCTTATTACACTTAACAACTCATAACAAAGTAAATATATGCATTTTAGGAATGTTTAAAAACTGAAATAATTAGAGGCAATCGAGTCAAATTTAATTTAAGCAGAGTAGATAAATAAAGTAAACACAAAGTAGATAAAGCCTTTATTGTAAGCAGATTTATAACTTTATGTGAGCCTCTGAAATAAGCAGATAAGCAGAAGCTTTATCGTTGCTATGTGCGTTGCTATGGTTAAACTTGATGAGTATGGTTCAAAAAATTGGAATTTCTCCACTTTACCGACATTGTTTACAAAATCTCTTTATTTCATTGTGTTCTTCATTAATTTTTGTTTCCGAAACAAACAAAAATTTTTTTTCAATTTTTACTTAATTTATTGGGTACTTCCCCCTTAATACCTACAGAATCACACCGGTAGTTCTAGACTCGCGTTAAATACAGAATTTAGTCCGTATTACATACCATGCATAAAGCAATAATTTTTTTGTGCTTTCAATTTAAGTTTTAGCTTCTGCAACAAAATTCAAAAGCCGGAAATGTCTTATATGAAAGAAAAAAATGAACCTGTATAGTTAATGCCTATAATAAAATACGTATATTGATATCACCTAGTAATAAAAGTCATCTTAAATAGATGATTAAATTTTTTATTATTTAGTTTTTTTTTCTTTGCTTTTAATTTCAAAGCATTTATTATGCCATCTTTAATCAGCACTTAATAAATATCAGGTAGGCATAGATTGTAAGCCAGGTAAGCATTTGCCTAAAACGCCAAGAATCTCAAAAACGAATTTTATTTTGTCAAAATATATTTAATTTCGTTCAACTTCTAAATACTTCGATAATATATAAATTATGTATATTATATACTTATATTATTATTATTATTATTATATATATATATATATATATATATATATATATATATATATATATATATATATATATATATATATATATATATATATATATATATATATATATATATGTAATAGTAATAAATCTTTATTTTATTTTTTAACTGTCTTCGTGAATATCTTTACTCAATATATATACATTTGCAAATACCCCGAGGGTATAATAAACATTATAAACGTTATGCAATGTAATATATGACCCACCCGCAGCGTTCCTTCTGTCGCAACATGATAATAGTTTATATATAATGCAATTATTTACACTAATTACAACAGCCCTTGATCTTTAGATCACAAAGTCCGCATACTTATTTGGAAACATTCGCACTCGCGTTGATCTTTGGAGATTCAGGTTATCTACGATGGATTCTTCCAATTCTCTAATAGACAAGTCAGCTACAATGGGAACGGGACAAACGTCCGGTATGTGTTTCGGCAATCCATTAATTTCTACCGAAACTCCTAGTCCTTCATCTGAGACTCTTCCTCTGTTCCATTCGCTTGTACATTTTGAGTCAAGTGGTTTTACAAACACTTCTTGTTCTTGTCCTTTGTTGTTGTGAACTTCCTCGTTAGTTTTGGCATAAATTTTGTGTGGTTTCCACTCATTAGAAAATATAGCTTTGTAGGAAAGCGATGTTTCCTCGCCATCTTTTCTGGGAGCCACGTTATACCAATATACCATTTTTAACGGATCTTTGCCACTTCTGGCTACCATATGCTTGATTGTGCGATGATGACGTTCAACAATTCCATTTCCAGATGGTCTGTAAGCGCAACGAAACAGGATGGACTCACCCCATTCTGCGCATAATTCACCAACAACTTTTGAGCAAAAAGTCTTGGTGTTGTCTAGTAAAACTTGCCACAGAGGTCCTCTTTCTCGGGATGTTTATTCTAAATGGAAGCTCACTGTTTCTTTCTCGTTCTGTAGCTTTCTCCAAATTGCAAACTTTTTTTTTGCTCCTTTTTCCACAGTCAATATTAGACAAATAAATCTCTGATTTGTAGTGGGTTATGTCAATAGCTAAACAATGCCAGCTCTTTCCAACTTCAAGATTTCCTTATTCTGATCTAATTGGCGCAGGATCTACTGATAAACATCTTTTGCAACTTTTCACGACTGATTCAACGTCTTTTCTACAAACTTTCTACGTCGGATATGTCTGTTTCATCAAATAAAGGGTTCGATTGACTCCAAATTGATGAAGATTATGAAACGACTTCACATCATGTGATACAACATTTGCAGTCATTGAATGCAGCCAGTTCTCTGGTACCCATGTAAGAGTATCGGCTTTATTTTCTGCTGGCTTTAACAGGAAAAATTTTATTTTTATACCGCACTCCTTCACAAGGTCTTCAATTAACGACAATCGGCGACGGACAAGTGGTTCTCCAAGACCTTGTACTCGAACGGGTTTGTCACCAATATTTAAGGAGTTCAACCAACCAACAACAGTAGCCGAATCACACTTTATGGTAATACATTCGAATCCCCATTTTGTAGCTAGATTAATTCCTTTTATCATGGCTTCTAACTCTGCAAGATTATTGTGAGCCGTATCACCTTGTTTCCTCAGCCATGAACAGTCTTCTGCTATTTTCCCAGTCACTTCCAAAACTATGCCAACATGCTTGCATTGCACCACACTGCTTCAGAAGTGTTTTTGATGTTCCATGACCCATGAACGGGATATTCCTTTGTAAATCTTTCATTTAAACTGCTTACTAATTTGACAACACGTTCGTTCACCAAAGAGTCCCATCTAGCATTACTCGAAACCCTTTTTAGATGGTTGTACTAAGGGCGCCACTAATATGCTATTGGAAAATATCCGGTCAGCTGTCCGCACCAAGAAAAGATTTGCCTACGTGTCATTTTTCCTTTAGGAACTTTGGGTATGTTGTCACGTTTCCAACAGACTTGGTTGCATTGTTTGTACACTCGCAATCCAAGCTCATGACCACCGACAAGTTTTTCTGGAAACTTAGAATGCAAGCCATATTTTTTCAACAGTTCTTAAACTCTGCAACTTGACATTATTTTGTTACTGATAATGATCATCAATAAATGAATCCGTCTCAGAATCGACAAACTTGTATAACGATAACACCTTTTTTAACATTTTAGTCATTAACGCTGCCCTTGATATTCCACAAATTAATATTTCCATAATGCTTTGTCGACACGAATCTGCAGGTACGCTTTCTTTAAATCGATTTTCTAAAGATTTTCTCCCAACTTTCTCCAGTTGCAAAGTTTGGTCCTGGAAACATTGCCATCAGCACCATGACTGGATACAAATTGATTCAGCACCCGGTAGTTCATCACCGGACGTACTTTTAATTTGCTTCGTTGAATTACTGTCATCGATGGAATGATGTCATTACATCTCTTTTCAAATGGTTTCAGCCATTCCTGTGCTATCTATTCACTTATTTTCATTGTTTACTCACTTTCTCAGAAATATGGTAGTAAAACGTCCTAAGAGATATGATAGTTTGGAATTTTGTTTGTTAAAGTTGTCTTTAAACTGTCATTTTTGAATTCTACTACGAAGTCTTTATCAATCGGCTTTAGAATAGTAGGTGAGAATATTTCATTCGTTTTTTCTTGAGAAACTGCAGTAGCACCGATAGCTACTTATTCCACATTGAAGTTTATGGTTTCGCCGTCTCTCATGGCTTGGATACCTCCAAGAAGTCGTTTTGCGTCCATATCAAGTAGCATTGGATATTCAAGAACAATGTCTGCAACCAGGCATTCCAAACTGATGGTGGTATCATTTATAGAAAGATAAAAAACAACCTTGTGTTTTATTTTAATTGGGTTTCCATTCATCAAAACAACCTTTTATCTTGCGTGTTTGACATTTTTTGCGATTACAATATCCTACTTTAAAATTGATTTGGAGCATCCAGTATCCAACAAGGCTTTTTCTTCCATTAACATATACGTAGAGAGTTGGCGGTTTTGAATTTTGCTAAATGCGGCTCGCACAAAAACGGCTGACTTCCCTTCCATGTTTTTTGAGTTTGTACACTTTTTATATCAGTGCAGGGCCAGGTGATAGTCCATTCCACACACAAAGCACATCTTCTTTTCAATTTCTTTGCTACAGTTTCGACTGATATGTTTATTCTTATTGCAACAGTAGCAATTTATGGTCTTTTTTCCGCGTCCTTGATGAACCTGTCTTTTATTCGAATATGTTTCGAATGAGGATGGTAAAATATAATCAATTTTAAAGAAAGTATGCAAGCAGTTATTGCTGTACTTTGATATATAAAAGAGGAACTTAAATGCCAAACTTCCAGCGTTCAATTTATAAAGAAACGAATTATTGGAGCAACAAACTTCAAATTTCAACAAATTTCAAAAAAGTCGTATGCTAGATTTGACACAGCCAGAGATTTGAACAAATGTACTATAGTTAATGGTTGACAAAAACAAATACCAGATTTTATCGGAGCTCTGGAGATTGAATGTGTTGCTACATTTTGAGTATGATTTTGATTATTCCATTGGAATCCCAGTTGTTTCAGTTTGTTTTTAAGGTGTAGGGAAAAGCGGTTTATTTGAACTGTATTTTTTGTAATTGAACTTTTACCGGATATAATAAACTCGATTCTTTTGGTGTTTTGTTTAATATATAGCTTTTGACATTGTGATTGAACGTTATTGACCAATTCTTGAAGACCAGAAGAGTAGGACTTTGTAAGATGACATCGTCTGCATAGGCAATAATACCAGTGTATACAATACTTACTGTTGATCTGACTTTGTAGTCTGAAACAATTTGATTTAATATGCTTTAAGTGTATATATTATATAAATGTGGTGATAAAATTGATCCTTGTTGCACGCCTTTCAATAAACGGAAATGATTTGATTTATACCCAAGGTACGATATATTAGCAGTATCCGATAAGTATAATTATTGTAGTGCGCGGACTACTTTGGGTGAAATTTAGATTTGGGTGAAAAAATTAAATCGTATCGTAGTAAAATTTTTAAACTATTAAGACAAAGTTGCGATTTCAGAAAAGTTTGTAAAGGCGAAACTCTGGAATGAAAAATTGTTTGTCAACGAGGATTTCAGTGCACGTACAATGGAAATAAGACAAAAGTTATTTACAGAAGCAAAAGAGCTACGAGGCAAAGGAAAGTATGCTAAAGTTGTTTATAATAAACTAATCACACGCGATTTTTAAGAACATTTTATTTTTATTATTTTCATTTTTTTTAAATTATTAAAATCTAAAAATGGATTCAAACCAAGTAATTAATTTTGAATCAAGTTTATTTAACTTTTTACAAACCAATGATTTTATAGTTGACAATGATTCGGATCCTGACTTAAATTATTTTAGCGAAGCAGGTGCTCTTCAAAACTGCTCATACTTATATATAAATGAAATAAAATATTTTCTCCAGCGGGATTTATTTAATGTTATTCATTTTAATATCAGAAGCTTAAATAAAAAATTTCGAAAATTTGTATGTTAACTTTAAGGAAACATTACATTTTTTTAGCATTATATGCATCATTAAAAGTGACGTCTCAGATCACTTTCCAATTTTTTTCTATAAACGTAGACAACATAAAACTGCTCCATCAAAATAATTTTCTCATTAAACGATTTTTTACAGAAACAAATTGTATAGCATTCTAGGAACAATTATGTTTTCTTCATTGGAATCACATTAATGAATCTAACGACGCTAATTTAGTCTATAACTCGTTTTTAAAAGCATTTTTTTAAGTATATGATATTCATTTTCCGAAATATAAAATATTAAAAAAAAGAAAGATATAACGTCGCCATGGATTACAAAAGATTTCAAAAAACGTTCTAAAACCAAGCAAAAATTGTATATCAAATACTTAAAAACAAATTCATTCGATAACAAAACATTTCACAAGACTTATGTTAAAAAATATGAAGTCCAAAAAAAAATGAAACAAAAAAATTATTATATAAATTAACTAGAAAAACATAAACAAAATTCAAAACACACATGGGAACTTTTAAGAGAAATTACAGGCAGTAAGGAATCAAAAACAGACTCTTTACCAAGTACCATCAAAATTAATGATGAAATTTTTTATTATCCGCGTGTGATAGCTGATACAATGAACACATTTTTTATTTTAGTTGGAAAAAATTTAGCTAAAATTATTCGAACCGAAACAGAACAAATAATTAATTTTAATTTTCCTTTAGTGTCTTGTCTAAATTCTTTTGAATTATCTTTTGATGAGTTTGACAAAGCATTTAAAATTCTTAAGTCAAATAAAGCAATAGGTCATGATGATATTAGCGGAAACATAGTTATTAACTCATATGAAACCATGAAAAATGTTCTATATTAAGTATTTAAATGTTCAATTGATCAAGGAATATTTCCTGATCAGTTGAAAATAGTGAAAGTTATACCAATATTTAAAGGAGGAGAGTTGTTGAATGTCAGAAATTACCGCCCTATCTCTGTTCTCACTGTTTTTTATAAAACTTTAGTAAGAATTCTTTATAACAAAAATTTCCAACATCTGTCTAAAAATAATACATTGTATAAAAATTAAAATGGGTTAAAGAAAAATAACTTTACTGAGCACGCTATACTAAAAACAATTCAATATATTACAGATTCATTTGAAAAGTCCAAATTTACTTGAGGCATTTTTATTGACTTATCAAAAGCGTTTGATATGATTGACCATAAAATCCTTTTTAAAAAACTAAAATATTATGGAATCACAGGAAATTTTCTTAAGCTAATAAAAAGTTATTTACGCAATAGAAAACAATTTGCTCATTTCGACCAATCAATCACGATCTCAATTATTAGAAATAACTTGCGGAGTTCCTCAAGGATCTGTACTAGGACCTCTTCTTTTTCTCATTTACATAAACGACCGCTATGAAGCATCCAATTTGATGACAGACATGTTTGCTGATGATACAATTTTTTTTTTATCTAATAGCGAAATAATGACACTATCTTCTTGTATGGACAATGAACTTATGAAAGTTTCGCAATGATTTAAATCAAACAAACTTTCTCTGAATATTGAAAAAACAAAATGGTCTCTTTTTCATTCTAACTCTAAAAAACGTCTAATTCCAATCGAGCTTCCTCCTCTTTTTATTGATGGCGTTCTAATTAAGAGAGCAACATGTACAAACTTTTTAAGTGTTTCAATTGATGAAAATCTCACATGGAAAAAACATATAGAAAACATTACCTGCAAAATTTCGAAAAGTATAGGTATATTATATAAAGCAAGAAGCATGTTAAATAAACATATTTTAACTTAACTATACCACTCATTTATTTATTGCCACATTAACTATGCAAATGCGACTTGGAGTAGTGTCAATAAAAGTAAATTAAAACCTCTTTATCGCCAGCAGAAACATGTTGCATGTCTTATTAATTTTAAAGACCTTTTTTCACAAGCTAAGCCTCTTTTTATTGAAATGAATATTTTAAATATATTTCAACTAAATATTTTTAATGTATTGCGTTTTATGTTTAAATTTAAAACAGCTCCGGTTTCTTTTCATAATTTATATTCCTTAAAAGAAAAAAATATAATTTACGGAATAATTATTTCCTTTTACCAATTTAGGCAAGTTTTGTATTTCTTTTCGAGGGGCGTTTCTATGGAACAATGTAGTTTTAAGACATTTTGATTTTTCTCAAGACTGGAACTTTTTTCGCATTTAAAAGGAAATTAAAAAATATCATTCTCTCTATAGAAAACATACTTATATATTTTTAAATTTAATTATTTTGATTTATTTATAATGTTTTTAGGAATTCTTATATAAAAATTATTTATTTGACTATATAATTGTATATTTAAATTTTGCTTTGTTAATTAAAGTTTTGTCTACCATGTTATTTTAATTTATACATTTTATACCTATCAATCTTGTATTTTAAGTATTTATGTAAAACGTTAATTTTTACTTCTAACTTTCGTTTTATAAACTTTATTTGACTGCCTTATTAATTTATTTCATACAAATTACAAAATTGTTTTAAACTCGTAACAATTGTAAACGGTTCTTGATGACAAGATCATCTGATCTTCTGTAAGTCTCCGCGTTCTTATTTTATATGTAACAAAATTTGTAATTTTTCATTTGTATGCTTTTTTTATATTTATATTCATCGTTCATTTATTTTATTGTAATAGTTATTATGAAGAAATAAAAGAACCAAAAAAATAAATAAATAAAAAATTTAAAAAAAACTACTGAGAGTAGTAACTTTTTGTTGTAATAAAGTTTTTAAAACAACAATCCCAGTTACAGCTATCGAAAAAGAAGATATAGATCATGCTGACTTAGTATTATTCAAATACTTATCTTCTGTGACGTACTGATTGAACATGTTTTTTAGATTCACATGGGTAATAATTATTTTTGATCTATCTGTTATCACAACAATCGTCACATGTTATGATAACAAATTTATTTTGTAATAAAGAGTTATTTTTTAATAATAACAAATTATATTATATACAGTAGATTTTAAAAAATTCAACTACTTATTTTTCAAAGCATTTGTTTTTCAAAACATTTATTTTTCAAAAAATTTATTTTAAAAACATTAATTGTTGAAAACAAATAATTTTTTATGTTGTCCTCAAAAAACGGGCGCAAATTTTTAAATTTCAAAAAATACTGTAAAAATATTTAAAATGGCTGGTTGCACCCAGTCAACATATTTGACGTTTATGCTACTGTTAGATAAATAATGTTGACTGTAGAAAATCGGCTCCTATATTTAAAATGGTTCAAGGATCAAGTTGGGTATTCATTGGTTAATACAGGTTTTCATTGGTTGATACAGGTTTAACCAGGTTTTCATTGGTTAAAACTATTCAACGAAACAAAGTAACTAAAGTAATAAATAAAAAGCCTTTGTTAAGATCTTCAATGTAAGATATCAAAGTTTATGACAGCCACACAACTTCAATAATTTTTTTTTCAAATGTTTTTGAACTCCCAGCAAAATGACAGCAAGTAACTATTTAAGTTTGGAGAGTTGAGAAGAAGTTAGTAAGAAAGAGTTAGTAAGGAAACTGTAAATTGTATGGAGTCAGAAAAACATGATGAGAGGGATTTCTAAAAATAAATTTTTTAATAAACTAAAAACATAAAGATACGGGGAAGATTGAGTTTTGGTTGATGGAAATAATAGGTTTCTCAAGCAGAGAATATAGTAGTATTTGTAAAAAAGTTGATGACGTGCAACCTTACAATGATGAGAGAGAGCCTAAGCTTGGTATTTAGAGCAGGACCAAACACATTTTGATGTGTTTCTCCATCTTTTATAAACAAGAAAAAGGCATTATTAGATGTTTTAACTTAAATATGACAGCAGTCTTTCATACAAATACAAATAAGAATTTAATAGCCTAAAGCAAGAACTATTAAATTGTGACAATCTTATCTAGTTAATTCATAAATGATGGTAAGGTTTTGTATATCAAAAATGTTTTTTTTTTAATTATACTAAATTAATTAATTTAGAAGTGTCAATCTCACCAGAAAAACTACTTAAAAGCAAGCAAATTTTTCAGTTAAGAAATGCAAATCTTATTATAAGCAAGTTCAGGAAAACCGAATCTTTATATATAAACAAATATAAACAAAAAACCTCCATGACAAAATGACATTAAAATCACATAAAAAGTTTTAAAAATAAAACCAAGATAACCGCAGGAACTATTCAATTTTAGGCAAAACTTACTAATTAAAAATTTCAAACTTATCCGAAAAATTACTTAGAGGCAAGCGAAAATAATTTCTCGGAAGAAAAATGCTAACCTTGTTTTAGACTTGCCTAGAAAAATGCAACCTTTAGATAAAAATAAATAGAGAACTACTCAAACCCAAACCCTCAGTAGTTGCACGTTATGAAACCTGTAGCAACAGCCATTTCAGAACAAAATCTCTAAAATCACGCGACAAAAGTTCTAAATTTAAAACAAGGTAACTTAAGGAATTGTTCTATTTCGGGCAAGATTATCAATTTGAAGTATTAATCTTGTCTGGTTCGAAACGAGCTCTGAACATATTTTCGCGTCACGGTAAGGAATGAGGCGTGAACTTCCTGGTTAAATGCACTCTCGGGGTGCTCTTTTACAAGACCGTTAAGTCTTCTTGGGACACCTAAATAACAAAAAAAAATTTTTATATGTCAAACTTATCCGAAAAACTACTTAAAGACAAGTAAAAATAATTTCTCTAATAAAGAAATTTTTTTCGCTAATTGTTTTCGCTAATTGTTTTCGCTAAATGTTTTCGCTAATTGTTTTTGCTAATTGTTCGCTTATTTTAGGCTTGTTAAGAGAAATACAATCTTTTTATAAAAATAAATACAGACCTGCCCAAAACCAAACCCTCAGTTGATGCATGTTTTTAAATCTATATTAACAGCTATCACAGAATGACATCATTAAAATCACGTGACACAAATTCAAAAATTAACCAGGATAACCGCAAGAACTAACCATTCTTAGAAAAGACTTAAATTTTTAATATCCTAAAAGACTTAAATTTTTAATATCCTCACAAAAAATAAAAGGCGATGAGTATTTGGCTCAGATGGAAAAATTTAAAAGAAGACTAAGACTCAAAATGTTTTTTATCAAAAATAAAGAGATAAAAATCCCAATCGTTAACGATTCAGATGGTCTAAATAATCAAAATGGTTACGATTGGAAAAAAGATATGATCACTTTTAAACTAACAGATAAAGGAGGCAGCGGTTGCATTATAAACACCGAAGAGTATAAACTGAAAGTCATGAACATGCTAGATCACACATCATACACATCAGTTCCGCATGACCCAACTGCACATAGTGTAAACGAAGTGAATGACCTAGTGGATTATATATATATTATATCCAACTTAATTATAATATAATAACACATATTTCACAATAATAAATATAATAGCATAGTAGTTGATGAGGAAACTGCCAAACTTCTGAGACCACCTTACCCTTACTGAAGTGTATTTTTTTACAGACTTCCTAAAGTACATAAAGAAGGCATGCCACTCCGCCCTATTTTTTCAAGCTGTGAGGAACCCACAGACTATTTCTCCCACTTCATCATATGATACATTCAACCACTAGCAGAAATGCTTCCCACACTTCTTTAAAGACAGGACGGATTTTCTACGTAAGCTAAGTGAGTAGGAAGTGCCACATAAAGACCGCTGGTTAGTCACAGGTAACGTCACACCACTATACACAAACATCCCACAAGAAAAAGCAATAAAAGCAGCGTAACACTACCTCACCATGCATAAAGTTTTTAAATATTCAACACACATCCCTCCGACTTCTTATGGCACAAGGATGGCTCGGCTATACGTTAATATATTTATGGGAAGGATTAATGAAACCATCTCCAAAAAGTTCCCAAACTCTATACAATTTTACAAAGATTTATTGATAACATCTTCTTTTCATTTTCTGAAACGGAGGCGAGCTTCGAAAAGGTTAAAGGATTCGTGAGCAGCATCCACGACACGATCAAGTTCACCTTCAATGTTTCAAAAAACACCATGTTGTTAATGAACCTCAATCAATGAACAAAAACAAATATGGAGGACTCTCGACAAAACTCTATAAAAAATCCACAAAAACTAACAGCTTTCTCCACTTCCAGTCTAACCATCCGTGACACAAAAAAGATGAATCATTTACGGACAAGCAATCAGATTAAACAGGTTTGTCAACAGCAGTACCAATCTTGTGGGCAAACTAAAGAGCTTAGCCAAGAAACTATTTGTTAAAGGATAACCCTCCTAATACAATCAATTACAAAATAATCCAAGTACTTAAAAAAATACAAGTGGAACTAATAAGTAACATAAATTTATACCAATTGTCATGTCAAACGATACAACGGGATCAGAGTTTATTGAAATGGTACTAAAACATTGGATAATTATCGAAAATGATATAGAACTAAAAAAGGTCTTCCGAAAAAATCAAGAAAAGTGTTTAAAAACAAAAAATCTATGAAAGGCCAAATAATATCAACCAGATTTATATACCCTAACCCGCACACAATTTGCGATGATACAATTGGTGAACATATTTATGGAGCTAGCGAACGAACAAATATAGACGGACTCAGCTAATTTAAATATGCAAACACACTTTTTGTTAAAAAAATTTTAAAAATTTAATTTTAAAAAATTAATTTTTTTTTTACTTGCACAAAAATTTTGACTTGTAAATACATTACTATAAAATACTATAATAAAATAAATTACTATAAAAATAGTACAACCCAAAAGTGAATGGGTCCCATTGCGAGCAATAGTAATCATACTAAATTGAAATCTATTAATTTTTTTTTACACATTCAAATTTCTAAAAACGAACGATCAAATTAAACTAATACGGTTCTAATGCTAAACACTCGTTGTCTCGTAAATGCAATCAGGCTGACCAAAAAAAAAAAAAAGAAAAAAAAAGAACTTACTACAACTTAGAGGAAGACAAAATAAACGGATGAGTCACCTTCTTAGAAGAATCTTTCAAAGAGAAATATAAAAAGAAAAGAAAAAAAAATACAAAAGGGACACAAAACATTGTTTAATTAAAGAAAATAAGAAAGAAGATGAGGAAAAAATGATCAATGAGCTCTTTGAAATTCAACTAAAAGATATCATCGAAACAGCTCTGGTTTGACGCTGCAATTGTAAAAAACGATTTAATAATTGTAATGAACTTTTATTATTTGTAATAAATTTAAAAACAACACACACTCAAATGGTATAATTTTTGGGCTAAAAATGCAATTATGTTATAAATATCAAATAACTGGTATAATGAACCTTCGTTACTTTTGTGTTTAAGCTTAAATGTAAAATCTACTCCTCGGTGGCTCAATATATTCTGCCCACATTTGCGTGAAGATCTCTCTAACTCTAATACAATAATGCATTAAATTACTTCCTTCTCTGAGGCTGAACGGGCTCAACTTGCACATCGGATAAAGAGACTTTTTTTTGTTTTTTTTATTTTTTATTTGCCGTTCGTGTTTATAAACAAAAAATAAAATAAACACAAAACGTTAAAACATAACTTTTAATAAATAATAAAAATGACTTTAATTTTTAGTATTCTAATACAAATATATTTGATACATGTTTAACAATATATATTTAGTGTTAATGGAAACGTTTTTTCTATTCTAAAATCACCTTTTAAAAAATTTTTTAAAGTCTATTGTATTAAAATCTAATTGAAATTAAGATTATTTTAGAATCTGTTTTAAATTTTTCTAGTGAGTAGTGTTCTTTACTGAACACTTTAACAAAATTTTTCCATAAAAAAGGTCCTCGATATTGAATTCGATAAGAACTTATTTTTAAATTAATTCTCTGAATAATGTTAGTTATTCTCTGAAAACTTTGTTGGATACTTTTAAGATATTTCACTAAAATAAAATAAATTTAAAAACAACACACACTAATGGTATAATTATGTAATAAATATTAAATAACAGGTATAGTAAACCTACATTACTTTTATGTTTAAGCTTAAATGTAAAATTTACACAACGGTGGCATCATCTGTCCACATTTGCTCTCTTACTCTGACACGATAATGCATTAAATTTCTTCCTTCTCTGAGGCTGAACGGGCTCAACTTGCACATCGGATAAAGAGGCTTTGTCTGAACGACCCCATTACACATATATCGTACGACTTCACTCTCTGGGGGAGTAGATACTTAGAGCCAAAAATTTTTCCTTACTTATTATTATGACGACACATGTATCTGTACTACTTATTTGTATTTTAATAAACTTATTATTATATTTTTTCTATCTTTGTTTGCTCTACTCTCTTTAAATCACTTTACATATTGTATACATATAAAAAGACATTGACAACAATTAAACAACTCTAACGATTGACAACTTAGAGACAACGCCTCTTAACATACAATGTAATATCTAACATTAAAATAAAAAAAATTTATTTTTAAGTTTTATTTTTATTTTTTTGTTAGCTTATTTTTTATTAAAAAATAAATTTACAACAAAAATTAGCGAACAATTATAAAAATAGGAATCAGACAAAAAGAGATTAAAAAGGGTGGAGATCCAAAAAGATTCGAGAACTATGAGGTTCAAATTTACTATTTACCAAGATTTATTTACTATTAAGGAAGTGGAAGCAGCGATGATTCCTTGCTGGAGCAAGAACATTTTAGTATTATTATAAAATATACTTTCTATTTTTACGTTATCTTGTTTTGATTACATAATATAACATTAGATAAATATTATTAGGGAAATGGCTTTTTTTAAGCTAATTGTTACACACACGCAATCATAAACTATTACGCGCCAAGACATAAAATACTTTCTAAATTACACAATAATAGCTAAAGTCAAACTTACTAATTCTTTTTCATTCATTTTCATTTCATTCATTCAAGTTTTCATTTCATTAATTAATAAAAGTTTTCATTTCATTCATTCAAATTCAGTTTAATTAAGACTCGAAAGACTGGACGTTTCATACCCAGCTACATCATTAACAGCTTATGAGTCTGATTCTGAAGTTAAACTTTCTGCTTCAAATGAGGAACTCGAAATTGTTTCTGATTCTTCTGATTCTCCATCTGAATCTTATTTTCTTTTCTCTTGAAAAGAGCAAAAGAATAACAGACGAATTAAATAAAGCTATAAAAAAGGACATATGTTCAGCATACTAGTTCGATGTGAGACGCTGTCGGTGACAATTCAAAAGAAAATGCTGTTGTATAAAAATGGAGGAACACGTGGTAACTCTTTGGTAAGAGTGTATAATTTTTAATGACTATTAAGCCCACTAGTGTAGAGTATGAACGTGCTTTTTCTGGGGCCGTTCTTTTTGCAACAAAATAAGAAGTCATCTCGGCGATAAAACTTTTGATGTGCTCTGCCTCCTCAAACGTAATTAAAAATAATTAGAAAAAATTAGATACGCATACTATGTCTTTAAAAATAACGAACTCTTTATAATTTAATAATTAAGTATGTATAAAATTAAAAGAATAAATAATTTGATTGTAATTTAATAAATAGTTTTTTCTAAACATATTTTAAATGTCTCGTTAAATTTTTTAAAATTTTCCTTAAATATTAAGTTAAAATCTTTTAAAAACAGGTATTTTAAAATCCCGGAATTAATTCCGGGATCCCGAGATTAGGTAAATGTAATTCCAAAATCCCGGGATTGAAAATATAGCTTGTGATTACAAGACTAGGCAAGACTAACAAACTAGAAATGTCAAGTTTATCAGATATACTACTCAAAGACCAGCAAAAAATATGCAAATCTTATTTTAGTTGAGAAAAACAAAACCTATATATAAAAACAAATAGAAACCAACCTAAACCCTCAGTTAATGCGTGTTCTTAAACCTGTAGTAACAGCCATTACAGAATGACTTCATCAAAACCACGTGACACAAATTTTAAAATTAAAACTAGGATAACTATCAATTCTTTGACAATAACTACTTACTAGAAATGTCAAATTTATCAGAAAAACTACTCAAATCCAGCTAGCACGCATAAAATGATAAAACGTTACAACAATGTTGCGCGTTGCGTTGGTTCAACATAGTTGTTGACCCATTTCCGCTAACGTTTTTTTTATATCATTTTGGTTACAAATGCGACGTCGCTAACAACCAAAAAACAACGTTGGCCTAAAGTTAAATTTAAATTAGCTTTGCGTAATATTTTACGTTGATTGAACGTTGTATTTTACGTGTGCACCACGTTATATTTTACGTTTGCACGACATTATATTTAACTTTTATTGCAGTTAAAATTATTTGTTTTATATTTTAGTATAGATATAAACACATTAATTATTACATATTTTTACGCATATATAATTGTTAATATATACTTATTTATTATTTTTATTACTATTTTTTTTTTTGCCGACTAGAGACACCTGCTGCTGAAACCAGGCTTATACAGAGCCCTAAAAGGCGGTATTATTCGGGAGCCGAAACACCGTATCATTATTTTATATTATTTATAATTATTATGTATATTTTATTTTTAATATATATAATTAACCATACTTATTTCAACCATTTTGATAAATTAACGTTACTGATGACGCTTGTTACTTATGATAAGGGGGCATCCATAAAGTAAGTACGCAGTAAAACCACTGATTTAACACTTCCCGCCCTTCCCCCTTCTTCTTCCCCCCCTGTACAAACCTGTACGCTATCGAAGACCCTCCTCCCCCTCCGCACAAGTGCGCATTATTTTTTTCAAAATAAAGCCCACCCTTCTTCCCTTTCCCCAACGCGTAAATATTTCAAAACATTGAAAGCAAAAAAAAATATTTAGTTTATTTGACATTTCTTTGTACTTAATTTAAACTTAAAATGTTACCTAATGTACTTATTTAAATCTTCAAATGTTACAACATTTTAATATTTTAAGAGAAATAAAAAATAGTTTGCGTACAGTAATTAAAAAAAAAAGAGTTCAAAAAAAGTTGGCTTTTATTTGACGTCTTTTTATTTCTTATCTAACTACCTATTATCTAAATACGCAAACATGCGCAAGAAAGCAAGACGTGTTTTTACAGCATACGTACGTAAACATACGCAAGAAAGCAAGACGTGTTTTTACAGCATACGTACGTAAACATACGCAAGAAAGCAAGACGTGTTTTTACAGGGAAAAAAAACTGATAATAAAATAATATATAAAGTTTTTTTTATAATATGGTTTTTTATCAATAAAACGCTACTTGAAAAAGAATTGTCAATAAAACCAATATGGCACCACGATCAATCGAAGAGATCTTTAATTATTCAAAGTGTGATATTTATACTTTTGAAGAAAAATTTTTGAAAAATATTGAGGAAATTTGTTATCATCCAAAAGACTTAGTTTTATCAAATATATGCCCAATCTCAGAAAACTCAATTGGAAACCTGCGAGAGCGATTATTTGCCGAAATTGTTGACACATTTTGTGCAGATGAATTTAGTGAGGTAAACATAACGCTAGACCTTACAAATTCTGTTGAAAAGAATTTTCGTAAAAGATATAAAACAAGTTTATGTTTAGAAGATATTTATATACTCTCAATAACATTATGTGAAAAGCAATTTCACAAAGAAATCGTTTAGGTAATTATCTCAACAAAGAATATGGACACTCTGTCCAGCGATAGATGTTTAAGTAAATCAGTAAAAGAGTTGTTACATATTTCAAAAGAGATTCAAAAGGAAAATAAAGAAATTAAAGAAGAACTCATACTGTTGAAAGAAAAAATAATTTTCCAAACTAAAATTATTAAAAACCTTAAGATAGAAAACAAACATTCGGAATTAGATATAAGTCTCTTACAGCCGTGTCAAATACTAACCCGTGTCTTACAGCCGTGTCAAATACTAAAGAAGTGTCCTACTAATCTGTCCGGAAATAAAAGAAACTCATCCTCTTCAATTCGGTTTTACTAAAAATAGCTCAACCCTACACGCCGAATTTGTTATTAGTGAAACGATTAAACACTACTACAACAACAACTCACCTCTCAATCTCTGTTCCCTCAATGCTGAAAATGCGTTTGACAGCTGTAACTGGGACATTCTGTTTGAGCAACTCTGCAATGATAAAAAACTCCCTCTATATATTGTTAATACTATATCATCATTATACTATGAAAGTAGTCCTTTTGTTTCTTATCTAGGTTGCAAATCATATCTATTCTATCAAACGCAAGGAGTGAGACAGGGATCTATTCTCTCGCCTTATTTGTATAACACTTACACTGAAAACCTACTAGATACCTTACAAAATGAAAGCATCGTAGGTACATTAATCAATGGAAACTATACGGGTGTTGTAGCATATGCTGATGACATTATACTCCTTAGCTCCACCCTTTCTGGCCTACAAAAGCTTCTTAATACCTGTAATATGTACACACACAAAAACTGTATAAAATTGAATGCTGACAAAACCGAGTTCTTGCTCACCGGAAAAAAGCAAATTGAAAACTGCACAATAACTCTCAACCACCAAAAAATAAAACTTCATGATAAACTTAGTCACCTAGGTTTTACATGGGATACAAAAAGTTCACCTTTTGCCTCACTTAATAGTTTAAACATTGATCACCGAATATCTAATTTCCGGGCAGTAATCCAAACTTTAATTCAATCAGGAATCCATTTTGCTTACCCAAACTCCATTGTCCAGCTATATAAAACTTTGGCTGTCCTAACACTAACATATGGTCTTGAGCTTTGTGAACATAAAAAAGTATTAATGCAAAAGTTTGATTTAGTTGAAAGAAACGCACTCAAGTCACTCCTCAACGTTTCAAAACATAGCAAAAATTATATTCATCCCTTATTCTTTATTGAAGATGTATCAATAACTATACAACAAAACAAACTCAACTTATTTATTCGCCTGATGAACAATAAAATTACATTTGATATTATTATGTCGCAGCCGGAAAGCAAAACAGCCCCACAACCTTTTTTAGATAGTATAAAGGGTTTGTGTAATAAACATGAACTAAATCTGGAGAAAATAATTCAAAGTAAAAAAAAAAAAAAAATTATTGGCTTAACAAATTTAATTCCTGAAACGGACTTTCAAACTCTAAAATGTGTAGTTGAATGCTGGAACTCAAAAGAACAAAGAACAAACAAAGGACTCAAAAGATCAAAGAACAAACAAAGGACATTTTTGAAAAAAATTTTCCTAGATGATAACGTTTAAAAAAAAATCTTGAAAAAAAAAAAATGAAAAAAAATGAAAAATAAATAAATAATAATTCAAGGATTTTTATAATTATCATGTATAAAACTCTAATTTACCTTGTATACTTGTATAGTGGGTGTTTAATAAATATATAAATAAAATAAAATACCAATCAAATTACGTTGCGAATAATAAACAATATTATTTGTCGCACGATTTCTTTTTTATCTCATTATTTATAAAAAAATTTCTGACTAATGTCAGAAAAAAAAATTACAACACTGATTCTTTACACACATAAAAATTCAATGTAAAAATTCAAAAATAAATATAAAACGTAAAATCAAGTTTAGAAATGATAGTCAAACCGCGAACGTGATCGCTGTCTTTAACACCCCTCACCCTTGGGTAACTCTCACTCCCCCATACCTTCGTACGTATTTTGTGAATGAATTGCTCTTAATGAATCTAATTAAAGATATATTATTCATGTTTGCTTTGCTTGTGCCTTGATATTTCAGATTTTTAAAATCATCAAAACCAAAGTTCTTGATGATTTTGAAAGCCTTTTTTCTGATTTGTTATTACAATTTTTAACTATTTTTATTCACAAAATAAGTCAATATATGTTTTAACTATTTTCTATTTTATACAATATATAATAAAAAAATAGTTTCATCTTATCAGCATCATTTAAATTTCCACATTTGACCAAGTGCTCTGTTTCTAATCAACAAATAATAGGAACCGGATCCCCTAAATATTATACAAATATAAATTTTATATAAACTTCTAAATTTTTTTTCTGTAATTATATCTGATAAATTACTTTTTTAGTTACCATGTAAAAAATGTTCTAACTTTGAACATTTATCAAAGACTTTTTTAACAAAATACAGTTTTTGGAATACTAGGATCATCATATTACTAGTATCATGTAAGTTAATACAACACGCCTCGTGTCCTGCTGCTTTGTAAGATTTCATTTTTTGGGCTAAAAATAGGAGTAAGAAACTCTGATTTAATATAATATAGAAATATTTATTCGTCGTTTATAAACATTTTACGACGTACTTGATTACAATTTTCATCAATAAGATTTAAATAAAAAATTAATAACGACAGGAGCAAGTCGAAGACAGAAGTCTCGTCATCAAGCCCCTATAGTAAGCGTAAAATATTTTTTACAAAGTTCTCATTATATGAATTTACAAATACTCGTCATATAAAACGAGTTTAAGCATAATTACAACAAGAATACGATAAATTGCAAATATTAAATAAATACATACAGTTAGAAATATTACGATTTTTTTTTTCACTTAAAAATACAAAATTATGTTTGTGTCTGTTAATTCAAGTAAATACTGTTTCACTATATTTTTAAAACAATTTATTGAAGTTATACTTTTCACATTTTCATTAAGAACTATGTTCCAGAGACGAGGTCCTCTATATGAAATTGAGTTGACTTAGGTAAATTAAAACTATGGATGGAGTACCTCGTTAAGTATTTATGATTAATTTTTAAAAATCGGTTATTAAAGGATTTTGGAAACATGTCATTTTGATATTTAAACATGAATAGCAAGTTTTGGAACACGTTTAACTCATAGACATTAAGAGCTTAAATTTCCCGGAGTAACGGCATGGAGTGGGCGTATTTATGCACATAACATGTAATTTTACTGGCTTGTTTTTGTTTAGTATATATATATTTTCAATGCTGAATGGCAAGTACTTGCCCAAGCAATGTTACAACAGCTTATGTAGCTATGGATAAAAGAGTAATATAAATCTATTAAACAATTTTTATTTAGTAGTTTTGTTTTATACATAATGCCTATAATTTATGAAATTTTGTTTTCGACTAGCGTAATATGATTTTTCTAATTAAGATGTTCGTCAAATATTATTCCTAAGATTTTAAGTGATGAAACTCTGTTTACTAGAGTAAAAGCAGGTCAAACCGATCATACTATTTTTTCGATCACTGATCGAAAAATTTAAATAAAACCGGAACTGATAGGATTATTTAAAAATAAGAACACCAGAAGAAAGAGAATCATCTCTACTATTCAAATGTGTCAAAATAAAATCCAAGTCATTTTTCAGTCATTTTATTTTTATAAAAGTTTAAAAGAGAGTCGTATAAATGTTGGTTTTTTCTTTTATTTACTATCGTAATAATTCGGAAACCATAATTCGTTTAAAAATAATTTTACCTCTACCTTGTAGAAAATTTAATTTGAATACCGATTACAAAATTTTTATTTTGTTTTATAGTTAAAAATTAGACAAAAAAGTAAGAAAAATTAATATCAAATTTTTTCTTTTAAAACCGATCATTCACATATTTACTTTAAATTCCTTTATTAAGTAGTATGTGAATTTTTAAATTAGGTACCTCGGTGAATTAAATTATTGGATTTTCACATGTGTTAGTTCCGGGTTCTTCCAATGTAAAGTTATTTTACAAAAACGACTCAATGGTATTTATTAATTATTCACTTTCAAGATGACAACAAGTAAAAAGTCATTCAATGAAGAAGATATAGAAGCTGCGTTAAATGATATAAAAGTAAAAAATACTTCAATTAGAAAGGCTGCATTCAAATATGGCGTTCCATTCTCAACTCAAATAGGTCGCAAGAACAACAACAATGCTAGCTTTAAGGGATCAGGATCAACAACCGTACTCTCACATCAAACAGAGTCAATTATGGTGCATGCGTTTAAGTTCCTATGTGATTGGGGTTATGGTTTAACACGAAATGATGTCATGGACTTACCTTCTTCGTACAAATCAATCAGAACTATTTAAAAACGGCAGGCCTGGCAAAGACTGGTTTTATGCATTTATAAACCGACGCTTTTAGCATCTGCCAGAGCCGCTTCTTGTACGCAAGTAATAATTGATAATTATTTTGAAGTTGTCACTAAACAATATAAATTGTCTGGGATAGCTTCTGGTTGTCACATTTGGAATTGCGATGAAACGGGTTTCTGTGGTGATCAAGGCAAAGCTACTGTAGTATGTCGAAAAGGTGCAAAGTGTGTTTTGAAACTCACTGGTAACAATAAAAAAATCCATTATACAGTGAACAATAGCTGTAATGCTGAAGGATACTTTACACCACCATTCGTGGTATACAAAGCAAAACGAAACTTTAGAGCTGAGTGGGCTTTAGGTGGTCCGACTGGCACCAAATATTCAATTTCTAAGTCTGGTTGGATGGAGCATGACACATTTATTAAATGGTTGAAGGAAGTGTATATACCAGAATTCCAAGCTATTAGTGGTACTCATATTTTACATCTTGATGGACATACGTCTCACGTTAGTTTAGCAGCTGTATTGCTATGTCGGGAAAACAATATAATTTTGATTTGTCTACCAGCCCACTCATCTCACATTCTTCAGCCACTGGACAGAGGTGTCTATTGCCATGTTAAGCAAGTGTGGAAGGCAGTTCTTACCAAATAATACAAAGACACAAAATGCAAAAACTTAGATAAAGAAAATTTTCCTACGTTGCTCAAACAGATGTATGAGAGCGTCAAGTGTTTTACACGTTTGCACGCCATTGCTGGTTTTGAATATACTGGGTTATTTCCACTTAACAAAAACAAAATCAATCAACAGGCATTAGCTATCTCCAAAACGTCGCCTTCAACGCCATTGCGAGCAATAAAGTCTTTATCATTATTTTTTGAACCAGCAACAGCAGCTTCGAGGTTCGACAAGTACAGAGCACTACATGAGAGAATAAAAATCAAAATGGAAAATGAGCTAAAGAGTTTTTTTCAAGAAAAAATCAGTCTCATGTAAAATAATCGAGGCAACCTAATATTCCAAAAATTGCTGGCCAAAGTATTATAGAACACGTTGTTTCAGATCATCTCAAAAAAAGAGAAGAAATTTAGCAACTCAAATTAGCTGAAAAACAAGCTAAAAAGCGTAAAACCACCTGCAAACTCATAATATCATTGCTAAAACCTGCAGAAAAAGAAGTAACTCAAAATATAGAACCAATTACAACACCTTCAGCCAAAAGAAGAAAAGTTATTAAATGCAGAAAAGTGTAAAAAAGAATTACATTTGGACATGATGTCATGCAAGAATCCAAATTGCAATACTTGGCTCCGCAACAAAACATGTTTGCCAAAAAATTTTGTAATGGGTTCAGTTTTTTTTGTTACAAAAAATGTAAACCTTAAATCTTTTATTTTTTCTGTGTGCTATATAAAAACTATATAAAAATATGTACATTTATATATATAAAATGTTAAATTTATTAAATGTATTTTATAATGATCGGTTTTATCAGACTTTCTGCCAAAAGCGATCTTTTTTTTCTTCTAGTTTTCATATTATCGAATCAATTAAAAAAAAAAAAAAATATTAAATAATGTGTTTGTTGGTATTTTTTATCTTATTTAAAAAAAATAGTTTAAAAATTTTTAAAAATAATAAAGTTACTCGGTTTTTATTATTCGGTGATCGGTTTGACCCGCTTTTACTCTATATCGTTATTTATTATTAGCGGAGGAAGTTGCAGAGGCAAGTCATCGGATTTAGATTAGTAATGAAATAAAATGTACTTAGTTTTACTGATATTGTTTGATTTAAACCAGTCATTAAGGTTTTCCTGCTCACAATTTACAGTAAAGAAAATTTTTTTATATTAGAATAGGTATAAAAAAATGAGTGTCATCAGCAAAAAGAACAAAATTAAGCATGTTTGAAGATAGGTAGATATCATTTACAGAAATAGTAATGGTCCAAGGATAGAGTCTTGAGGAACTCCGCAACTTATTGTTTTTAACTTTGTACACGTTGAACCATAAGATACCTTGTTTTCTATTTTAAGGTAATTTTGAAGCCATTTTAAGTTTCTATTTGTTACTCCATATGTTTCTAGTTTGTACAAGAAAATTTTATGATCAACAGTGTCAAAAGCTTTTGCCAAATCGATGAACAAGCCGAGAGTGTAACTTTTTTTAGCAAACCAATCCAGAACTTGACTGGCTAAATCAGTTACTGCATGATGTGTTAAATGCCCATTACAAAAACCTAACTGTTTGCTGAATAGGATATTGTGCTTTTTAAGATAAATATACAGCCTGTTATACATAATACGCTTAAGCAACTCTAAAATGCAAGAAAGGATAGATATAAGTTTGTAGATGTTATAGAATCGTCGCCAGTTTTGTATACAGGGACTACTCTTGCTATTTTTAATTGACAAGGAAAAATACCAGTTGTTATTGAAAGATTGAAGATAAACAAAAGAGGTAATTTAATAACATCAAAAACAGCTTTAACATTAATATCATCAAACCCGGCACTTTTATTTATTTTAAGAGCATTAAAGAATGCCTGAAGTTCATTTAGAGACGGTTCCAACTTATCCATTATATAGTAAATTTTTTTAAATAGGATTGGAATGTTTTATTTCCAGAAGTTATATCTGCCGCTAATTTTTTTCCTATGTTTATAAAAAATTTGTTGAAGTTTTCAGCTATTTCTTTCTTATCAGATATTTGTTTGTTCAAGTTTAGTTTTAATCTATTTGGAACAATGGTGTTTTTTTGTATTTGTTTTTTTCCTGTAACTTCTTTAATTATTTCCCATGCCTTTTTACTACTTCCTATTGAATTTCCTTAAAATAGCCCTGTCTTTGACTCTTGATTGAGTTAAGGCTAGAGATGGTGTCTCAAAAAAAATACTCTTTTTGGGCAAATGTTAACTCCATCCAGCTACTGTTTCGTAGAAGACTTTCTAAGCAAAGACTTTAGGAGTAAGGAGAATCTGCTTACTCCTAAAGCCTTGCACCCTTTTCTTCATCTATTAGGCTGGTATAGATGTAAACCTGTGTTAATATATTATTTCATGCCAAGGATGATTAATCTTCTGTCAAATATCAGAGTATTAATGGTGCCATGAAATGGTGTCCCTGGTAATGCTTTTGAAATTCCATTGTTGTGGCTACATAAGAAGTAAGGAATTAACCCTTGGTTACAACTTTTGGTTATTTAGCAGGACTGAGGCAAATGCATCCAAACTCCAAACTACTTTGTAAACCCAGGCAGGTATAGAAGCATTTATTACTTCTACTTGGATTTTTATAAAGTGTAGCATGAGGATCTACTCCGTCAGCTTGTCTAAAATGGTGAAGCTGGAAAAGATGATTAAATCATTTCTTTAGTATCAAACCGTAGTATCAAAGTGATTCTTGAAGGCTTGCAATCTTCATTCTCTTTGTTCCTGTGTTGTTTTTTACCTAAATAAATGATCTTTCGAACAATTTTTTATCTAAAGTAGCACTATCTTTTATCTAAAGTAGATCTTAAACTTGATCTATCATGCGGTACGCAGATTATTTAATACAAACACATACATACGCAACTCCGGGTAGTCAAGACAAAATAAAAAGAGACTAAACTAAAATATATTCTTGATTAATTCCTTTTGATGATATCCCATACAACAATGATATCTAAAACAACAATCTTACTCAATACTCGTCTTTAATGTGTTTTTGTTTATTAATTGTTTATTAACCAACAATCATACTACACTCTCCTTTTTTTTTTCTTCTGTATAAATGTACTTATAATATAACTCATCTATCTCATCGTCATCTAAATCTTTGTTTATTCTTTCCTGTCTATATATATTCCTCAAAATCGCTTTATGGTTCATATATCCAAACGCTTCACTTAATTGGTTTGTTTTTAAACACTTTACGCGTGAATAGGCTTACTTTGTAATAGATCTCTTTTTTATAACAGCTTGAGGCTTACAGTGTCTAAGATTGATGCTTAGAGTTGCTCAAGAATTTTAACTCCAATAAAACTTTGTTAATACTGCAAATAATTATCATATATATATTAAACAATTATAACATAATATTATTGACGCTCCTATATTGATTAAAAGTAACTCTCTCACTGAATCCTCTGCTTTACATTTTCTCAGATTATCATTCACTTCTGACCTCTATATATGATGCTATATAAACAATTCATTACAAAGTTAGCACCTGCTGAAGTTTCTTCTCTTTATCATGTTCGCAATTAATCTTCTACTAATTTCAATTTCTACCTCTACAAATCTTTTATTTGTCCCAGTTTGAAATACTGTTATAATTTTAAGGCCAAAAGTCATAGCAAATTTAATTGAACCTGCTTTATCTGCCAACCTTGACCCACTGTCTCATTGTGTTAATATTGCATCCCTTTTTTTTATAGCAACTATGGTTGCTGCTTACATAAGTTATTTTCTCTAATTCCATTAAAAATCTTGCTTGACTCCTCATTCAGCAAAGTAGCATTCTTTTGCTGTATCTGTTTCTTCATGCTCTAAAAAATTTTAATTTATGTATTTTCTTTCCTCGCACATCAATGCTTTAAAATTTTCTCTTATTTTAATGTTTTCCAGACTTGTAGTAGACTCGAGTTATAGTAAAAAGGTATTAAATTTGGTGAAAATTCTTAAACATGTTTGTTAGCAAGCTATTTACTATTTTATCAGCATAGATGATCATTTAGTATTTAAGAAGTTACATTGGTGAAGAGTCCATATTTTACAAGCATAGGTGAGCAATGTATGTTTTACTAGTATAGGTACGCAATACATATTTAATAAGTTTATTATTTTAGCATTTTTAGCATCATTACTTTTTTAACTTTCTTATCGTATCAATTTTTTTTTTTAAACTTTTTTTAATGCATGTTATGCGTAATATTGATGTTATGATTATTTTTTTTTAACTATTAATGCAGCTTTAGCAGCTGTGGCGCAGTGGTAGCGCACTTGCCTCAGAAACAAAGGATCCGTAGTTCAAACCCCACCTTTGGGCAAGTCTTGCGACATCGGTAAGGAACGAGGTGTGAACTTCCAATTAAATGTTTACCGCGGTGGTCTGTAATAAGACCGGAAGGACTTCTTGGGGCAACTAAGCAAAATTAGGAATAAAAAAAAAAAAAAAAAACACAGATGTGATATGTATATGTTTTACTGAATCAAAGTATTTTTATATTTATATTTTTGTGTCAATATTTTTTGCTGCGCTTTTTTTTATCAAGTATTAATCTTTTTTTGAATTTATTAAAATTTTTCTAGTTTAGATTTTTTAAAAACAATGTTATGATATTTTTGTAATTATGGTATTATTTCCAACCCAAATTAAAGGAAATGACAAACTTGCGATTAAAAAATCAACGGTTTATTCGTAAAAAATAGCATGCGAAAGCATGTATACACTTCTAAGTTTGAAACTCTTTGTTGGCATTGTATATGTTTTAATGTATTTTTTATTATTTATAGTGTGCCATGAAGAACACTAAAGTGAGAATAAATAAGTTGTTTGAAGACTAACTTATTGATATGAGCAGCACGACTACAAGACCGGATACATAGATTTTCAATCAGAAATCTGAACATCTGTTTGTACTCATTACTAATAACGCAATTAAAAAAACCATACCTTGGTTTGTAACAATCTTTGTAACAAAATTTGTAACAAACATAAAACGATAATTCATGGAGCTTCTTTAATTAGGTATTTTAAGTATCCTCAAATAAGTTCTTTTTCTTAGAGTGCTATTGAAGCCAGAAACAAGGGAAGCAAAACTGCACGAGTTAGTCATGCACGTCTAACTTTCTTATCAGAAAATACAAGGGATACAGCTAGTTATGTGTTTGTGCCATTTGATATGTACCTCTATTGAGTGTTTTTTTGAATGTTAAGCTATTGTTAAAAGTTTTGATGTGTGAAAATGCTTCAAGTCTTTGGAATTGATTTAAAAATGGCGAATGAATTGTATAGCTCTCTGTCTATTTCCACAGAAGGTTTATATATAGTTTTGAAAAACTTGAAAAAAAAGTAATGATATTAGTGGGCACCCACAAGTACTCTGTTGACTAGAAACAAAAAAGAACGAGCAAACGCCAACAAGACAAATTGGTGTTTATTGAGGAATCAGACTGGGAGAAGACTTCTAGCAGAACTTGAAAGGCGAAGGCAAGTTTAAGTTCTAATTTTCTTCCAATTCCAAACGGGGCGTAGTGATAAGGCAAATATTGTCTTCTTTTAGCCCCGGTCATGTAAATTTTATTTATATAAAACGGCATTGTATTCTTTTTTTTAATGACGAAATAAAAAATAAAAAAAATAAAACAATTATGGATTTTGTTGCAATCACATTACACTCCCAAACACTTTTATAAATCTACTAAAACGCTACGAGCATTTATTTTCCAAATGTCAACATTTCCTAATGTCTGCAATTCAGCTACTACTTCGTTCCCACTTTGATTAAAATTAATACAGGTGAAATCAGAAAACCAAATCATCTGGATTTACTATTGGTAATCTGATTTAAAAAAACTTGAATTTACGTTCTCTAATGTCAATGTTATTTTAAGGATGTTTCTTGATGCTGCTTTTAAAAGTTATGCCGGAGAAAGGTTTTTTTCAACTTTTAAAAAAGCTTTAGATCTAATAGTTGACAGAAACACCTGTTCGCTCAAGCCGCTCTTTAGATTGAAAATGTTATTTCTAAAACAAATCATCGTTGAAGATAAGACTGATTATTTTGCTACCTAATTCAACTACTCAATAATTTAATAATAAAACCTAAATAAAAACAGTGAAAACCTAAGGGAAAACATATTTAGAGATGTCTATGTTTCAATTTACCCAACTAAATTGTGTTAAATATATGTAAAATACAAAAATCTGATTGTCCCTTGCTTATTCTTCGCATTAGTTTATTATAATCACATTTACTTGATAGTTTTTGGTCTAATGCAGTAACATTTACTAGCTAAGCTATATTTAAAAATTGTGTTCAAGTACGAATTTTTGTCAGAGTAACGGGTAGTGATGGCGAGGGGGTGGGAGGTAGGGGAAGAAAGGCAGTTGGAGAGGCCACAATCATTATTTTGCTGTGAAGCCAGTATAAGGTAAAGACGGGCCTGGCTCAATATGTTGAATGCTTCTATATTTATAAGGCTTTTTTCTCATTTCGTATTAGAGTGACGCATACCGGGTGAATCTTGGGAAGAGTTAAAAAAATTGTTAAAAATATATTTACTGAAAAACTTCAAATTAATAAAGAACTATTTTAATATCAATGAAAGAGTGCGCCGATCAGGTTCAATAAAAACAGGAAAAGAGCGAATAATTGTTTTAAAACTTTTAAATTACAATGGCAAACAAAGTATTCTCCTAGTCGAAGACGGAAAAACCGCTGAACAAGAATTTACATCAAAGAAGACTTTGCAAAGGAAATTATTTGAGTTCGAAAAAAATTATAGGAAGAAGTTATTAAGTTGAAAAAAGAATATAAGTATGCCTTTTTAATATTTGACAAAATTTTTTGAAGGGATAATAACAAGTTATTTTAAGTTAAGTATTACAAAAAAATTATTTTTAATTTTGCGCTAATTAAAACGTCGTAAATATAGGCACTTCAATCACGTGACTTTTTCCGTCTGACAAGTTCAGAAGAGAATTTTTCAACAGCTTTTTCGGGAATTATTTTAATGCTATCTAATTTTAAACACAATTGCCAGTTATATTTCACTGGCAAAAATTTAAAAAAGGTGCTGACCTGTGGAGGTTATTCTTCAAAGTTTCTTAAAAAAGAAGCTAGAAGATTTTTCAAGTCGTTTTCTCTATAGTTTATTTTATTTACACTTTTTGACAAGTATATTTACTGTTTTTAATTGTTTTTTTTTGGTCCTAGCACATCAAAAAAGATTATTTAGCTTATTAAATTACAATATTTGATATTTGTTTTTAAAAAATTTGTTTTTTATATCTGGACTTTACCATAAAAAAGAACATTATTATGTTTTTGATACTTTTCTTGACGCCATTATGGTATTCCGTTCAAACTACATAGTTATTTACACTCATCTCAAAATAATTTTATTATAAGATCAGTTATTTAGATTAAATTGATATGGCTGCATCCTTACACAGGCCGATTTTCAATAAAACCTTTAATTCAGGGTTGTATTGATTGCTTTAAAGTAAAAGTACAATATTTAGACTTTATAATTTATAAATATGCAGTTTAAAGTACTTATTGACTCGTTAACTGCTTCAAGAAGGTTTTTTTTAACTTTGATAAATACTATACTTTGTAAACTTGATGTTTGGTATTTTCAAAGTTTTCCTGATTACATCTTAACATTTTGCATTCGTAAAGCTTTTAAATTGCTATTAATATTATGATATAATACCGTTAAAACTGTGTATGCTTATATGCTTATTCTGTATAACGTTCAATAGTTCTTTTTTTTTTTTGTATATTTCTGTATACAATCTTATAACATACTTTCTTTTCAGATATAGGATAATTCCATTACCCTATATCTGGCATTGATAAGTTTTAATTCTGGCCATGCATGAAATGCATAGTTTTTAAAAAATAATCACTTAAACACACACACACACACACACACACACATACACACACACACACACACACACACACACACACACACACACACACACACACACACACACACACACACACACACACGCACACACATTAGTATTAGGGCCAATACATTGATACATGTATATTAGGGCCAAATTTTTTGTCGATAAGAGCCGCCCCCTAGGATGATTCTATGGAGAATTCTAAGCAACTTTGGTGAAGAAATCATAGATCTATCTCGATTTTCCAGTCTCCCACTTTTCAAAAAATGATTTTTTCCCTATAACATAATTTTGATTCAAAATTTTATTCATCGTTATATTATCTTTTTTATGTGTATATGAGGGGTTTTGGGGTCGAGAAATTCATTTCTGATCTTTATTTTTACCTATGATTACCGCCAGAGGGCGTTTCATGCATATTTTAACTATTTTTTTGTCTATTTTCAGAGAAAAATTTCAAATTTTTTGGTAAAATTGATCTTTATTTTTTGCAACAGTAATTCAACCTAAAAAATAAGAACATGTGTAAAAAATTTAAAAAAAATGAATTTAGTGAGAAAAAAAAGCGACAAAGTTTTGTTGCTTTCAAGTCAACAACGTATTTATTTAAAAAAAAAATCGGTAAAACATCATTACCGACACATTTTGTGACAGAGCACAACAACAATGACATTTATGAGTGTTCTATTCATTCGTGATTGAGCATCATTCCAGTGAAGGTGATTTATAAATTTCCTGCCAGCGAATAATTGTGAAATTCAAAAATAATAAAAAGGTAGATAAATAAAAATAATAAAAATAATTAAATGTGTAATTTAATACACATTGGCATCGATGTTGTTCTCTTGCTTGATTACTTTTTTCTGAAATATGTAATACATTATAATGTATTTATATGTATAGCATGTAGGAATAATGTGCGTAGGAATAATATATTTGTATGAATGGCATGTCGGAATAATGTGTGTTGGAATAATGTATAACATGCCGCCGAAAACCAAACTGGTCCTTAGGGGCGAAATGTCGTTTGACATTTCGCCATCAACTATATACTGTTTCCGTTGCTCATTCATTCTTGAAAAATCTGGGAATGTTATTTCATAAATTTTCAGTTTTGGAAAAGAGAATAAAATTAATCTTAAAAAATAATAATCATCGTGCGTATTTACTACAACATTTTATATTAGAGTATTTTTTTGTTTATGTTTTGTAAACAAAGCGTCTTCGAGTCATTTATTTAGCGTTCGTTTCTCGTTTCAAATCAAAATTTGGTATTTGAATATAAATAAAATTTTCACTATTTTTACAAATGTGTATTTACCAATTTGTTGGTGGAAATAATATATTAGAACCAAATGTTTTAAAACATACTAATTTAAAACATATTTCAGTTATTTTTTAAATCTTTTATTAAAAGTATACAATGGATCCAAATGCATTGCCGTCTACATCGCAAACCGTAACAACATCAACGAAGACCGAAAGTCATTTGAAGCATTTGCCTTCGCACGATGTTGCTGTTTTTGGTGCATCTTGTGATTTGAGTGGACTAAATCTGCCAACGAAACAGGATATTTTAAGATGTTTTTTTTTTCTTGACCCTACGTGCTAAACTGCAAAACAAAATGTTTTCGTATAAAACATTCGTACCGCACGTAACAGACAAATTGATTGAAATTTGGTGTCAACTTAATATTGACACCAAATTCTAACAAAAAAAAGTGTTGTCAGAAAATTGGATACATTGATTGAGAAGTATCAAATCGAAACTAAACATCCGAAATCGCCATTTTCAGAATGTTCGTGCAATTTACAAAAGAATTATTTACATCAGCAAATCTCAATGTGACTTGAAGGCAGCATTATGCTCATGTGGATTAATTCCAGATCATTTGAAAGAGTTCATACAAGATCAGTCTAATGTCAGAAGATTGACGATACCGGAATTCAAAGAGCCAGCACCAACGTCAACAATAATATCAACAAGTGTTGAAGAGAGCAATTAGCATATGAACCAAGTACTGATACAGATGAGCCAAGTTTAAATCCACAAGATGTTCCGCCAGTGATACGAGAACCGTATACTCCCAGATACGATGCTTCGAACTTCGCTGCGATGTATGATCGATTTGGTGTGATTGATAGAATAGCAGCAGCACTCGCAACATCTCTTATGCAAGGCATTTACGTAAAAGAGGAACATGGCGATCCTATCATCATGGATAAAAATAAAGTGCGTCGAGAATTTGGTTCCTTCAAAACCACATCTAGGCGTTTTGAAGGGACCAAATTCTCAATTGATAGGCTACACAAAAGTCGAAAATGAAGATGCTGAACACAAATTGATGACATTGAATGCATTCTTCATCGAAAAAGAAATGGCTCTTGATCCATTAATCGGCATATGCTGTGATGGTGAGCCAACAAATACTGGCGTAAGAAATGGGATTTTGCGTCAATTTGAACTGCATTTGAATAGACCGCTGCATTGGTTTGTGTGCCTTCTGCACTTCAACGAGCTGCCATTTCATCATTTGTTTGACACTTTGGAAAGATCATTGACCACTGGACCACGAACAACAACCGGAACGTTGGGCAAACAAACTGAAACGTGTGAAAATCTTCCGGTATGTATCGTTTGTCATTTTTTCTATTGTTAAATGGTAAAATTGCATTTAATTCATCTAATTTCTTTTTTTTAAGCTTGTACATGAATTCGAGATAATCGTGCCAGAGAACATGCCACCTGATTTAGATCCATTTGAATTATCCACCGATTCATAGTACTTATACAAAATGGCGAATGCAATTTCAAATGGTGTTGTTCCTGCAGATTTTTCTCACATTAAACCAGGACCAAAATAACATTCATGTTGGCTCACCAAGACAAATAGACTGTTGCGGTTGTATGTGTCAACTAAAAATCCATCAAGGAATTTGAAAAATCTGGCAACATACATAATGAAAATGTATGTGTCGTTGCACTTCAACATCAAGTATTATAATTCAGTGGTCTTCGGGAGTGTATTATTTTACAAATTCATTCGTTGGACACAATATTTGGATACAAATCTACACGGAGTTGTGAGTAATGTCATTAAAGACAAATGATATTACGCACATTCCGAAAATATTTTGTTAGTGATGTTATTTGATGATAAAAAAGAGACGCGGCGAAAACTTTACAATACCGAAGAAATCTGTACGATCCAGCACATCTTAGAGTTTATCAAAAACCATTGATAAACTTCAATTGTACAGATGATACGAATATGATTGATTTAAATAAAGATGATGCCTTATTCGAACCACCGTTTACGCATAGCATTACGTATGATCATTTAGAACAATATTTAGAATAAGATGATCCACCAATGCCTGATCCAAGAAATCCGGTACACATACAGGCAACGGAAAGACATGTTCAATTGCTGGCAAGCGTTTCTAAACGTGTTTTAGAAAAAAGTTGACACAGTGTTATGGCAGTTACATCAGAAAACTGTGCAAAATACCCCAGACTTGAAAGCAAGAAAGACTTTCAAAATAACTTATTTTGCTTTTCTTCCACTAAATTAATTTTTTTTTTTTTTTTGTACGTATGTTTTTTATTTTTTAGGTTGAAATTCTGTTGAAAAAAATAAAATAAAGATCAATTTTACCAAAAAATTTGAAATTTTTCTCTGAAAATAAACAAAAAATAGTTAAAATATGCATGAAACGCCCTCTGGCGGTGGTCATAGGTAAAAATCAAGATCAGTAATGAATTTCTCGACCCCAAAAACCCCCCATATACACATAAAAAAAGATAATATAACGATGAATAAAAAATCGAATTTTGAATCATAATGATGTTATAGGAAAAAAATCATTTTTTGAAAAGTGAGAGACTCAAAAATCGAGATAGACCTATGATTCCTTCACCAAAGTTGCTTAGAATTGTCCATAGAAGCGTCCAAGGGGGCGGGTCTAATCGAATTTTTCGGCTCCATACAAATTGGCCCGCCCTAATGTATATGATATAATCAGAGAAACAAAAACATTTATTTTTAGACAGTCATAACTATTTTATAATAAAATTTTCATGGTGTTTTTTGCACTTTTCTTTATAATGGGAAAAAAAAAAAAAAAATAGAAAATTCAACGAAAATTGAAAAACAGAAGCACACGCCAAAAACACCATTTATGGAATGATGAATCGATGATATCGGCAATTAAAACTGTTAAAAATCAAGTTTCACAGAAAGCAGCATGAAAAGTTTTTAAGATTCTAAGATGTTTGTTACAAGTTTGACTTTCTGGTGTGACAGAAATGGGAGCCAAACCAGGACATCCAGCTATTTTAGATGAAGAAGAAAAGAAGTTATTTGATTTTGCATATAATCATGCAGCTTTAGGAATTAGATTTAGTCGATTGCAATTTTAATTAGTTGTTGCATGCTGAAAATTTTGCTTTTAAACATAAAAAGCATTCAAGAATAGAACTCCTACAAAAAAATGGTGGCGTCGGATCTGCAAAAGGCACAAATATTTATCTGACATCAACCAGAAGGTACAGTAGATTTTTAGTTCAGAAAATTTTTCTGGATATCAGATCTCATAAGTGAAACGTCATTATTCTATTAGATGCGCGTTGTAAACTAGCAATACATTAAGTAAAAAGTTTTATAAGAGAATAAAGAAGAATAAACCATTCAAAGAGTTTAGATAAAAACATAGTAACGAATTAGAGAAAGCATCCTGTTAGCTCGTGTAAGTTTTTTTTTAAGATGATACAGTTAATTATACCTAGATAGGTTTTCATCAAGATATACTCCATGATACTTTATATATTTTGAGGGTAAAAAATTTTTTTCATTAAATTTAGTTTCAATATTATCAATAGTTTTTTTTGAGGGAAATGAAAAATAATGTATTCAAATTTATTGACATTCAATGAAATACGATTACTATTTAACCAGTTACGATTAAGCAATGAAGATCTTGATTAACTTTTTTACAAAGAGTTGCAAGTGGTTTGTTGATATATAAAGTATGGGTATCATCAGCATAATGATGTGCCTTAGAATTTTAATGAACAAGATAAATCATTTACATATATAATAAAAACAATAACTATCCAAGAACGGAACCTCGTTGAACGCCATATTTAATAACTATGTGTGGATTCAAATCCATTAATTGAAACAAACTGAGTGCGATCCCTAATATATAAAGAAAACCAATGATTTGCAATACCACGTTTTCCGTAGTAGTTTAATTTTTTTATTCGAATATTGTGATCAACCGTATCAAAAGCTTTTTGAAGATCTATGAATACACCACAAGCAAAGGAACCACTGCCAATTGCATCACAAATCATTTTAGTAATGATAATAAGAGCATGAGAAGTGGAGTGATTTGAGCGAAACCGAAACTGTCGAATATGAAAACAAGCAGAATTATTCAAAAAATTGTAAATACGAGAATACATAAGTTTTTCTAAAAGTTTGCTGACATTTGATAAAAATGAAATTAATCTGCAGTTATTCCATTTAAGTTTTGAATCTTTTTTATGATTTCGGATAGCAGAAGCAGTTTTTAAGATATCAGGGAATACACCGGTGATGAATGACAGATTAAATAGTTCAGTAAGTACCGGGGAGATATCATTTGCAAGAGCTTTAAAAATAGGTATTTGAATGCTGTTAGGTCCCGAAGCCTTGCTGTCATTAAGAGAATGAATAATAGATAACTTCTTTTTTGTCTGTAGGTTTTATGAATATTGATTTAAGATTAGGATTTTTAAGATATTTATTAAAGTCAGAATTGGACGAGTGAATCTTTTTCTGTATTTATTCCGGAACTAAAACAAAGAACGAATTAAAAGATTCCGAAATTTTAATCGGGTCATATATCATGGAGTTGTTAGAAGATTAGCAGGAAGGATATGAGTTAACTCTCGAGCTAATGTTTAAAAAATTCCTAATACCATCCCATGTAGATTTTAAATTTTTGGCATTATAAGAGTAGAACTTAGAGTAATAGTTTTTTTTACTACGACGAGTGAGAGTAACAAGTAAGTTTCTATACGTTTTATAAGATTTTTATAGAATTTTTTAAATATTAAATTTCGTATTTTAATTGAAGTCAAGATTCCTCGTGTTATCCAAGATTTTAGACCCCTTGAAAAGCAGCGACTGCTGACTTTTTTTAATGATGCATGTTTATCCAAAAGAGAATTGAAACTTGTGAAAAACTCTTCAAATGACTTAGTAGTATTATCTTCGTCGGCATTAGTCCAGCTAATTTTTGAGAAATCACTAAATAATTCCTCGGAATTTTTTTTTTTTTAAATTCCGACGAAAAATGCAGCTTTTATGAGGATTAATATTGGTTCTATAAAACGATTGTATCAAATATTGGGGTAAATGATCTCATACCGTAGAAGTAATATTATCTGCAAAAATATTAGCAGAAGTTGCATTAGAAAATACGTTATCGATTAGAGTCTTGGAGTGATTCGTAATTCTTGTTGGCAATGAAATAAAGGGATGAAAGAAATAAAATTATCTGAGTTTGCTAATAAAAGATCGACATTAAAATCGCCATTAAAAAAGTAGTTTTGTTTTTTTCCATAGATAGCTTTTTAAAAAGTGGAATTAAATATGATTTAACAAATTCTGAAATGTCCATAATAGGATGGCTATAAATATAGCCAATAATGATTTTTAATTTTTTAGGAAAGGTAATTTCCACAAATGATATTGAGAATTGGATAAGTTTTGTTTTTTTGAATGGTGTAATGTTTCCTGTTTTTTTTGTGTTATATTTATAAACGTTACTTGTAAAATTGTTATTTATTAAGTGATATTGTACTTGACCTAATTTAAATTTTAGCATTAACAATATATTTTAATAAATGTTAATTTGATAAATATTAAACATTCATTTCGTTAAATTCAGCGTGAGTAAATTTTTCTTTATGGTAAATTATTAGATTTATAGCATGTTTCTGACGTCGATATAAAGCTTTCAATTTGGTTATACGCATACTCGCCCAAGCTATATTCGCTCATATGAGATAGCTAAGTATAAAAAAGAAATGTATAATTTTTAAATTTCTTTGCGATAACATTGGTCTTGCCTTATATATATTAGACCTATGTTTATATGTTAGACCAATGTTTTTTGATACTTTAGTGTTTAACGCATTTATGTGAGCTTTCCGAGATAAGTTTTCATCAATTTTAACTCCTAAAAGTTTAGTTTCATGAGTTCTCTCAATGATTATACTTTTTGTTTTAGAGAGAATAGAACATTTGGTGGTTTTTTTTTGCTGACTTAAATGAAATAAAGAGTTTTTTTTTTCTGTCTTTAAGGATAGTTTTATTGTTTTAAACCATATATTTAATTTTTTGTCTATGTTTACATTATCATACAGATCCTTGATTTTTGTCGAAGAGTAAAATCAATATATATCGTCTGCAAACATAATAAATTCAAGTTTGCTGGAAACATTTGGAAGATCGTTTATATAGATTAGAAAAAAAGAGGAGCAAAGATAGAACATTAGGGTAATTATTATATCTAGTAACACACTGTTGTCTGTTATACAGGAAACCTTTGAAACACTGCTGTGTTTGTTTTTCAGTCCATAATTTTTCATCTTTTGGGTAGGATTTCATGATCTATTCTTAGGAACGCTTTTGACAAATCTACAAGTTAAAGATCTTGTTCTTCTGTATCCTTATGACCTTAGTGAAGACAAGTTTATTGATGAATTCCGCCACATTTCGTCTGTTTGACGCCATTTACAAACAAATGATCAGCCCGAAGATCTTCTGAACAGCATTTAGGCGAAGAGATTTGAAGAAAATATCCCCCAGATATGCATCTGCTTGGTATCTTTCTTACTTTGCCAATTAGCTCTCTTCAAGAACTTTCTATGAGCTACCATGGAGCAGGATTGTCTTTACGACTGTCTTTTTCTTTTAATCAAAACAGATATTGCAAAGAAAGATATTTGCAATGTTGTAACTTCTAACTTTGCTGCTAGAAAAGCTCGTAAGGTCTAGGTTTATCGTAAGAAAAACCTGATACCAAGTCCAGAAATGTTTTTTTTTCTTTGTTTTGTCTAATTGTTTGATTCGTGAACTGTCTTGAATAAAGAATTTTTCAAAATATTTTGTGAATACTCTTATCATTTTTATTTTGATTGTGGTTAGAAAGTGTGGGTGGGGTATTCCAGTAAAATATTTTTATAATATGCCCTGGTCATCATGAAGTCTCCGTGCGCCTCTGGATGTTTATTTACCCGTATGTTACTTAATATATGTTTTTATTCTGTTTAAAATCTCTGAGAAATACTCCACATTGAAAATCTCCTATCTTGGGGCTCTTGGATGAGTAAAGACTAGAGGTGGCGTCTTCATAAAAATACATCTTAGGCAAATGTTAACTGCATCCAGCTACTGTCTTTTAGGAGGCCACCAAAGCAAAGACTTAAGGGTATTCTTCTGCATTTCCTAATCTTTCACTCAGTTAATTTTTTGATTCGTTTTCAAGACAACTCTAATCACATACCTTTTCTCCTTAATCAGTGTCTTGTCTCTGACCATAACTGAGTTCAATTTCTTCTTTTTCTACTTTTGGTGATTCTGAAAATGCAATAATCCCTGTTAATCTTTTGTCTCATATTCCTTCTTTGAACTCACCCTATCATCGCACATTCTACTACTTTAAAGCTGACTCGGATTCCTTCCATAGTTTCATTTAACTCTCTCTTTGCTTATAAATGCAGCATCATTGTATGATGGCCACAGATATGGCAACAGTATTCCATACAAAGACGGATTTGAGATTTATAGAGATAAAGAACCGAATCTTGAGTAAGAAAGTGGCGAGCACTATGAAGAGATGCAAATTGAGCAGATCCTAAATTTACAATTGATTTGATTAATGGTTTTCAAGAAAGATTGGAAGTAAGAGTTAATCCTAGAAGACAAAGGTTAGATGACTCATCAATTACATTACCGTTCATAAATATAGGAAGCTCTAAGTTATTGTTATAGTTATTTGTAATTACTTTAAAAAATTAAAAAAACTCAATTTCAAGATCAAGTTAAGTAAAACTTCAACGAACAATGCTTTTAATTATTTATTATTTCAACTAGTAAAAAAAAAACTGAGTTTTATAAGAGTTTGAGTTCACCAACAACTGAAAGCCCCATATTTTAACCGAAGTGAGATCTTTTTTTAAGCTCAAATGCCCCCTCCAAACAATCAGAGAGTGTTAGCTTTTTATCAAGACGAGAATAAATGGTAGTATCATTAACGAACAATGCTGCCTTAGATGTGAGAATTTCTGGGTGTTTGTAAATGTTAATTAAAAAAATTATTAGGCCAAGGATAGAACCTTGAAGAACCTTGGTCTATTAGTTATGATAGTCGCTCTCCAGAACATTTAAAAATAGGGATAACAATTGCCACTTTCCAGCTGGCTGGAAAATAATACTCGATAAGCTCTTGTTAAATAGTTTTGAAAGTATAGACGACAGCTCCTGAGAATGCTTCTGCAAGACTATAAAAGTGATATTTTCCCATCTCAAGTTGTAGAAGAGTCTAAAGAGGAAACCACTTCAGGTACAGAAGCTGGAACGATACGAAGTTCAGGCATTGGATTAACTTTTATTAAACTAATAGTTAAACTCTTCCAAGGAAGAAGCTGAACTATTTCCAAAGAACTTTTCTTCTAATTTGACTCTTGAATTTTATGACCGTACTCTTTCTGCCAATCCAGTTAACCCGGTTAACCTAACCGATTAACTCATTGTTACTTATTTAAACCACTCCAGCTTTTTTTACCATTGTCATATCTTAACTAAACTCTTCTGCGAGTTATGCTCTAGACAACATTCCTGTTTTGGTCTTTTAAAAGTGTTCTCCAGAAACTTCTTTAATTTTCTCTAAACTCTTGATTATGCACTTGACTAAGTCTTGTTTGCCTGCCTGCTTGAAACTGGAATTTGTGATACCAATTTTTAAAAATCCTGTAAATGTTCTGACCCCTCAAACTTTTGTCCAATCAGTTTTCTATCTGTTATTAGCAAGGTCTTTGAGTCGTTGATCAAAAAATTTCTAACGTTTATCCTTAAGTGATATAACTTACTGTCAGACAATCAAAATGGTTTCAACCGTTTTCTTGCTCTTTAACTCTTCTTTTTTTTAAGTAATAGTCGCTGCTTGCATGTTTTGTTGGGAGTGAAACTGAATAAAAAATTATATGTTTTAAATTCTTTAACAAATGATTATTGATACAAACACTTGAAAACTTATTTTAGTAATCAAAATACTTTCTACTCTGAGTCCTAATGGCTTTTGGATTTGACTTTACTTGCCAAAGGGTAATAGAAGTTTACTCTGACATAAAAAACCCTTGCCAATGTGCTCTTGGTTGAGCAAAGGTTAAAAAGAGTATCTCAACAAAAACACTCGTCATTTAGCAGATATTAACTTCATGTGGATACTGTCTTGTAGAAGATCTCCTAACAAAGACTTTAGAAGCGGGCAGTACATCTCTGTTAACCTGCCTCAAACACCTTCATGATCTATTAGGCCGGTGTAGATGTAATCTTGTGTTACATTCATTCTTGTCTAGGATAAATGTTGATTCTACTTATCAGTATTTGCTAGTGCTTTTTTGTTTCTGGTCGTGCAACGTTTCTAATTTCTGATGAAAATATGCAACTCTTCCCGTCACTCTATCTTCTAATAAGTTTATTTCTCTAAAACCTAGTTTTATGGTTCTAAGGCTCTTGAAAAATTAAAGGTTCTTACATTTTGCAAAAGTCACCAGACCTACTTGCTTTTCGTGAGACTAATCTAACACAGCAAAAAGGGGTAATTAAACAGTTAATAATTACAAAAAGTAATCCTGCTAGCAATACATTGAATTAAAAATTTCCTTGAATGCATTAGGTATTAAAGCTAGTTTTTAACTATAACGTGTAAAATCAACAAAAACGCATTTATTTACTTCAAAAACGCCAACTACCAACACCATAATTGCTTACTGCAATAACACTCAAAAATTATTTAATGGAGCTTAATGAATTGTTTCACCAATAATTTAATTGTGCAAAAAATAATACTTGAAACATTTATAAAAGATTAGTGTATTCAATTACACTCGCAGCAGAAACACAGTTAAAAATAAAACTGATTTTTAAAAAGTAGTTCAAGTTTTGCTGAGTAGATGAGATTATAATAAAGCATTGGGTTTGTTTTCATTCTGTTTATTTTAAGCAACTTTAGAGCGTTGTACAATTAACCTTCAATTTTATCCAAGTCTTGATTGGCGTGAACTGTTAATGCTTCATCTTCTATATCCATAGCTTGTGCTTCAAAGTAAAATAATAGAGTTCATTAAAAAAAAAAAAAAAAAGCGATTAGCATTATAAGAATAGACGAACCCAGACTCGTTTTCAAAATGTCGGAGTCCTATGAGTACACAAAAAAGCACCAAAAAAATGTTTGCTACTTATAAAGCGGTGAACGGACGTTTTTCTAAAAACGTTTTTTATTGGTTTTTATTAAGTCTAAATGAAACGTTTTATTGCTTTTAACGTTGTTCCTAAAAAATCTTTTTTTACGTATAAGTTATATAAGTAAATAACTTATGCCATACGGAAAAAAAAACTTTTTTACAAATGAAAACTTAGGTCACATATGCATAAACCGGTACATCTTCTCAATGGAAACACTGACAAGATTTTTAATTTTCTTTATTATTTATTCTATGTAAAATAACACTAAAATCCATAAAAAAAAAAGATCAAAAACTTTTTTAATTTTTTTTTAATCCAAGTGATGGAAGCCAACCCTACTCGAAATCAAAAACTTTATCAAAAATACCAAAATACTTTTTTTTCAGGGTACAAGAGTTATTCGAAATACCCGACTTTGAACTTAAGAACCTTTCCCTAGTGTAAGACTTCATTTTTTTTTCAATTTTGTGTTGAAGAGAAATTAAAATTTATTGCCAGATTTCAAATTTCATCCGTAAAAAAATATTCGTTTAGAAGTTATAAACATTCAAAGTTATTTGTTGAGATCGACAATTAATAGACCTAAAATATTTATAGTTTTTTAATAACAAATTATTTATAGATGAAACTTTAAATCCTTGTAGAAAGTTTGCGTAAAAGATTTAATCCAATTTCTGATTTTTCGACAAAGCTTAATCTCTAGTATATCGATGAAGCGTTAAAAGACATAGCATCTAACTTCATCCTCTTTAATGCTATACCTTAACCAGAGGTTGACTTAAATTTAAAAGTTGCAAAGTACTTTAGTACTCCCCCAATCAAATCTAATGAGTGTTGATAACATACTGGCAATATCACAACATATTTTAACATTCGAAAAAAATATAAAAAATCAAATGACACGTTACGTATTAGTTAAAAATTAATTCGCGAACAAATTTTAATTGCACCTTCTAACACCGCGTGCAATCCTGTCCTTTGTCTTTATGCTATTTATCTAAATCAACTACTTCTATCTTTCACTCTAACATATCTTCGTTCTTCCTAAAATCACTTTACTCTTGGTCCGCAGAGCAGGTTATGACGCTCCTTTTGGAGCCGAACTTGTCTTTGCGGTCCTTGGTAATGTGGCCTCTATATGGCAATTAGCCGGAGGAGGATAAACCACAGTACCAAATGACACTAACAAATATTGAAGAAATAGAGCAGTTAACTAAAGGTCAAAATAAAAACAACTTCTATTTAGTTTAAGATATTATTAAAGAAATTAATTTTATTTCATTACACTCATACATAGAATCAGCGACCCAAATTTTTAGTTTGAGCAAGTTCTCAGGCTCCAATCTCCGTAATTTTTTGTAAAACATTTTTATATGACTCCAGTATCAATATTAAACAGTTTCAAATTTGCACCATTCAGATTTAAATCCATTTAGGATCCGCTCCTTTAACCTCCTTTTATTTTATATTATATCGACAGAATATTTTCAAAATTTAGTTAATAACTGTACAACGTTTGTACAGGTATAATCAGTTTCTGGCAGGACTGTGGAGTCGTAGTTGGAGTTGGAGTCTTGGAGCTGGAGTCGCGACATTTGAAGTGGATTCGGAGTCGGAATCCTTTAACATAATTGCGACTCCGACTCCAATAATAAAACAATATTTCCACGAGTGTGTGTTATATTTATTTCAAAGTTTTATGAAAGTTTGTAGGAAAGAGATTATTGTTGAACCGATACATAAAAGTTAAATGCTGACAGATATCTATTTGATGTGTGAACACATTCGATTATGCCAACAATTTCGGTATGTTATATTGGAATTTATTTGACCAAGCCAGAATAAATGTTTATTAGCAAGAATACTTTATAATCTTATAACGGCTTGTTTTTTATTACCTAAAAAACAAGCCATTATAAGACTAACCATTTACAATAATATCAGACAACTTTATTTTAATAATATCAAACAACTGGGGATTCCAAATAAGATATTTAATACTCAAGATTGGACAGTAAGCGCATATTGCTTTTTATTGGTATGATTTTAATCAAGTAATTATTCCAAAGTACTTTATTTATTTATAAGTCGACTAAGAGGTTGCAATAGTCATCTGTATCATATGCTTTTTATAAGTCAGTAAATATTTTTAAGTAAATTTGTTTTGTTTAAATCTTTCAGTTATTTGTTTAAATTTTTCAATAATTTTATGCTATTAAATTGAAAGAGTTTTTTATTATCCAAACTGATTTGGGTAAAATAAATGGTTTCAAGAAAGTAGGTTTGAAGAAGTAGTTGATGTTTTTGTCAGTTGGGGCATTTGCCCCCTTTCCCCAATAATTTTCCCAAATAATTTCGATAAAAATTTTGCAATTTAAAAGCGAATAATTAACAGCAAATAATATAATCCATTAACAATCATCTTTTTTTTCTCATTTTTATGACGTCATGAGAGAAAGTTTCATTATAATACTAAAAAAATTTACTTAAAAATTATTAAAAATACTTGGTTGGTATTGACGAGTTACTGAGGAGCTTTTTTTGCCATCGTTATTTCCGGCTATAATTTATGCAAAACTATATGAATAATGAGAATAAGTTAATTTTTTTAAATTTTGATAAATGGTTTCCGAGTTATGACAATTTATGTTTAGCGCAATAACTCGTGAAGGTTTGCACCAAATCTTGATATATTATTTAATTTTCAAATGCCATCTATACAAAAGAGTTTTATTAAAGTAATTAAAATAAATTGTTTTTTGTTAAGATTCAAAACATTTAATTTTACAAACTGTTTTTATGATAAAAAGGATTCCAGGACTCGCTTCTTCCGTCTCGGGCAAATGGATCAAAAGCAATTAAATCCCTGTAAAACCCATGAAAATTAACCTTAGTAAAAGAAAAAGAGCTTTTCCAAATTGTCAGAATAAATAAGTTCATTTACACTTATAGATATCTGAAAATATGTAAAAATCTCATGGCTTGTTTCCCTAGATTTGGGCTAATTAGACCAAAAACAACTAAAGTTCCGTTAAAACTATAAAAATTTTAACTTTCGTTTTAATAACAAGAGCTTTTTCAATTTGTCAGAGTAAGCAGTTTTATTTGCATTTTGAAATATCTAAAAAATTAGTAAAACCTCAGGACTTGTTTGCCAAAAATTTTAGAAAAAATGTTGTTCAATGGAATTTTTAATTATTTCAATAACAATAATCTATTATACAATAATCAATTCGGTTTTAAAAAAATAACTCAACTGAACATGGAATTATTCAGTTTGTACGCAAAATCTCCTATTCCATTGTAAAATCTCAATTTACGTTGGACATTTTTAATGATCTATCTAAAGCATTTGATACTGAAGATCACAATATTTAGCTCCATACACCTAAAAATTACGGAATAATCAGCAGAGTTTTACAATAGTTTCGAAGATATTCATAAAATCAAAACAATTTGTCTATCATAATAAAATTTATTTAAAAAATAAATTTGTTAGAAATATCCTGTGGTGTTCCCCAAGGTTCTATTCTAGGGCCACATTGTTCTTGATTTACGTAAATGATTTTTATAAAGCCTCAAATCTTTTAAGTATCATGTTTGCAGATGATACCAATTTGTTTCTCTCTAAGAATAATATTTAGCAGCTCTTTTCGGCTATAAATGATGAACTGCAGAAAGTATAAATTACATTTTTTTCAAAAAGTATCAAATTCTTTCAAATTAATCTTAAACATAAACAAAACAAAATAAGTTCTCTTTCGTTCCCTCTCCAAAAAACGTTTCTTGCTGACAAATATGCCGCAAATTTTTATTGATCAAGTTGAAATAAAAAGAGATTTAGTAACAAAATTATTATGTGTTTTTCTTGACGAGAACATCGCATGGAAACAAAACATTAATTTCATTTGCGTTAAAGTGTCTAAAAGTATTGGAATCTTATACAAGACCAGAATATATTTAAACAAAAAAAGTTTAAAAAATTTTTTAACTTTATTACTCATTTGTTCTCAGTTTTTCAAATTATGCAATTACTGCCTGAGGTAGTACAGGTAAAAGTAAGTTAAGACGTCTTTACCGCCGTTAGAAACATTCAATTCGTTTAATCAATTTTGCAGATCGATTCTCATATACCACAGTGGGTCAAGTTGCTTATTTTTGTGTTAAATTTCTTTTTATTAAATAATACTAAATTAGCTTTAAATAACATATTTGGAGCTTCTGTATACATTTTTGATCAAAAGAAAAAATTTTTTAATTGTATTTTAAGTTTCATAGTATAATTTCTCAAAAATTATGACTATATAAAATTTGCAACCGCCTCAAATTGAGGGGGTTTAAACTTTATATGGTCACATTTTTTAAACGCTTAAATATTTACTATGAAATTTAAATTTTATCGATGAATATAAGTCTAGTTGAAAATAGTTCAAAAATTGTTTCATCAACTTGTTGCTCTCACGTTTGGGGCAGGTAGAAGGGCTAAAATTTTGGGGTCTTTTTGTTCCCAGGCTCCAATCATCGCAATTTTTTGCAAAGCATCCTTATTTGACATAAATATAAACATATAAATGCTTGGAGTTTGGTCAATGTTTGGAGTTTGGACCACCCCTTCTGATGTCTAAAAGTTATTTTTTAGACAAGGTGGTACTTTGTTGAGGCTCTAACCAATTTTAAATTATTATATATACTTAATAAAGATTTTAAAGTATTTTCAGACTGGAGGATTTTGGAGCTTTTTTTAATTAACTAAAGAAAGTAAAAATTTGCATTCAAAAAACATACAAAAACACATCAACTTCAAAGTTAAATAAAATTTCTTAGTTACAAGCAAAAAACTTGTAGCAAAGTTCTGTTGTTTAAAAATAAAAAATTTATCAATATCTAAAAAAATAATAGCGCATATAGCTTTAATTCATAAATCAGTTTACAAATTATGTGTAGAAACTTATATTTTTAATTAATTTTTATTTTAAAATTTACAAATCAAAATAAGATTTTTATCTTCAACAGGTCATATAAACTTTAATTTAAAAGCTAATGAATAACAAATATCATTTTATTAAAGCTTCATAAGTATGGAAGACAACTATTACTATTAAACCTATATTAAACACATTTTTTTTTTTTAATTTTGGCAACTCAGTGCATACTAGAATATTTTATGGAAACGAGAATACTCAACGTATACGAATTAAATGTATTTAATGTTTTACATTTCATTTATATGTGTAAAAACGATTTATGTCCGTTTAGTTTTTAAAGATTTAATTAATTTGAAACCCATAAACAAAAAAGCCTTAAGAAATAATAATTTTGTAAAGAACCGCTTTGTAAAACAAGATTTAATCAATTTTGTATTTCGTATCGTGCACCACATCTATGGAATAGGATAGTTATACCAAATTTTGATTTGTTGATTACTCTTCCAGTCTTCAAAAATAAGTTAAAAAATTTCATTCTCTCAATTAAAAATATTTAAAATTTTTATCATTATTCTAGCGATAAGATCATTCTGGGGATAAGATCATTAGGATCTTCTATCAGATACTTTTGTTTGTACCTTAATTATATATATATACATATTTTGTTACCTAGATTTTGAATTTATAAGTCTACGGACTTTTCTAATTGTTATAAAGAATTTTAGCATTTAATACAAACACAAAATACTAAAAAAAAAAAAAAACATAAAAATTAACAATAGTTAACAAATTGCAGCTTTTATGGAAAAAAATACAATTAATGTTAATGTAAAAATACACAAAATCAAAATTAAGAAAAAAGTGAACAGCGAATTTAAAATCATCATTAACCTTTTTTTTTTGTTTGCTTAAATTGTATCGTAAAAACATTTAATCGTAGAAGCATTTAATCGTAGAAGCATTTAATCGTAGAAGCATTTAATCGTGATTATATTTTTCTGGAAGTAAAATAAAAAGTAAAAGTAAAATGTGAATAATAAATTTGGTCATCATTTGATTATCAATATTTGTTTACATTTAAATAATAACAACTTTACCTATAATGATAGTAAAAAAATTTTAAAGTGATCCTACCTTTTATAAAACTTTAACGTGATCCTACCTTTTATAACAAGATCATGTAATTAAATTCATTTACAATATTTGCTCTTTCAGAGATGCTTTCCTTATGTACCTGCTTTGAGTTGCTGTTTTATTTTCAACACTGAATTTTTTTTTGATTTTAACTCTACTTGGCGCTCTTTATAAAAAAAGAAAAAAATATATTTTTTTCTTAAAGCTTAAATTATATACATCTCCATTATTTTCTTTTCAAAAAGTCTGAATGAACTTCTATTCATATTTTTTACTTATTGTGAAAACTTATATTTTGAGAAAAGTTAGTTTGTAAAAGTAAAATATAAAACGTTTATTAAAAATTTCTTATGTATAATATCGATAAGTCCATAAAAAAAGATCGAAATCTTCTTCTATTTTTTTAATTTATGTGAAATTTTAAATCCTACGATTAATTTCGATGTAGTTAAAGATATTATGAAAAAAAATTTAATTTTATTTCATCATACCCATGTATGGGACCAGAGACCCACTTTTTAAATGGCAGATCTCAGGCTTTAATCACCGCAAATATCTGTTAACATTATTATATGACTCTGGTATCAATATTCCAAAGTTTTAATTTAATATTCAATATTAACTTAAAACTATTTAGCAATATTCATTATTATTGAGTTGTCTCTTTGTAACCTTTTAGACCTTTCATTAAAATCCGGTATTGGACCAGAGTTCAAAAATTGTTAAAATCTCACCTATTGTCAAGATAAGGTGATATCACAAATATAATTATAGACCACTTTTTGTTTTACCATGCTTATCAAAACCATTAGAACTTATTACGTATGAAAGCATGTAAAATTATTTATCTGAGAATAATAAACTATATAATAAACAATTTGGATTTAAAAAAATCACTCAGCGGACCATGCAGTAATTGAACTAATAAATTATTCATCCGATAGGTTTAATAACGATTGATTACTTACAATTATTTATATACACATGCGTACCCAAACAGCGCTTGTAAACGACCGTGCTGATGCACGGTCGTTTACAAGCGCTGTTTAAGTACGCATGTGTATGTGCATGTGTACGCATACTTCTTTTGATCGTACAGCCCTGAAATTTTACAAATAATCTTTGCCGACTAACAATAGTAGACCCGCAAGCCACCGCCATTAGCCGCTAGCCGTCGCCAAGCACTGCTTTATTTTTAGCCAGCTGTGAAAAATGCCTTCGCCAGCCATGAAAATAAGTAGCCATAGCCAGCCGTTACAATCATAGTTAGTTAATTGATTTAAATCTTAAATTAGTTTATGTCTAATTTTTTTTTAAATTTTATATATATAATTTTTTAATTATATATATATATATATATATATATACATAGATTCTTCCTGATGAACCTGAAACACAGTGTTGAAGTAATCAAAAAGTAGATAAGTGTTTTTACTTATTTATATACATATATATATATATATATATATATATATATATATATATATATATATATATATATATATATATATATATATATATATATATATATATATATATATATATACATAGGTTCTTCCTGATGAACCTGAAACGCAGAGTTGAAGTAATCAAAAAGTAGATAAGTGTTTTTACTTATTTATATACATATATATATATATATATATATATATATATATATATATATATATATATATATATATATATATATATATACATATATATATATATATATATATATATATATATATATATATATATATATATATATATATACATATATATATATATATATATATATATATATATATATATATATATATATATATATATATATATATATATATATATATATATATATATATATATATATATAGTTCGTGAACGAGTAAAAAAAACTGAAACAATTTGCTTGCTCAAGGATCTGAGATGGATTCCTGTGTCCAACAGCAAATCTAGGGCTGCTACACTCAAAGCATGGAACTTCATGGGTCCGAATAAACTAAACTAATCTTGAAAGATTCAAGAAACCAAATTATTCAAAATTATATATTTAATAATCAGGTGTACTGCAGATACTGTTTCGAAGAGCAATCACGTGTCGGTGAAGGACAATTATCCAAGGTATATATTACTTTAACAATGACATTTTCTGGTAACCATCTAAATCATGCTGTTTTTAAACATGAAAAGACTTTTGAGCAACCAGTTAGTTCTAAAATTACTAATTGGGTCCGTACTGTACAAAATAATAAACCAGCACAAAGTCAATTTGAACTCAACAGAGATCTTTGTCTGTTAATATGTTTAGATCTTAAACCATTTAGTTCAGTTGAAAGATCTGGGTTTAAAAGTTTTTGTTCAAAAAATACAGCGTTTCAGCCTCCATCATCTGACTGTATATCTGGATCTGCCCTAAAAAATTTTTATACTTCAGTTAAACAAAGAGTCTTAGAAGTTCTACAATCATGTGTAAGTGGAACTTTGATGATGGATGGTTGGACTTACAAGCGTAATCGTTTACCTTGTTTTAGAATTCGTTTAAGTGTTGTGCATGATTGGAGATTTAAAATTTTCACATTGGCTGTTCATCCAGTGGAGTCGCACACTTCTGAGCAACTTTATCAATTTGTTAAAACTGTTTTAAAAGAATTTTTACCTCAAGATAAGCATTTTTTATTATTTAACACAACTGATGGTGCAGCTAATATGAAAAAATTTTCAAAGCTATTTGACCATGAACGTATAACATGCACCGCACATGGAATTCATCTGCTTTTAACTTTGGATAGCTTAAAAAAAATTCCAGAATTAACTTTACTTGTAAGCAAATGCAAAGAAGTAATAAAAGCTTTACATTTTAAGGGATATATGCTATCGTATGAAATTGAAATTGTGAAAGACGAGGAGTTGTTCAAAAGAATTACAACTAATGTTGACGAGCTAATAGTTGATGAAGAGAATCCAATTCTGGATTTTGAAATTGAAACTGAAAATGTAAGCATTCTTCCACAACACAGCTAACTAAATCTGTTAGTCAAGCTAAGATGATAGTTCACTTGAAGAGTATTCTGAAGAGTATTCATTTCTAGATTTTGACATACAAGCTAAAAATGAAAAAATTTATCCAAAAACAAAGTTACGTAAAAGTCATGAGCACAGTTCTTTAAAAAATAGTGTCCCAACAAGATGGAATAGTACCTTTGAAATGATTGAATCTATCTTAGATCTAAAAACTCATGTTGATACAGTGTTAAAAAAAATTGGAAAGTATGGTTTATGTTTTCTTCCTGAAGATTCAGAACTTCTGCAAGAACTGCGCAATTTTTTATCTCCATTTCGAGAACTGACTCTACTTGTTAGCGAGGGAACACCAAATTTGTCTTGCCTTCCACTCATGGTAACTAAAATTAAAAATTGTTGCATTGTTCAAGTCACAGATTCTTCTGCGATAAAACAATATAAAAAGTTAGTTAGAAAATGCATTGAGAAACGGTTTTTACTAATTTAGTTGAATTAGCGTGTTGCTTTGATCCAGCAATTCGTGATGTTGATTTGACAAAGGAAAAATGTGAAATTTTGTTAAAAAACAGCTATGACAAAATAAAAACTTCTTTATTCGGTTGAAACATTTTACCACAAACTGAAACCGATAAAAAGATTCACTTCTCTGCGTCATACATTGACAATAATCAAAATATTAAAAGCTCAAATGCAGCTCGGGATTTTAAAAAACCAAGGCTGACTTTATTACAGGAAACTGCAAAATCTTCACTAAACTCTGGAGCAATATTAGCCAAGGTAGAAGATAATTTTATTTTTGACATAATAAGTGACAAAAATAACAGCAAACATTGATTTTTTTCTGAAGTTTAATGTTGCTTATTTTACATAGTTTCTATTGTTTCAGGTTTATCTTGCATTAAGCATCGGCAGTGTACCTGTTGAATGCCTTTTTAGCACGACTGGTTTAATTTTGAATGGAAAGAGATCCTCCTTGGCACCATTTCGAATGAATGCAGTTAATTTCATACACGATAACTATCCAAATGCTAGTCTATGAGCTAAGTCTTGCATTTTTTGGATTAGGACAATATTTATGTTTTTATTTCATTTTGATTAACTTTGTATTTCATATATGAATATTTATTATATGCAAAAGTTTGTTTTGGTTAATGCTGTCAGTATTATACTTGTATATATGTCATTATTATACTATATATATATATATATATATATATATATATATATATATATATATATATATATATATATATATATATATATATATATATATATATATACATCTGCATGTATAGGTAAGCAAAACGTGATAAAATTGCTTACCTTTCTTTTAGTAACATTTGATAGAAAAGGAAGAATAATGAAAATAAATTGATCCCTGCCCCAACCCAAACCCTTCGATGCGTTATCAGCTTCTTGCGAGTTCTTCCTAAATCAGTCGATGTATGTACAGAAGCCCTCGCCTATCCCTAAATCAGCGTGACGTCATGTTGCAGACTAATGCCTGCAGTATCAGTTATATATATATATATATATATATATATATATATATATATATACATATATATATAAATTTATATATATACATATATATATACAACCCTTAGATGTTGTCCGAAAGTTTTTTCGATATTTTGTTGACAAAAAGTAAAAATTAAAATGCAAGACCGGAATTTTTTTTTTTTAATAATGATAGACTGCCTGCCCCAACCAAACCCTCAGTCGATGTAGCAGCACTCCCTTGCGAGTCAGGCTATTTGTCAGTCGATGTAGCAGCACTCCCTTGCGAGTCAGGCTATTTGTCAGTCGATGTAGCAGCACTCCCTTGCGAGTCAGGCTATTTGTCAGTCGATGTAGCAGCACTCCCTTGCGAGTCAGGCTATAAGATAGTCGATGTTGCAACACTCCGCGCATGATTTACAGTAAAAAAAATAAAAATAAAAACATTTTATTAAAAAAAATAAAAATAAAAACATTTTATTAAAAAAAATAAAATAAAAACATTGTTTATATTGTTAAAAACATTAAAAATGTTTTAAAAACATTCAGAATGTTTTTAAAAACATTCTGGTCAATTAAATTAGCGTTTTTGTGGTTTTTTTAAAAAACGAATAATTTGTAATTAAATTAATGGTTTTTACTTTCGTCCAACACGGAAATGTTGGACGAAAGTTAAAAGTAATTAAAAGTGACGTATATGTTGGCGTAAGAATCACTTTTTTCCTTCCGCTCTTCCCAAAGCCAACAAACTATAGATCTATATATATATACATATATATATATATATATATATACATATATATATATATATATATATATTTATATATATATATTTATATATATATATATATATATATATATATATATATATTTATATATGAGAAAAAATGTACCAACCACGGTACGGCACTCACATGACGACTAGTAACTACTAGTACAGAAAATTGGTATATATAAATATTACGTAGTATCATTGTCTAACCAAGTCAGTGCGTATCACAATCACGGACGCGTTTCGCCCTCCGGGGCTTATAAGCGTGATGATGTGATACCGAAGGTGTGTAAACACACCAGGTCAGGTTCTTGGCAGATCAATGATACTTGTGGTGCTAACATTTATTTATTATTTGGTGCGCTGATTACGAATATGTACTTAGTTTTTCTCTATCACCTCCAGATTTTTCAAAAAAGGCACAGATAGAAAATAGCAAAAAAACAGAAGATTTATTTTTCTCAAATATTTAGGTTTATACAATTCTGTGTATGGATTGTTAGCACCACAAGTATCATTGATCTGCCAAGAACCTGAGCTGGTGTGTTTACACACCTTCGGTATCACATCATCACGCTGATGAGCCCCAGAGGGCGAAACGCGTCCGTGATTGTGATACGCACTGACTTGGTTAGACAATGATACTACGCATTATTTATTTATATATATATATACATATATACATTGTTATAAATTAACCTCGACATTTGCCGAGGACTTTGTGGTATTTTGATATTTTTCACGTTTGGCTTACCTATGTATGCAGATGTAGGTATATATATTATATATATATAAATATATATATATATATATATATATATATATATATATATATATATATATATATATATAATAGCCAGCTAAGCAACCAAAAAATCAGGCGGCTAGTCAGCCACAAAAATGTAGGCTAGCCTCTCATGCCATCAGCTAGCCGGTCAGAATTTTTTAGCCAGCCATGAAAGTAAAATACCGTGGCTAGGAGGTCTAAACAATAGCTATATTTGTTACATTTGATTCAATAAGTCTTTTAGATTTAGTAAAATGAGTTAATTTGTTTTTTAAGAGAGTGATAAATTTGTAATGGCAAGTTAGCGTAACGGTCTTCAGAAATTCAAAATAACTTTTTATTGAATATTAATCATAATCAATAAGTGTAATAAATCAATTTTATCAAGACTAAAATGTAGAAAATAAAATAAATAAAAAAAACTTTTTAAAAATAGCTTTCTATTCAATCGACTAAAAAGTAGAAAATAACTTTTTTCTGTTTCTGGTACTCGTGGAAATCATGTACTTAGTAATAATCACTTTTGTAAAGCCAATACTGGAAGACATTGAAGGCAATTCATACACGTATGTAAACAAACAAACTCATTGAAGTCAAGGAATAGAAAGTTTGGCGCCTTTAGCTTTATGTACATTTTAAACGAATTTGATTTTGAAAGCATCTGACTTAAAAGGCGCCAAACTTTCTATTCCTTTACTTCGATGAGTTTGTTTGTTTACATACGTATATGAATTGCCTTCAATGTCTTCCGGTATTGGCTTTACAAAAGTGATTATTACTAAGTACATGATTTCCACGAGTACCAGAAACAGAAAAAAGTTATTTTCTACTTTTTAGTCGATTGAATAGAAAGCTATTTTTAAAAAGTTTTTTTTATTTATTTTTATATTCACCCGGCCTAATGTTTATATACGATGGATTTCAAAATTTTCGGAGAAATTTTTAATATTTTAAGCCTTACTTTTTACTTTTATACTTTGTTACAATAATGTTTCAGAATTTATATAATAGAAAATGAATGGATTTCAAAAATCTTCAAGATTTGAAAGTGTATTAAGTAAGTATATATCAGGCCCGTAGCAACCAGGTGGACAGCGATAGCATTTGCCCCCCCCCCCCCTAAAATAATTTTTCAAATATATAGTTTTAAAGAAATCGACTGAAAAAATGACTTAAAACAACAAGAAATTCCTTAAATCTACTTTGGGGTAGTTCGACACTCCCCCCCCCCCCTAACATAATTTTTGTTCTAACGGGCCTGTTTATGCACACACATATAATTTATAGGTATGTTACAATTTATAAATTATAATATATATGTATATTATAATTTATAAATTGTATAATATAATATTTACTGTTAATAGTATAATATTTACTGATAAATATATTGTTATGTTAGTGTTGTTATATATATAACAACAACATAACAATAATTTACCAGAAAATATTATACAAAAGTGTTAGATAACATAATACTGACTGGAAGGTTCACTCTCATATAGCCTGGCTAAAGCGAGGAAAGCAACTTTTTAAACAATGCAAATTTATAAAGGACAAGGGCAAGAAAATAAACAAGTTTCAAAAAATAAATACAAATAAAATAAATAAAGAACAAATGAAAACTCAAAGAAAAACGAGAAATATAATATATATATATATATATATATACATTTATAAATATATCACTATAACACTAATGGAAAAATTTTATCACTTAGTAGATTTAAGAAGAATAATTTAAAATAAGTTAATGCTTTTCTTTTAGACTTTTTTTTGTTTAGTTCACAGAAAGGAAAAGTATTTTGCTTACTTTGTTAGAAATTCCAGTCACTAATTGAAGAGTTGTTAAAGGAATGTCTACCATAAATTTTGTATAAATAGCTTGATCACTTAATCCGCTTCTTTTGAGACATCTTAGTAGATTGGGTATTTGCATGCAATAATGGAGTAAACCATTCTGTAAAGATAAATGCATCTTATCATTAATGCAACTGTATATAAAAAGACAGTTTTCAATTTTTATGTAGTTAGAAAAAGTTATTAATTGGAGTTCCTTGAATGGATTTATTCTGTGGGAGCTGTGTGGTAAAAATTTTATTATTCGTAGGGGAGAGTGGAGCACCATGACCCATGGGCACTATGAAACAAAGCAACTATGCAGCGATATAAAAGTGTTGTAGAAAGTCCTTTTTAGTTGTAATGTAAATTCTTGTTAACTTATTATTCATCTCTAAGGATTATTCATTTATTATTATATTATTCAATGCTCGGTGCAGCTTCACTAAAATGTATTTCATTTACAAAAAGTAAATTAATCGCTTCTCAGCCGAATGGTAAATGATCAAGTGTCGTATCTGTTCAAGTAAATGATCAAGTGTAGTATCTGTTCAAATGATCAAATGTAGTATACGTTCTTACTTCGGCTCCGGACCATCTCTCGATTAATTACGGTGTTTTTAGAAAGCAGAAACAGCATCAAAACCGTGACAGTTGATGGAGGTTCTTGGCGTAGTCGCTTTTTCAGTGTGTCCTTCTACGTCCGGTAATCTCAAGGCAATCCGTCCATTCCGGACGTTAAATGGAGGTAAACCATTAAGTTAACGCTGCTCAGCTTTGGCTGAGTGGCAAATAAACCCTTAATAGGGCCATAAAAAACCCTTAAATGGGCCATAAAAAACCCTTTTATGGGCCAAAAGTCCAACTGGAGGAATGAATACAGAGTTATTTGTAGAAGTAGTTCAACATTTTATATCAATAAATTCTCGTCAAAGAAAAATCCATCTCTACTTATATTTGATAATCACGAGAGCCACTTATCTAAAAAAGCTCTTGATCTTACTAAATGTATCAGTGTTACTAATCTTATTATACTACCACATAATGTTTCTGTATTTGCTCCATTCAAAGTTTATTATAATGACACAGTGAAATCTTAGATTCTATATTATCCTGGAGTGTCACTGTGAGTGTTCTAAATCATCCCTAAAGAATCACTATTTTACAAAATTGCATCTTGTGTAAGCATCTCATATGAAAAAAGTTTTACTACCACAAACATTCAAAGTGGATTTAGGAAAAGTGGAATATTTTCTTTTGACAAGAATGTATATTCAGAAGCAGATATTTCATTCAGTGTTGTTACTGATAGAAACAATCCAAATACATATAAAACAAGCACTGGAAAAACTCTAAACACCAATAACTTGTTACTCTCACCAGAAAAGCTTTAAAAGCCTTTTGTCAATTCCGAGCTAATTTCAAGTCAAGCCAACAATTCTGAATTTATTCACTTTTTTAAGCCCTTCTCAGTTTATAGGATGAAAGCTAGCCGTATTATAGCAACAGATGCACCAACATTTTTCTTGATTATTTTTTTCTTAGTTATTTCTTTATCTTCCTTTTCTTTTCTTTACTGAAGTAAAGAAAAGAAAAAGAAGATAAAGAAATAACTATCTTATCAGTAAAATAAAAATAAAAATTTTGTTTCCGAAAGTGATTTATTAGATTATTAACATGATTTCTATTCTTATTTTTAAAAGTTTATAATGAGCATTAAGAAAATATTGTTTCTTTTTTTTATATAACTTTTTGTATTGTTTTCCTACATTTTATATTTTTTTTGTTATCTTTTTTTTATGGTGCCCCATCGACTGTATCAAGGTACCCCATGGATGGGGTACCTTGATAAAAAATTTGGCTTTTACTCAATAAGTTTTTACAAGCTCGACCTCTTTTATTTTGGTAATTTAAGATTTTAATTTTAAAGTTATAATATTTATCTACAAATTGCACTAACTGCTAAAAACGAAACTTGTTTAAAAAAGTTACAAAACAAAAATAAAAATGGACCGTGGTGCCCCACTCTCCCTATAGCTATTTTCTGAATAAAAGCGAGACGTTTTCTCGTTTTGTCCCCAAGATAAACAACCATAAGTGAGGTGTGAACCAATCATGGCAAAATTTATAGATTCAAATGTTTTTTTTAACAAGGTTTTAATGTATTTTTGTCAACAATGCAATTCTGTCTAAGTTTAGACAGAATTGCATTGGATTTTTTTAATTTCAATGTTAAATAATTAATATGATCGTCTCAGACTCCAAACTTTCATCGATCTTTATTCCAAGATAGTTAGCACATTTTAGGGCAAAAAGTTTTTTATCATTTAATTTTGTTTTAAATTGATAAGAAGATTTTTTAACCTTGGTTTGAAAGAAATTTAACTCAGTTTTACTTGCATTGGTTTACGCATTGGTTCCCAAACTTTTTAGGTATAAAAGTGACCGGATGTCCGGTATGAACTTACAAGCCTGCAGGTTCATACCGGACATCCGGTAAGAACCTGCAAGAAAGCCAGGAGGCGCATACGGTTGCACACCTAGTTCATCCACGCCTTAAGTAATTTTTTTAAACAACTTGACCTTATATTTATATAGTAAGCGTTTTAAGAATTTGCGACAAAATAAAACTATAAGAAACTAGAGAGAATAAAACCGCAATACTCGAAGAAAAGAACCAAAGATTATGCGAAATAGAAAACCTATATAAAATAAGCTAACAAAATGGAATATTAAAAAAATAACTTGTTGTAAAAAATAATAATATACACAAGTATTTTACTGTTTTTGTTTTCATATTTTTATGGCCTAAATATTGTTATTTTTGACTACCAAAATTGACAGATACAAATCGAGGGAAAAAGTAGATAAGAATATAACGAAAACAAAAATATTATTTGTTTTACAATTTTTTCCCGACTTTTTTTAGTCAGTATATTAAAAAAACACTTTATAATTTGCGCTAGAATAATGGATAATAAACAGAAAATTTTTTTCAAATGTTTTTGCTAAACTGTACTGTCTTTATTAATTGCAAAACTAATAACACCTTATGACTAAAAAACAAAATTTAAATCAATTTATGTATGCTATTCATAATCATGCAATTGAAATAAATTAGTATATTTATAGGGAATTTCATACTCTATTAAAGTTATATAATAGTTTTAAAATACTAAATAAAATGGCTCCGTATAAAACAAGTTTGCAAGACGACCTAAGAAAACGCTTTTGCCAACTAAGAAATTCGCATCTGGAAAAATCAAAAGTAAAACACTTTCTAGATGAAGGAGCATTGAAAGCGACCATATATCGTGCTCTAGAACGCGTAGACAATAATTTAGGCTATCAACAAAAAAAAGGAAGCGGTCCAAAGGCGAAAAAAATGGACAAAAAGCACATAGACCAATTAAAAAAGGCATTTGATCATCATCACGGTGTTTAACAACGTCAAGAAGCTCGAAGATTCGATTGGGACCAATCGTATATATCTAAAATTCTTAAAAACAAGACAAATATTTGATATTACAAGAAGAAAAAGATTCCACATCGAAGCGAAAGCCAACTAGCTCGATTCAAACCTTTGTGTCGGCATATATATCGCAAATTTAGGAATTTTGATTTTGTCTTGGATGACGAATCATATTTCACATATGCGAATACAAAATTGGCTGGCAACAATTGCTTCTATTTTAGCGACGTGTCATCTACAACTAGCGACATCAAATTCAAAAGAAAGAAGAAGTACATTGGATGTCTCCGCAAGCAGTTAATACCCTTCATTGATAAACATTATAAAAATGAAGAGTACTTGTTGTGGCCAGATTTAGCTAGCTCGCACTATGCAAATGAAGTGCAAATCTCGATGCCAATAACATCAAATACCTGCCAAAGTTAAAAAAAATCCACCCAATGTACTAAAATCTCGACCAATTGAGGACTTTTGGGGTCAGTTGAAACGCTTATTCTATGAGGATAATTGGCAAGCAACAAGGATTCCTTAACTCAAATGGCGTATTGTAAATTGTCTAAATGAAATGAATCCGGAAGTGGCAAAACGTTATGCCTTAATGACTTCAGTCCGTCTAGGTCGAATTGCTTTTAAAGACGTTATTGAAAACCAATAAATATATATTTTTTTTAAATATCATATAATTGTTTATAAATTTATTTTAAATTAAATTTGATAGCTATGTAACCATGGCTATAATAACAATTTTAAAATTGTCTCATTTTTTAGACATTTGAGACATGCATCAAATGCAGTAAATACATTTATTAAAGAAACCATGTTATTCTTTTTAACTTACGCTGTCATTACAAAAACTATAAATCAAATATTATATTTTACAAATAACAATTTATTTTCTAATTTTCCTGTTATATAAGTAACGATAAAAAAAACGTCAAATATAGCAAAACATTTTTAAAAGCGAAAAGACGTACAAAACGAATAAACATAAAAATAAAAAAAATTAACAAAATTTCTCTGAATTCTTGCGTACATTGCAAATTTATTTCTTAACAATTCTAAATTACTAAATTTTTTAGTTTAATTAATTAAACTCGATATTGCGTTACAACTTTGTTTCCATTTTTGAGGATTTTTTTTACTAGTAGTTAAGTTTAGCTTTTTGTCACAATAACATATGTAAATATATAACTATCTAGTTACACAATTAACTCCTCTATCCCTTTTTTATACCATTAACACATAAAAAAAGATATCATGTAGTAATTATACAAATTAAAAGCATAACAAAAACCTTCCAAGCTTTTTTCATTCTTATGTAAAATCTTTAACATAAAAAATGTGCAATAACTTATGGTCTTTTGTTTTGCGCAAACATCGACATGTTTTGGTAAATTATGCTTTGCATAATTTACTAACACAATAAAGGAAGTTGGATTTGAAACTGATGTTGGCATATCAAAAACTGCATTTAAAATGATAGAAAATATTTTAAACGACAATCAAAACTTTAGGGAGCGAAACTTATATTTTTGACAACTTTTTCTTAATTTTTTTTATATATATAATATTTATATTTAAAGTTAAAATATATATATGTATATATATATATATATATATATATATATATATATATATATATATATATATATATATACATATATATATATATATATATATATATATATATATATATATATATATATATATATATATATATATATATATATATATATATATATATATATATATAAATTAGTGTGAATAGTTAGAAATTTTCTGTCTTCATTGCATCGTTAGAAACTGTCTGTCTTCATTGTTCGTCATGATGTCCAAAGCATTCTTTTTGGCCAAGTCATAAAGTTCCATCAGGTCGTCTTTGAACATTTGCTCTTTAAATCTGCAGCTTTCATATGCTTTCGTCTATTCACCTTCAACAGTTGATATTCACCATACAACTTTTTCAGTTTTCCTTCACCAGAATCAATCCTCTGAGTCGGAATTCTTGATTTGCTTCAAACCATATCGATATCTTTAACTATGAGAATAATACTGTCCTTTACGGTAAGGTGTTCTTCGAGGTGGTAAAAGGGAAGGCAGCGGATGGCATCACCTTTCGTAGCAAGAATTGGTTGGAGGCCTTGCCGACAAGCCAAACTTGTCAAAACAAATAAATTAGTAAAAGATGTCTTTTGTTGTTTGCTGTTGCAAGCATTCAAAATGTGTATACCAAATGTAGATGCAGTGCATGCATGTTGAGATTGAATGGATTTGATATCGCTGATTCAGATATTGATAAATTAGACAATTATTTAGCAAATTTATATTTGATTTATTAGTTTATATTTGAAGGAAGTGAATTTAAAAAAATGCAAACTCAACTCAATAAAAACACGATGTGAGTAAACTTAGGTCAATTATTTTTTAGTTTTGATAACTTTTTAAATGACTATTAAATATGATGCTGCAGCAAATAACTTATCTTTATATGGCTTATTATTATTGTTCAAACAGTTTAATTTAAACATTTAAAAAAAGAAAAATTTTTTTAAATTAAGTTCAAGATGTACATTGAAGGAATGACACAAGATATATATAGGTTTAAAAACGCAAGATTTTAGAGAAAATAACAAGGTCATTATATATTTAAACTGTAAAAAGTAAGAATAAACATTAATAAATAAATTAAACATTACCCTTAAAAAAACGCAAAACTTGGAACAACGACTACATATACCTAAACAACAACAAAACATTGCATGACTTTTACTCAAAAATAAAAGTACAAAATTTTTGTAAGAGTGTATAGAAATTTAATTTACGAAAAAAAAATGATGTGAACCCAATATTGTTTAAATTAAAGTTATGGATAATTAAAAGAAATAAATGAACTAGGGATAATCACTTCTTCAGATAAAAACACAAATTTTTTATCTGTTATATTACATTCAACAAAAACCTTAACATTGACATCTTTATTTAATACAAAGTATCTCTAGCTTGTATGAAAGCTTCCTGAACATCGTTGTTGTACTTCATTTCTATGACAACACTAATGTCATTTTTTATTAAAATTATATCAGCTCTGCCCCTTTTTGCCTCTAGGCTTTGTTGTATATCGTTCAGTGACAAGTTTTGGCATTTTTATTTAATGCAAAGTAATCCTTAGCTTGTGTGACTTTTTAAACTCTTAGTAAAAATAGAAGAAATGCAACTTTCATCTGCTTCAAAAACATCAAAAGAATTTTATTCATATCATCAAATAAAGAAGAGAGAATGTTAAAGACATTTTTATAATATAATAACAGAACTTTCTGAAACTCGATTTTAATTTCATTGTTAGGTATATAATACTCATTTACTGATCTAGTATTAGTTAGATAACCAGTAATAAATAAATAGGAAAGTAGTAAGTTTATTCCCACTTTGTTAACTTCGATTTTGTTTAACTTACTAGTAACAGATTTTGTAGTTTGAAAATCATTCACCCTAAAATCAGTGGTAAGAATACTTATTAAGACGTTACAATTGCCAACCAAGCTGATATCTTTTATATGATATATGATATCTTTTATTGCATGATTTTTCAAAATATTACTATTAAAAAATTCTTTTAGGTTATCGTTTTCCCAATATGAGACAAATTTATCAGGATTAGATATATAATTGATAACTGATCAAACATTATATTTATCCTTGAAATATAGGTTAACGTATGTACCAATATTTAACAAATATCTATTATACCAATCTTTTATATAATTTTCATCTTTTTCTAATTTAAAATGATTAAGAAGTATCCTAAGCTCTACCTCAGAAAGTCCGTAATATTTTGAGTATTCGCAACTGGTTATATTATGTTTTGTCAAGTTATTTAATCCTGATAAAATTCCACTTTTTAGAATATACTGAACACCAGTAATTACACCCTTTTCTAAATTTTTATTACCTTTTAAAGCAGGTCAGAAAATAGATCCACATAATCCTGCTACCGTTATAGCATCTTCAGGACTAAATTAAAGATATGCCATATTTGCAGCAGCATCATATTCATCAATTAATATCCAAACTTGTTTAGAATGATATGCCCTAAGTAAATCACTGAGTTTTTTAAATGCTGTAGGATAAAATAATTTAATTTTATGAAGGAGTGATATGTACTCCTCATGGATTGTTCTTACAGGTTTGTTCTTACATGGTTTATCACTATTTTTTAAATAAGCAAAACATTCTACAGTTTTAATAATTGTATCAATGAAACTTAATTTAATTTCTTTAGCTGAACTATTTTTGCAATTTTTAAAATCCATAAAATCTACAGGATACTGTAAAGATAAATTTTTTTTAGTTTTCTAATTTGTTTTGAATTAGGTATACAAGTAACAACGCTTAAGATATCAAGAAGCACGTTTTCTATTTTATCGACATTCTTAATTTTTTCTGTAAAAATGCTTCGATTAATACTCTTTGCCTCTTTATTGTGCTAAAAAAATACTTTAAGCATATCTAAACTCGTAGATTTTTAAAAACCTCTGGGCATCGTGATTATTATGACTATATATCTTCATAAACTTCTTTTATACATAAGGACTTATCAATAAAAATTATCAATAAAAAAACTATTTTTAACTAAATCGAGAAAGCCCTATCAAGAAATATTGTCGGTTTAACTTCCATACTTATCGATGAAAAATAAAATGTAGAAAAATACGAGCGGCACGAACCTCTGGGACAGCCCTAAAAAAGATGTAGTGAAGGTGTCTATATAAAAACACATTTGGCACTGATGATGTATTGAAGAGTTTATCTAAAAAACGTAGACCGAGAAATTTTAGCGCATGCGTATATTCAGAAGATTAATCGTTGTGCTAACTAATGTTTCCGTTCAATGGACGTCAAAATTTGATAATTTAAATTTTCTTTTTTACTTTTATACCAGAAATTTATGAAAGATCTTTAATATTTGAAGGTGTATTAAGTAAGTATATATACACACATAATTTATTTGTATATTTCAATTTATAAATTATAATTTATAAAATGTAATATAATTATAAATTATGTATATAAATATAGTATATATATAGTAAATATAGTATACATTTATATGTATAATAATACATATATGTATATTATAATTTATAAATTGTATGATATAATATCTACTGGAAGTAGTATAATATTTACTAATAAATATATTATTATGTTAGTGTTGTTATATATATAATAATAACAACATAACAACATATAACTAGAGATAATAGAGCAGCAACCATGATAATATTTGAAGAAAAAAAAAAGAGATGCAACTTTACGACGATCGGAGAGAGGCTCGAGCTTGGCAGATAGAGCGGGTCTAACAACGTTTTCAACGTGTTTTTGAACTTTGTGTTAAAATGTCAGGAAGAGAAAAAGAATCATTAGAAGAAGCAGTTCAAACATGACAAGAGCATTCCATGCAAGAGCATTCCATGCAAGAGCATTCCATGCAAGAGCATTCCATGCAGGGACAAATAAAAGATTTGTACTGTTAGAGAACGGAATCAGAAGAGAGAAAACGAAGCAACCTATGCAAATGTTAATTTCGCAATTGACTGTATATATGGTTTCCATGAAAGCTCAGTAGTGAACGATTATCCAAAATGTCGTCTTTTCACCGTTTACTGAAAAGTAACAAGTATTTGGATATAATTTTTTTTTTATAAGGTCTATAATTTTTATTTTAATAAACTTGTGTTTGCTATTTTTTTTAAAACTACTACTTAAGTTTCCTACTTATTAGTAATAAAGGTATTTTTATTCTTATTGTGTTAAAACTTTTGAGTAAAACAATTTTTTAACTTCAAAAAATATTAAATTTTTTCTAATTCCTTATTCTTAAGAGATATTTTAAAAAATAGCATTTAATATGGTAGAATTAGTTGACAAAAATTCCAGAACTGAACAAAAAATATGTAAACTCAGAACTAAGCAACTAGGTTAGGGGCCGTCACCAATTTTAAGGCAATTTTTGACCCCTTACCCTCCCCTCCCCCCTCCGATCCCAGTGTCACCGGTGTCTATACCCCTCCTCCTCCTCCTCAAAAAGGATGTCATAAAAGTTGGACTTTTATTTTATATACAAAATCTGTTTTTAATTTAAACAATTTTATTGACATATATCACATGTCAAATATATTTTTCTGTGTTTTAATATAATTCAGTAGTTGATTGGGTATTTCCACGTTTGACCCAGATGTTTGTTATTGTAGGTTTCTCTAAAAAAGACATAAATTATATTGTTGTTCTCTTATTTAAAATAATAAGTTTAATCAAATTGCTCATGAGAGTTTGCCTTACTCTTCTCCTCTCGCTCACTTTTTCTCGTCGGATTTTTTAAATAATTGTGAATTGATATGATTGGAAGATTGGAATAAAGCAGTCCAATTTGTCTGAAATAGTCGGAATATTAACGCCCTCTTATTTGGAATATTAAGGTAATCTTATTTATATTTTGCGAGTCAGACCTGTTTGCAATGCGCTTGGCGGCAATGCAAACATGGCTGACTCGCGTAAGAGTAATAGCCATTTGTTTAATAAAATTGGAATGAGTAATGCTGACATGCTTTTTGAGCATGACTTTGGACAAAAAGTACAAGTTAAAATGCTTATAGATTCTCAGAAACAAACTTAATTGTACATAGGGACAAAACAGATAATAAAAAAGTACTTTGAATGATTTCAGTGATTGAGGAATGGTGCTCTGAATATTGGATGCGATGAGAAAACATTCAGAAGTGAAACGATTCTTGCTGGCAACGCACACGATTCAAAACAACAAAAAAATGGTAATAAACTCCTCACAACTTTTCTATCAATTAAGTGCCCTTTTTAAATAATATTTAATTGCAATAATTTTTTTTTCAAAAGTATAAATAATTCTTTAATAAAACTTTTCTTTTGTATTTTATAGTAAAAAGAGGCGAAAAAATTTGATATTATTTTCAAAGAAATCTGAAAAATGTGAGATTTTTATTTAACTAAAATAGAGTACTTTTAATTTAAATAAAAGTGTATATTTATTTTGAAGAAAATCTTTTGGCGCTATATACAGGGCCGGCTGGTGGCGTTAGCCAAGTGTGCGATGCACACAGGCGGCAAATTTCTAGGGGCGGCAAATTTTAAGATCAACATTAAATGAAAATTTGCCAAAAAAATGCTTTGTTCTGATAAAAATTATTATTATATATATGTAAAAAATTATATCGATATTTCAATATTTAATTTTTGTAAATAATTTACTTATAAAAATGTCTCTAAAGAAAGTTCTTTTTTGCTTATTCAGCATATCTTAGCACTAATAGAATTTGTTTCTTTGAATTGGCGGGTTTTCAATGTTGTTATCATAACAACTTTGTTATTATAGTTGATCAGTCGTTTTAACAAGTTAGCGATTTTTATTTTTTTATTAGTATGTTTAATAATAAATAAGAAAGTATTAGATATTGTCTTACGAGTTTTAATTAAAAATTTTATTTTGAGGGGAGAAACTTTATAAAATTTTTATTGTTATTAAATTTCTAGAAAATGGAGAATGAAAAAAGTTGTCCGGTTTTCAGTATCATCTGAACGGCTGAGGAAACAGGAAGAACGTGATAAAAACCAAACTAAACTAGATACTTTTTTAAGTTCAGAAACATTTTATAGCCCCAACAATGATTCTGAGATAAAATCAATTCAAACGAGATCAGGATACAGGAAATCGAGATGGAAGGTAAAGAATCGAACCAAAACAGAGAATTGAGCAAAACTCGATTCTCGAACGAAACTCGGTTCTCGATCGAGAATCGAGCGAATTTAACTGACGTGCTCCCTTTTTGCACACGGGAGGAAATTTCTGATTGGTCTCAGACCCTTACAAACCATAATATTCAAGAAATAGTTATGAAGCGCCCTGTAAACAAAAAATTAAACAGTTATGCAGGAAAGTATGATAATCATTCCTTCAACTCAAGATTTTTTTGCCGAAAAGTTTCGAATGGTAAAAGTCATCCTAGATCATGGCTAAAAAGTAAATAAAATATTCTGTAAACTATTTAACATAACAGATACTTCCCTTGCGAGAACAGGATCTGCTGACTAATCAGATCAAATAATAAAAAGTAATGGTTCACAAAACACATAGCGCATTATTAAGGAAGTAATGAGCAAGAAAAATTTAGACAGAAATCTCAAATTCAATAATAAATTAGTTGTTGATAAATCTATGGTAGCAGAAACGCTTAATAACTTTTTTGTTAATGCTGGTAAAAGTTTAGCGGCGAAAAATGAACTAATCTAAAATAAGCTTTAAATCATACTTGACATGAAATAATGCTATTATGCCGAATCATGAACTTACGAAGGAAGAATTATTAAATTCGTTTCCATGTTAAAACCTAACAAAAGTTCAGTTTTAGATGATGTTAGCAGTAATGTCGTTATTAATTGTCTAAAACATAACAATATCCCTTTTAAATATTTTTAATTTATCTTTAAAACATGTTTTTTTTTTTCATTTGCACCAATTTTTAAAACAGATGATCCTTCTGATGTTTCCAACTACAGACCGATCTCAGTTCTTAATTATTTTTCCAAGATTTTGGAGCGTGTAATGTATAACAGACTTTATTCCTTCTTAAATGTAAATAATATTCTTTACAAGTAACAATTTGGTTTTAAATCTTGTCATTCGACCGATCATGCAATATATAATCTTGTACAAAAAATTATTAAAGCTTTCGATGACAAAAATTTACTTTAGGTGACTTTATTGACCAAAGCAAAGCGTTTGATACCGTAGATTATAATATTCTTCTATATAAACTTATGGTATCATAAATTATAACTTAGATTGGTTTTAGAGTTATTTGAAGAATAGATGAAGATATAGATGAAGATGAAGTACACAAAATATAGATGAAGATATAGATTTGAAGAATAGATGAAGATATGATGGCGATAAAAACAGATTTAATGACAATTAACTGCGGAATCTCCCAAGGACTCGAATAAATTTTCCAATATGTTAAACTCAATTTTATTTGCTTACGACACTAATGTATTTTATTCTAATAAAGATGTTTTAAATTTATTTGCAACAATGAATAAAGAGATTGCGAAACTAAGCGAATGGTTTATATCAAATAAATTGTCCATTAATTTTTAAAAATAAAATTACTTTCTTCCATCGTTTTCATGATAAAGAAAACGTTCCCTTAAAACTTCTTAAGCTTTTTATTAATAACTCTAATGTCAAAGAGAACGTTCTTTGTTGTTTCTAGGAGTAGTTTTAGATGAAAATGTAACGTAGAAACAGCACATATGTATAATCCATAATAAAATCTCAAAAAATATAGGCCTCTTATATAAAGCCAAACAGTTGTTAAACCAAACTTGTTTGAATTTTATTTATTTTTCTTCTATTCATTGCTATCTAAATTACGCTAACGTTGCTAGATGCAGCACTAATGTATCTAAAAATAAAAAGTTTTTAACTCAACAAAAACACGCTGTAAGAATTATTGGAAATGTGGATCGCTTCTTGCACACTAAATTTCTTTTTAATAAATTCAAAACAACGTATTTCAACTTAATTTATATCATATTGTTATATTTATGTTCAAAGTAGATAACAAAATGGCACCCATTTTATTTAACTCATTCTTTGAACAAATATATCAATTATACCCAACACGATATTCAAATAACAATTATATTCAACTAAAAGCATATTATTCTGCTACTAAGTTTTCGATTGCAATCAGAGGACCTAAACTATGTAACACGTTATTAAATAATGAGTAAAAAAAAATTCCTTTCCTTGATCAATTTAAAATAAAATAAAAAATAAACTTTTTATTTTAAATAAACTAGACTTCTTCTGAAACTTTTAAATAAATTTATTAAATTAAGTAATCACTCGTTTTATTTATTTGTTATTAAATTTAATTTTGATCATATTTATTTTTGATTTTAATCTGAATCCTAACCTTTCTTTGATGTTTATGTTTTATCTCATTTTTTTTTATTTTTAAATTCAAAATCTCAATAAATAAAAGTTTGAAAAAAATAAAGTTATATATATATAAAAAAAGCAGTTTTAATATTTGCGTTTATATATGTATTTTATGCATATATTACATTGTGATAACGGTACTTTTTTTGTTATTTATATCCTTGTTTTGAAGGGGCTTGGCGATAAGACTGAATTTGTCTTCTTCTTGCTCCAGCCGTGTATATACATTTTGTAAAAGTCTAATTTTGTAAAAAAACTCTTTATGGCAAAATACATACATACAATGATGTAAAAAATAGCTGCAACCACTTAATCGCTCAAAGTACAAGAGTAATGAAGAAGCATTTTATACAGAGCTACCTTGTTTCCTAGATGCCATGATATATGTCAAGTAAAAAATGTAGTAAGTTTTCCAAATTATTTAATTTAGTTTACTATAATTTTGACCAAAATTTTTTTAAAAACTTAATTTATTGTTATGATTCAAAGTATTAGATTTAAACTGGCAAAAAACGCGGGTATACTGGCGAAAAACGTTAACTCAAAAATCCCGATTTAGAATAATCAATCATTTAAGTTTTCTTTCATTTGAAAGTTGTATAATCTTATTAATTACATTTAGTGTTGACATTTAAATACACCATAACGTTGACATTTAAATACACTATACTGTTAACATTTAAATACACCATAATGTTGACATTTAAATACATCATAATGTTGACATTTAAATACATCATAATGTTGACATTTAAATACACCATAATGTTGACATTTAAATACATCATAATTTTGACATTTAAATACATCATAATGTTAACATTTAAATACACCAAAATGTTAACATTTAAATACACTATAATGTTAATATTTAAATACACCAAATGTTGACATTTAAATACACCATAATGTTCAGAGTTGATTTAAGAAATAAGTAACCTAAGTAAAATTAAGTAATTTAAAGCTTTTAGCCTGTGAACAAATGTTAAATATTTGATATCAAAGTTTTGATTTATATGATTTATTGACAATATAAAATTTAATAGTTTTAAACAATTACAACAACAACAACAAAAAATTTTTATAAGTTTTATTTTTTTTGTTGTGATTTGGCAAAACTGTTAGCGTTATAAAGCGTAGTCGTAAATTTTTAATACGCATTAACGGGTAACTAAAAATCCGGAATGAGAAGAAATGTTAATTTTGATGAAATAATTTATTCATAAAAATTTTATATCGTTGATATATAATTGATGACAATTTAAAATTTAAAATAAAATTAATGATTTTCCACAAAGGGTCCTTTATCCGCAACTCTGCGCAACTTTGTTTCAATGTTTGCGCAAGCTGTTTGTACACTAGTTGTGTCCATTTTTTTCAAGGATTTTTTAATTCTACGCTTGAGTTGTGAAATATTTCGAGCTTTCCAACCACCCTTGTACACTAAAGAACTTAGTTCTCCAAACAAATCTTCAATTGGTCTACACTAAGGAAGATTGGTGGGGTTAACACTCTTTGGGACAAAAGGAATATTTTCGCTTTGGAGGAACTCAGTAACACTTTTCGCATAGTGTGACGATGCTTTATCGGCCCTAAATATATAGTTATCATCTGAATGATATTTATTAATAAATAGGATTAAAATTTTATCTAAGCATTGGTTTTCATAAACTTCTTGGTTGACAGCTAGACCACTTTCCTTGAAAAATGGCATTGAAATTCCTCTGTCGGAGCCAACAATATATAAAATAACTTTCTTCTCAAATTTACTTTGCACTTTGAGTTTAACATCAGGTGGTGTAACAGAAGAGTTGTCTGTGTAATAAATTTTGGGGCTTACTTAAAGTAAAATAACTTTCATCATCCAATATGAAATTTTTGTTACCAAAATGCTTTCGTCCGGATCCTTGCTTTCTTTTAACAGTACCACGATTTAAAATATTGTAAATTGTACTTTTTGATATACCTTCTTTCAAAAAATGTTCTACAGTAAATATTTTGCCAACACTTTTATGTCATTCATAAAAATGTAAAACACGTTCTTGAAGAAGCTTCTCTTTAGACGACATTTTATGACAACTAAATTGACAATTGAAGACATTATGCGACAAGTTATGCGACGCACATAACTCCTTCATCTATGCATATTTTTTCCTATTTTCAAACGTCTATGGTAGTTAGCGCGTCGCAGCGTGGTCATAACTGTCAAAACATAACAACGCAGAGGTTACGTTGTGGTTGTGTTCTTGTTCGTTTTGCATTTTAAAACTCATTTTGAGTGTGTTAAAGTGACTTTTTGTTGTGAAAATTGAATATGAACAATCGAAGAGGTAAACGTTTGGTAGAAATGGCGCTCAATCAAAAATCTGTGGATGGTAATCAAAAAGAGCATGTGGCGAACACAGGTAAGATGATTTTAAACTATGAAGAATTTGATTCAACACTAGAGCTGGCTGTTCCGATTTGTTATTTTGCAATCGCCTTTAATTTTATTAAAAATATTGTTTTTTACAGACAAATCTACAATAAATAAAACACAAAAATTCCGCCAAATCTACAAATAAATGAATTCTATTGGTTCACAAAACACGCTGGCTATGAATTAAAGTTCCAGAATATTCCGAAGAAACTTTTTATAAAATGTCAATTACTTGCGATTAAGTTATTGTTGTAATTTCTATAAAAAATATACTATCAAACAAACTTTTATAATAGTACTTTGGCGATTGATTGATAAAACTACTAATAAAATAACTATACATATATATATATATATATATATATATATATATATATATATATATATATATATATATATATATATATATATATATATATATATATATATATATATATGACCATTCGTATGTGATTTTTGTGTTTTCCTTTAATTGCAAATAATGTAAAACTTGATATATACCGATATAATACAATCATCTTTTCTTTGCAGTTATTCAACCTGAAAACCTGTATTTAACTGAAGCTGTAGCTGAGACTATTACCCTTGAAAATCTGCTTATTAGTGAGATATTTTATCATAGTCCGTTAATAAATGAAGGCGTTATGTACAAATTTTCATGAAAAAAATATGCACAACACATTTTTTTCATGGAATTAAATATTAGATACACAATCTTAAGTGTTTGGTTACTATATCCCTCAATAAATATTAACATATCTTTGCTATATAAAAATATCTAGCACAATATGTGTTCAAAACTTTAACACCTGATATCTCAGTTCCATATTGGTGTAACATAACTTCATCCACTTATGTCTTCAATTGTCAAATAAAAACTATGAAAGTTATTACTTGAATCATACACTACTTGATAATGTCACAAAGTGGCAAAGTTAAACAACTGAATATGACTTGCACACAATTTCTTTTTGTCCGAATTTTTAGTTGTCACCCGTTATTAGATATTTTTTCGTAACTTTTACAATATCCAATTATTAAAAGTAAGTATTAAACGTTATGGCAAATGATAAAATAGATAAAAATTTTAGCATGTCGACTTGTTCTAAATAACTTAAACCAAAATCAGTCAGTTTAAGTACTTATAATTTTTTTAATTTAATTTGAAAAGATTTATTCAACAATGGCAAAGAAGTAAATTTTCCAACTTTTAACTTTTGGTTTGAATAATGAAACTAATTTATTCTACTTAATTTATTAATTTTAAAATAAAAATTAGAACTTTTTTAAATCCTCAAAATTTTTTACAAATAATCATATAAAATGAAACTTGATGTCAAATAACATTTGTTTCTAGTTAATATTTAAATGCTTTAAAGCAAATGAGCAATTATTTTTCATAACGTCCGTCGGCTCGCAGTGAGTCATTAAGGTGAAAAAACGGCAAAAATTATATAACTACTATATATAAACATGTGATACATCAATACTATTGTTTTTGGGTCAATAATTTTAAATTTGTTATTGAAAATAATTTTAACGCGTACCTATGACGCGCACAACGCGCGCTAACAAGTGTAAATGTCATTTGCGCGCGTCAAATTTGATTTAACTTAAAAATATCATATAAAAGAATACCACATATTTTTTACGTAAATATTTCTTGTGCCTAAGGCTCGTATTACACACGCGTTCACGTGATAGAGTCTTTTACGCGCTTAAAGACTGACTTAATTTGAAAAAATTAAATTCTTCAAACCAAAACATTTACTAATTAAAAAGAAAAATTGATTTAAAAAATATTTTAATATTATAATAATGTTAAAATATATTAAATACAAAATAAATATTTATCTTATTAAATTTTGCTTTTAAGAAAACAAAAAAAGAAAACCTAATACTAATAAAAAAGCTTTATTTCATTATTACAGCATTTACAAAGATAAAAACTCAGAGGTAAGTGTTTTTCCATTTCCAACCTTGTATTTTTGGAAAAAATGTTTGATATTACAGGATCACGTCTAATCAACACTACTCGTACTGGTATTGGTTTATCATAACATTCTTTGTAGATAGCTTGGCTGTATGATTTAATCTAGCTTTGAGAATTTCCTTATTTAGAGCCATTTGTGACTCTTCAGAGTAGTAATCAATTGGCAGTTCTAATGCCTCAGATATCCACACACCATGTTCCATGAGTTTATGAACAGTTAGGGAAATCACATACCAGCAATAGTTTTTGAGTATAAGAACTGTAGTTTCATAGCAATACTGGTCAAAACTTCCAGAGTTCAACTCATAACAGGAGCATACTGATATTAGGATTGTCCTCATTCTAATAATTACATCTAATGCCACTCCCGTTATATCAGCGAAAGTTTCAGCATTTTCAAATGCCCTTCTGGCAGTGTTTTCGTCCTTAATGTTGCCAAAACCCTGTTTGAGCATATCAACTATAAGACTTAGCTCTTCTTTAAACCTCAGGGCTAGTCAGAATATACTTTTTTGAATATACTTTTTTCGACTTACTACTGATCCTTCAATGCTGGGTTATTAAATTCACTGCTTAGCTCCGCAAACATTACATGATTGGGAGGACAGAAAGTTAGTGAGGGTATTTATCTTGAATTTATCTTTTTCAGAGTAGCACTTTTAATGAGAACAACGAAGTCTTTTTTGTTAGGATCTCTAGTGGCTTTTTTTCAATGAAGCTATGAATGCTTCAGCAGGATGTTTAGCAAGAATGAATGCTTTAGCAGGATATTTAGCCAGTTTGGCAACCTTAAACAAGATAATATTTAATACTTAAGCCTGTTGACTATTTTTTAACTGGGTAAAATTAATTGATTTATTATTACCTTAGATCTTCTGCTTCTATTACCTAAATCTTCCAGTTCTTTCACTTTTTACCTGGACCTGGTGCAAAGTTTTTTTTTGTCAATAGTTACATCTTTGTTTAACCAAGTTCGCTCGTGTTCTAAAAGTCTAGAGAAGGTTATTGAATATTTCAGCAACTTTGATCGGAATTACATTTAAATATTATTAGAGTTTTCTTTAGATTTATCATTTCAATTTTGTCAATACTTTCATAGTATAGACCCTCCAGTCTACAAAACTCACGTAGAAGAGGCTCGAGTAAAATATCATGATTAGTTCCTAACTCTTGAAATATAGGAACTAAACGTATTCTTTTCATGTTCAATCAAAGTAATGAACTATTGTTGGTTATTTTATACGTAAGTTTTATTTTTAAAATATGCACTACGTCATCAAATGTTGCATATTTTGCTTTTTAAGGTTTGATAATTAGCAAAATTTGCTTGAGTATGAGTTTTTTTACTAATAGAAACTAAATGTATTATTTGTGTGATGAATGTAAGCAATGAACTATTGTTCGCTACTTTTTTTGTACTTTTTTTCCGTTTTAATTAAAAAACGGAAAAACAAAAAACAAAAAAAAAAAACGAAATATTTAAAAGATCTTATTTTAATTGGGCAAACTGATTTTTATTTTTTCTGCTTTCATATATACCTATTGTTGGGAAAATATTAGAACTACCATTTTTAGGAATTTAGTGGAATCTTTTTGTTTTTGAACTAAACTCATAATTAAACTAATTTAAAAAAATCAATTTATGACACATTTTTGAGATTTCAGTAATGAAAATTTAAAACTAAAATATTTTGTCAGAAATGTTGTTGATAGTTATCAAACATCTTAAAGACTTCAAACTAAATTTTGAACTGTTTTTACCCATATCAACCTTAAAATAGTAACTAAAGCGAGACTTTTTTGAACGACTTTTCCCATAAATAAAATGTCTCAGAAAAAGGCGTATAAATTGGTGAAATCTTAAAAACTATTCACAAAAAAATAAATTACTGTCATTTAATGGTATTTAGTTACATTATATTATATATGTATAGTTATATTAATTAACTATTCTCTGGCAATAGTTTTTTATGGGTTTTTTTTTGTTGCCGTTTTTTATGGATTTTGACTCACTGTGCGGTAGGAGGCAAATATTTCCACCTCAAATTTAGCGGCCACAGCCATTTGGGAGGCAAAAGCCATTGAAGGTGGCCTCCAAATGATTCTGCTTCCACAATTTCTTCTGAAGGCGGCCACCAATGGCTTCTGCCTCCCTAATGAGGTCGGCCTCCAAAACATTTTAACTCGAAGAAATAACTCTGGCTGCGGCAGCCAATAGAAGGGCAGAAGCTACTGGAGGCGGAAGAAAAAACATTTTGTCGCTAAAAACTGATTGGGAGACCGCCGCCAACAGCTTCCACCTCCCTAAAAAGTCAGCCTTTCGGCAGAAAGTTACTTTGCCGCCGGGCGGCCTTGTCAACTCTGGTCAAAACTGCCAATTTTGGTTTGAAACCAAATCAACAATACTTTTTACATTAAATATCTATATATTTCTTAAATATTTAAACAAAAGTAAATAATAAAAATTGTTAAGATAAATGTACAAATTTTAAATATGCAAATGAATAAATTAAAACAAAACTTTCCATAAATGAAGTATTAAGAAATACATCAATGTCAACAAAATTGTTACATTTACATCAGTGTAAAGATAATTAAATAAAGATGTTATCCCAAAACAACAACAAAAAAATTATAAACTTTACAACTAACAAATTTTAACAGCTAAATGTTTTTTTCCGGCAAAAAATTCTAATTTAAAACTGCTGAAAACTTACCAATATTTTAACTGTATTTACTTTAAAAAACAATTTTTTTATTTTGTAACCGATTATAAAAATCAATACTGTGATAAAAAATATATAGTTTATGATAACTAACGTATATAAATTATGATGACCTAATAAAATTTAATATAGATACAACATTTATTTATATAAATTTAAATAATTTAAGTGTAAATCTGTAAGTCTTGCACATGATTGTGAAATTTATAAATTATAAATTTTTTCTTTTTCTTGAAAAAAAATATGTACAGTTTAGTGAAAATAAAGACTTAGTGTTATTATGACTTAAGGTTTGCACTTTCTTGCATTTTAATAAATTTTACTAAAGCCATAACTGTAACCCTCATGAAAAATTCGCTATAAAACTTGAAAGATAAAAATTTTATGTTAGCAGAAAAGCTAAAATTGCAATAATTGCCAAAAAATAATGATTGCGCCTAAGTTATGAATGATTTTATGAATAATATATATGTGATCAGAAAGTCGAACGTTTGATTGTATTCAATATAAAAACAAATAAAAACACATTGCAATATTTCTAAGTAAATATTGTTGATGAACCACTGAAAATATTAGGTAAAATAGGAGTTAATTTGTTGAAACAGCAACACTGTATATATGTATGTCTGTTAGTGTTTATATATATATATATATATATATATATATATATATATATATATATATATATATATATATATATATATATATATATATATATATATATATATATATATATATATATATAAATAGAACAATTAGCATAATTTAACCAATACAATGAAAAATGTATGTCAAGCAAAATAACAACTTCAAAAAAAGTTTTTATTTCAATAAAGAATTGTAAATAAATATTACAAAATATATTTAGCACTAGAATATATTAAGCACTATAAATATATTTATTTATATTTTCAATGTTTCATTAGTAGTGCTAGTTTAAGTCAAAACAAAAATTTTTTTTGAAGTTGTTATTTTGCTTGACATACATTTTTTTATTGCATTGGTTAAATTATGTTAATATTTTTATATATATACACATTATATATATATATATATATATATATATATATATATATATATATATATATATATATATATATATATATATATATTTATACATAAATTATTCTAAATGGGGTTAGTAACAACAAAAAAATCACGTACGATGGCCCTTTATTGGGCCAACAATTTTTTTGAACATATATAATGGGCCATTGTATGCCATCATTTTGCCACATTTGCCGTGGCTTTGCGTTTGTCGGCTTCTATTAGCAGATGAAATAGAAGCCTAAATACCGGCCAACTTATTTGGGAATGTATTGGGCCAAGATTGGCTAATAATTACAAACCAATAGATGCGATAAAGTTAGATTTTTTAATATGGCGCACATTTGTGCTTAACACAGTCATTTTGGACTAGTTTTATTGAAAACAAGTAAATATTATTATTATAGAACGGTATTTAGTTTAAAAGTCATATTCAATTTCAAAGTATACGTATCTGAATTGTACACATATTTTTTCTTTATAGTTTTATTATATTAACATTTAAGCTTTCGTAAAATTTATATAACTTATATAATAAGGGATTTCAACAGATCATGGATACTGAGCCATCTTATTGGTCAAAGAGAAGAAAAGTAATTAAATCTGTCAACAAAGTTATGTCCGATGTCGATACATAATTTTCTTACTCTAACAATAATACAGCTTTAAAAGAAGATAGTGTTATATCTCATGCCTGCTATTCTTTTAATGACATAGTGGGGCAAAAAGATAATCATGTTGTTTGTAATCAACATTTATTAGATCGCTTTTCTCCAATGCTTGATAACTCCAAATTTAATAACGATTCTGAGTTAAATATGCCCGATTTAGTTTCAATAGATGGAGGAAAGTTGAATGAAGATAGTAATTATGATGAATTTGTAACAAACAATTGGGAAATGTTTATAAAACAGGATACAATTGAATCCATTGATGTAGAGTCATTGTCGGGTGATCGCAGTCATGAAAGTGATATCAGTGAGGAAATTGAACCTGATATTGAAAACAAAGAAAAAGAGCTATCATTTGATTTGGGAATGTGGGCAGCATCATTTTCTATTACTATGGTTGCAGTATCTTCACTTTTGGATATACTTAGAGTGTTGCACCCATCACTTCCAAAAGATCCGCAAACATTACTAAAACACCTAGAACAAGCACTGTCAAAACAATTGAAGGGGGCTCCTATTTTCACTTTGGTATTGTTAAATCATTGCAACACATAAATCTTTTGTCACATTTTTTTACAAGCTCTGAAACTCTATCAATTTCTCTACAAATTAATATTGATGGTCTACCCATACAGAAGTCAAGTACTCAGCAATTTTGGCCAATTCTAGGAAGAGTGTCGATTCCATTTTCAATTAATTCTTTTTTGATTGGCTTGTTTTGTGGTCAAAGTAAACCAGTTAACTTGAATGAATATTTAAAAGATTTCATTGAAGAAATGTTAAAATTGGAAAAAGGTCCTGTTAAAATTGATGTAGATGGTAAAAAATACTCTGTTAACATTGGTATATCCTGCTTTGTATGTGATACTCCTGCAAGGGCATATATAAAACAAAGTAAAGGGCATACTGGATATTACAGTTGTGATAAGTGTATCCAAAAAGGGGAATGGAACAGTAAGGTTACATTTCTTAAAACTGATGCTCCGCTTAGAACTGACCATTCTTTTAATGATATGATAGATGCTAATCATAACATTGGAGATACTCTACTTAAAAAATTGTCTATTGGAATGGTAACTCAGTTTCCACTTGATTTTATGCACTTAGTGTGCCTTGGAGTAATGAAAAGGATGCTTTTAATAAAAAGCCCTCTTAGCGATGGAATAAGATTAGGAAAGGCATCTATTAATGGCATTTCAGAGAGATTAGTAGAATTTAAAAGTCTTATTCCTTGTGAGTTTTCTAGACAATGTCGGCCTTCAAGTGACATAGAGCGTTGGAAAGCAGTTGAATTCAGTCAATTTTTATTTTAAAGTGGTATTGTTGCACTAAAAGGAAATCTTTCGAAATCTGTATATAACAATTTTCTTTTGTTTTTTGTTGGCATACACTGTTTAGCCAGTTCAGATCTTAATCAAAGTCATGCTGATTATGCAGAATCTAGCTTAAAAGTCTTTGTAAAAAATGCTATTAAAATATATGGCAGAGGTTTCATTAGCTACAATGTACACAGCTAATACACATTGCAAGTGATGTTAAAAGATTTGGATCTGTTTATAACTACTCTGCATTTCCGTTTGACAATTTTCTAGGGCATTTAAAGCGTTTAATACGTAAACCTCATTTACCACTTCAACAGGTTATCCGGCGTATATCTGAAAGAAATGGATCAAAGAAACTCTTATAAATGTATGAAGGAAGGCATTCCTAGGAAGCTGCATGAATATGGTCCTATTGTTTTTAGAGAACAAACAAAGTGTCTACAGTATCAAGAAATTACTTTAAATGGAATTTTTTACTCTACCTCAACAGGCAACAATTGCATTAAAATAAAAAATGACTTTTGTTTTATTCGTAACATATTAAAATTTCATAGTGATAATAGGCATTTTATTGTTTATGAAAAATATCTAACTATTTAGCCTTTCTTTAGATATCCTGCAAATTCTTTTGAATGTTTGATATAGTAAAGGTTTCTAAATTATCATGTCAGTTTAAATCTGCCACAACAGATGAAGTACAGAAATAATATGTTATACTACCATACAAGTCCAAATTTGTTTATATTCCTTTATCTACGAAGCATCAAATACATAAATAATAAAGTGTAATTTTTTTGGTGGTTTTATATATATTTTTTTCTGTTTTTATACAAGATATTTATATGAAAAAATAATTTTATTATTACTGGAATAAAATTTATAAATAAATTTATTTGAAAATAAATGACTTATTTCACTTGAACATAATACACGTTGAGTAAAAATTTGTTCAGCAGATTTTTTTAATGATCTTTTATTGATACTTCGAATGTAGAATATATTATATAAAGAATTATGTATTATGTAGAATGAAGAATGTATTAATTTTAAAATTTTTTTGCAGTTGAAAGTACTTGATAAACCAAATTGAAGTCCATTTTATCTGAAGTTGCGCTTTTCTAGTTTTGAATTAAGTCAGGAAAAACAGGCGGAAAAGCCAGGGAAATCCATCATAAATTATTGGAAGACACCCTGATTAACAATCATTAAATTTATTATTTAAAATGATTTTCATGCCAATTTTTTAATTTCAGATACTAATGTATTATTTAATTGAATTTGAGGATGGAGTTGCAGTGGTTCCTGATTGCTGGTTATTACAAGAATCAGCTACATGTTATTGGCCTCAGGGAATTGGTGCTACACAATGGTCAAAAATGAAAAAGTTACCAATTCCTAATCACAAAGATTGGCCTCTTTATCCTTATATAAAAATATTCAAAATTGGAGGTATTTAATTTCTATATGTTTTTGAAAAGTTTTTATTATAAGATTTTCTGCACATTTTAATTTTCCAGACTATGAAAAGATGAAAAAGGCAGAGGCTAAATCTTTGCACTACACTGATTTTTCTTCAAGTTGTTCGGAAATAAAAATTGATTTAAAGAGGAAAAAACTGCAAACACAATGGTAAAGTAAATCATATTTATTGTATATTTTTAAAATGTTAAGATTCTTAATGCAAATTAGAATTCTTAAGTTGAATATTTGTATTCGTTATTATTTACTTTACAATTTTATTAACATTTTATTTGCAATTTTAGGAGTCCTGACATAGCAATTGAGAAAAAGAAAAAAAAGAAAATTCAAAAATTAAGAATAAGCAAAACTCACTAATCAATTTATCAGAAAATTCTAATTATGACTCTTCGGATAGTGAACATTTAGTACCACTTCTTCCCCCACCCCCATGCAGACAGTCAACTTCCACCACTTACACAGATCGAATTGATAAACCCTCGCTAGCTAGTCCTAGCACAAACATAGCATCTTCAGTTCGTAAGTTTTGCATTTTAATTATATTTTGGCATATATAGGTTGTTCAATTATATGTGCAAAAAGGTGTTTTTTTTATAATAGACCGCTTTTGAATTTTATTCTTTTTTCTATTTATCTTTCTATTACTCTAGTTGCAAAGTCTTTCAACTTTTTATAGCCCTAACACTAAAAATTATGCAAGAATATGGGTTTTATGACTTTCGTAATTTCTAGAGTCATTTTTGAGACTCAATATACCGTACAATTTCATATAAATATAATTTATTGTTTTTGGATAGTTCCTGATTTAGTAAAACAAGTAGTGGCTGATGCTGCCCGACCATATTTTCAGAGTGTATTTAAATAGTTGGAGGAAATTAAGTTACAGTTACGTGTACAACGCCAAAAGCAAGTTTCTCTTGGTCATAATACAAGTGGGAATCTTCCAGAAAACTTTATATTTTCGTTAAAAGAAATAGATGAACTGTTAGAGTTAAATAGGATTTTTTTGGAAAGTACTTAATGTCGATCTAATGCAGTAAGTCTTTTATTATCAATATATAATATAAAAGTTAATTTTTTTTCTAAAAATTAAATTAGTTTATTTTTTCTATTTGGAATTGACTACATATATAATAACGTTTGTACTTTAGTATAAACATTATTTTCATATGCAATAGCTAATTATAATTGTTTATTTCTTTATACGTTATTTTTTTGTTTCTTAATGATGGAAGTGGAAATAATAAATAATTATTCCTTTACAGGTTATTTTTTTGTCTCTAATTGGAGGAAGTGGTCTTGACAGTTTAAGAAAAGTTGCTAAGAAAACCTTGACAGCAAAACTATCAATGCTGTATAACCTTACAGGAAGATAAGGAAAATTAGAGTTTGGTTGTCTAATGGGTGTGAAAGATGTAATATATGGTAGGCAAACTTATAAATAAAATTATTGTAAACAAATAGTTATATATAAGATAAAACTTATATTCTCATGATCGTCGTCATCATCATCATAAACATCATCATCGTTGTTATCATTTTTGTATTATAATTGTTTTAAAGATCACAAAAAAATCTTTTCATCTGCTAATTATTGCACATTTTATTATGCAGATGCAGTAAGAAAAAGCTATCCAACATCAACAGCTAGTCAACTGGACAAAATACTTTCAAAATGGCTGTCAGGGTCTATTGACAGAGATGGACTAAAAAAAGCTCGAGGAAATAGTTCAAAAAGTCAGTAAAGTTTTTACTTAACTCAAACTTGCTTTTGTTTTTTATCTGTTTTTAATCTTATTTGTAATTTTAATATAGCTATTATGAGTACAGTTTTCATTTCTAAATAAATGGTACAGTTAATAAATATGCGAACGTATGAATATATTAATTGTAATATTTAAGTGTTTGTTTATTTATTCCTTAATATTAGTTATAATTAAATTATTGTTATAATTAAAGTAGCTTGATGATTTAATTTTTCATTCACTTTTATTGATTTTAGAAATTATAGATCTGCCTTCAATTTTAACTTTATGGCTTTAAAGGCATAAATATGTCAAATAATAAATATGTTGAAATATATTTTCAAAAGCAATCTAATTTTTTTTTATATAAAATGTATTTTTTACTATTGGGAAGACTAAATCATGTAAAATTAATTAGTCTTTTATCACAACACTTGTTATTTTGGCTCTCTCTTACTTACGTCATATTTAGTCCCAGTCGTGGGACTAAATATACACTACTAGCGTTTAACA
>NC_088924.1:452500-510000 GCF_038396675.1 Hydra vulgaris
TATTACTTGGAACAATGTTGGGATTATATATTTGTAATAAAATAATAAAAAACGGATTGTAAAATTTTTCATGTTATATATTATATTAAACTAGGGTTTCATATTTCTAAATCCGTAAGAAATTCCTCCAGAAATAGCGCCACCCAAAACAGCTTTTGCAATCGTTGGTAAAAGAGGTATAAAACGACTTCCTACTGTAGCTAATTAGGGTCCTATAAATTTTCCACGCAAGCGTCTTGTTTTATGTCTTTTATAATGTCTTTTATGATGTCTTTTTTTATGTCTTCTTTATACATTTTTTTTTTCGAGGTATAAGAGAAGATAATAAAATCGGTGCTAAAACTGCGGCTAACAACGGAAGTTTACCACGCATACGTTTTCTTAAATGTCTTAAGCGTTTTCAACCTGCGCCTTTTAACGGAGGTAAATAAACTCTACTTCTTCCTCTTTTTCTATGCATTACGACTTGTTTGAGGTCGGTTAAAGTAAATATATATTGTAAAGTTGAGTTTTTTTAACATGATCAAATTTAGTTTTTGCATTTGTTTCTTTTAAGCTACATAGCAAGGGTAAACTTTAAATTTTTTTAAAAGGTTTACTAAATCTCCCCATCGTAAATTTCTTTGTCTTTTAAATCATTTTCTACCAGCGCCTTTTAAAGGAGGTAAATAAACTCTTCCCCTCCCTCTTTTTTTACATGAACTTTTTTTTATTTTACAAGCGGTGCAACAAAATTTTTTACGCATTGCGTTGCTTTTGAAGACAATCTAAAGCGTAGCCTCCTACATTTGATTTTAGTAAACGTTTAGCAAAATTTTTAACTTATGTGAAAAATTTTCCTTTCCCTCTATGATGTCGTGCGCTACCTCTATGATGTCGACGACGGTGACCGCTTCTTCTTGTACGCCTGCGAGCCATTAACACAAGAAATAAAAAAAAAACAAGATTTATTATTTTCAAGATTTTTTTTGGAAATAAAAACTCGTTTGCTTAAAAAATAATTAACACAAATAGGGTTTGTTAATAAAAGTAAAAATGTTTTTTATAATAAATTAAGACGATTTAAATTTGGTAGGAATATGGTTGACTTCATATTCGTCTCCTACCCCGCTTTCTACAAGAGCAGCTGGATATTGCAAATACATAACAAGTACACCTTTAAATTGATCTGTAAATTGTACATTGATTTGAAACGAATTATTTCCAGCAATTGTAGCAGGAGGTTTATCGTTGATGAAGTTAAAATCGCTGGTGGTGTCAATGACTAAAGGTTCGGTAGTGTTAGTAGTACTAAAGTACAATATATGATGTCTCAAACAACTATCATCGTCACTATTATAAAAATCTGCAAAATTGTTAATGTTAAAAGTAGAGGGTGTATTTCCTTTAGACCAGGAAGCATAACTTCTCCAAATTGACCATTGATCGTCTTGCTTAGTCAAATCGTATTCAGTAGTATCACCCGCTGAATTAACAAATGTTCTTCTGTCATTATAAAGGGTGATTTTTTTAATAATGTTGCAAGCCATTTCAACCCATGCAAAACGACCTTTGCTTAAATGATCGCTTTTTTTTTTGAATTAACGAAAAATATAATGCTATGGGGCACAAGATCTGCCGTTTTTATACTTCCCAAATTGACAGTGACTTCTGTAACATTTTCTACATTGGTTACAACTTGTTCGTAGTGAGCATTACGTAATAAAGGATACATTTCGTCTTTTTTACTATTGAGATATAAAGATTTTTCCAAGCGTAAACTGGGTTTGAGTCTATACGTATTGCAATAAATCATTGGGTTTTTAATAGCTACTCCCACATTGGCAAGCGCTGTTACGTCGGCGTCTGCAATAGGTCTTACATATTCTAATAGTTGATTCATATCATTTTCAATATAAAGTTCCAATCTAATTTGTTTATTTTTTCCAAAATATTCTTTTTTTAAATGGTATTTTTTTATTTTTAACGTCTTTTAAAGCACGAGTGAAACCAAGTTCAATTAAGCTTTTTTTATTTAATATTTTTTTTCTTTTTTTCGTTATTCTACATGAGTGGACTTGATAAAATGGCTCTTTGTTGAATAATGCAGTTTCTACATAAACCGTTTATTTTGTCGACTGCATTGACTTCTTGGAAGCATTGTGAACAAATGTGTAAATGAGTTGATTTCATTCAGGTTTTTTTTCAACAATTTCTTCTTCTTCTGAACTTTCGGTTTCAGATTCTGAATATTTTCGTTTTTTAGGTTTGGGTTTGATTTGTACATTTTTTTTCATTTTCTTGGTAGGTTTTTCGTCTTGTATTTCTTCTTTTTTATTTTTTATTTTTTATTTTTTTGATTTCGTCCAATTCGGATTTTATGTTTCGTAATTCAGATTTAGTAGAATAATTGAGTAAGTTGATTTTGTAACTGTTGCATATGATTTTTAATTTGATTCAATTGATCTTTAGGATTTATTTTTGATTCTTGCATCATTTTTTCTTCTAAATTGACTAAATTTTTATGATATCTTCCTTTGGCACAAAAGAGACTCATTTTTTTGTAAAATAGAGAGAGAGAAAAAAATAACAACTTTTTTTTCTTTTTATATTTTCTTAATTATAATAAAAAATAAAAGACATTATTTTATACTAATCAAACTAGTTAATTGTAAAACGGAACTATTTGAATCTTTAACGTACGATTAAAAAAAACGCTAGAACTAAGATTACTAAAGGTGAGCGGTTCATATTTTGAATTGAGAAAAGACCATCTTGTTTGTTTCCAATCGTCTACATCGTTGATATCAAAGGTGGATAATTGTCTTTGAATAGAAGTATTACGATCTTTTGTAAAATCAATATTGGTGTTGACTTGAGTAGAATTAGTATAGTCTAATAAATTGAAAAAAGCAACAATTCCAGGAACATAAATTTTGTTCACATACATTCCACATTGCACAGCTTGATCACATTTAATAAAAATGTAAGTGTCTGTAGTTAAAGGAAAATTGGAAACGGTGTTATTTAACGAAAGCACATCTTAAGAAAGCTAGTCTTTTATTTTGAATTTTAAAATCTAGTGACATGGCCTTAGTCATATTTTGATCGACTTGCATAATAAAAGGATTGATTTGTTGAGTTAGACTGTATTGATCTCTTTGTAAAAGCAAAGTATAAGGTACAGGATTGTTTCCAACAGGTTGATACATTTTTGAAATGATATTTTTTAAAGGTAAACTGTCTGTCCAAGTTTGTACAATAGTACCATCGCTCTTTTTTTGATAAATGAATTGCCCATTAAGCGAAGTGCAATAAAATATTAATTCAGTTGGATGATTTCCTTGTAATATAGCTTTGACACTATTTAACCATGTTTTATGACTCGGTGTAGTAGCTCTTTCAAAACAAGTTGCAGTGACAAGAGGTACTTTCTTTTTTTCTGCGCTATTTATTTAGCGATTAAAGAGCTATCGGATGTCCATCTTTTATAAACGTCATCAGGTAAGTTTGAAGGTAATACTTGAAAGGGAGTGCCTTTCAATTCGGGAGTACCAATAGGAACATTGTTACATGTATAACTGGTATCATAATCTGAATAGGAGTTACTTTTCATTTCAGAATAGGCGTTACTTTTCATAAGTAATGTGCTAATTTTCATGGGTGATAATAATTTTCTTTGGAAGGATGGTAAAGAAAAAAAGTATAATAATTTGAAGTTCCGTCTATGGGATCAGGAATGCATGAAGGCACACCCTTTGCTTTATTTGTAAGATTTTTACTAAACATGTTAAAATCTGGCCCTGCATAAGTATGATCGTCAAAAGTCAAGTTATTTAAATTGAGATTGAGTAAATTGTTTGTCATTTTTAAACTTTCGGTAAAACCATCCATCATTTTTAATTCTCTTTCAGGCCATATGACTTGATCTGCGTTAAAAAAAGTTAAAGGTAAAGAAGCTAACGGTATATTTTTTAAAGTATAACGATAATATTTTCTTTTGGATGTGAGAGGAAAATAAATTTGATAACAACTTGTTAATAATTCTGTAGGTTCTACGCCTAAATCAGCTGCTGTAACATAGATAAGTTTTGTACCAAACCCAGTTGGAAAAGCAGTTGTAAAAGCAGCTTTGATAATATCTACAAATTGTGGTAGTACTTTTGATTTTGTGCTTTCTGTAGTAGGTAAAAAGTTATTAACATACACATCTAGATCAACACTAAGAATATTATTGTCGGCGGTTAAATTTGTTCCAGTTAATGCCGAATTGGGTGAGAACATAATATGAATAAAAGGTCGAACAAAGGATTCTTCTATACCGTTGAGAATAATTTGTCTTCCGGGTGAAATAGCTGCTATTTGTGCGGCGGTTAAAAGCGGATGTTTTGCATAAATTAAATAATTTTTACTAGTGTGAGTATTTAATGATAAATTGTATATGTTGTCGTATAGAGAATTAGTAGTAATATAATCAAATTGTAATAATTTTGTTAAATCTTCTAGAACGTACACACTTGCGCGGTAAGTACATGTTTCCATAGCGTGAAGTTAGGTCCCGTAAACTGTCCCGCAATTGTCCCGCAAACTATCCAGTACTGAGTTAACATAATTAATTTTTGCATTTATGTTATAATTTATGATATAATTAATATTTTAAAGTGTTAAACAAGTTTTCTCTTGATTTACTGATCTTTTATTGCGAAGGATTAAATATTAAGTACAAAAATGGAAAAACAAGCATTATCGTTTGTTAAGTTTTCCGGAGATGATAATGATTTAAATTTATTAGAAAAAACAAAATTGAGTGGAGGAGGTATAAAATACTATTAATGAATTACTAAAATCATATTTATAAAAAGATTTGTTGATACACGCATCAGTTTTATTGTTTGTTTGCTCAAACATTATATTGTTTGTTTACTTTTTAATAAATCATATTGTTTCATAAGAGGGAATTTGGATAACTGCAGAGACATACGACGAAGAACTTGTTTTGATCAGAAACTACGAAACTGATACTGTGTCAAAATTTTCATGCTACACAGCTGCTAAAAACTTTGGCAATATAGGTATAACATTTTTGAAGAACTAACTTGGGCATGCAATTAATAAATTTTATTTTTCCTAATTTTAAGATCTATTATTAATGACATATTGTTGTATTATTAATGACATATTGTCTTTAAAGATTCTTCTGCAAAACACCACAGAATAAGATGGGAAGATGATTCAATATCATTTACTGGTACTCCCTTCATGGTTTTAGGCTGTAAAGTGCTTGATTGCATGCATGGCAAAGATAGGAAGGTCTTATTTAAAGAAGAATATAAAATGCACTTAAATGAGAAAAAGTTTTGTTTTTTTCTATATTTGTTACACAGTATATTTAACATGAATAAATTATTTAACTGTGCAACATGTTGTTATACAGTTATGTTAAAATACAATTTATATATCTAAATATGTATTTTTTTCAATTTGTTTGTATACTTATCTTATTAGGTATTGGATCACACTTTTTCCGAAAATTATGTAATGGCCCAAGACACCAAGAAATTTAATTGTAGTTGTCAAATTAAAATTAAAGAAATTTATCAGTTCCCAGGTTTTAAGGTAAGATTTTATTTCTTTTTTTTTTATGTGTTTTATTTTCATTTAAGTTTGTCATTTATAAACTATTATGTAGTAAGGTGTCCCTTAAAAAAAACTTTTGAAAAGAGTATCACCCTCTAAATGTATTCTATATTTAGTTATTTTTTTCAAATTTTATTTAAAAGTTAATAGTTTACAGTAGTTCAAAAAATAAACTTAATAATATCAATACACACAATGTGATATTTAGGTTTGTGTGTGTTGTCTATACAGACAAACACAAACATAAGTATTGTACAAAAAATAAACAGGTCTAGTTTTAACTGTAAAAAAGACCAACAAAAAATCATAAGTATCAAAATTACTATATTTAAATTTATTTATTATATTACATTAAAGGCCTTGTCATTTAACAATATTTAAAAAAAAAAATTAAAATTTGCAAATGTTAGAAAAATTGGTTCTCCATTTAAATATAAGATTTTTTTTTAAGTCAACACTTGTGTTCTTTTTAAAGACATGGTGTTATTATCAAGGTAATTCCATAGCGAGGTGGCTCTATAAAAAATATTATTGATACTCTTATGGTTAGAGCCTTATGATGGTAGCATCAATTTATTGCAACATCAAAGTGGTAATGGTAAATTTTTTTAAAAATAAAACTTTATAAATTTAGAGTTTAAACCATTAAGGGACTTAGATAACCAAAATCATTTAAAACAAATTTCGAATATGGATTCTTGGGTTATTTTTTAATTTTAATATTTCATCGAAAGAAACTGTTGGAAAAAGAATATTTTTAGTTTTCTTTTCTTCAGAAAATTCTCATACTGGTTACTTTACTGGAGATGTAAGATTTGTCTTGATAGTTAATTTAATACTGAAAAGCATCTTTTTAGTTGAAACAATACCACATCCTGCTAAGTTTTTTTACATTTAGTTGTTTTATATTAATAGCGGTAAGCTGTCTGTAGTAAATGTCATTTGTAAATATAAATTAAATTGTAAATATAAAATAAATTCTATTGTATATATAAAAAAAATTCTAGATTTAATTTGATTTAACATGTAGTAATTTATTTCACTACATTATCTAAAATTTATAATAAAGTAAAACTTTTATAACTTTTTAAATATTTAAAAGTTTAGTATAAACTTGTATTATTAAACTTATTTATATAACAATTTAAATAATTAACTATTTATAACGTACTAAAAATGTGAGGAAACTGGCCAAAAATATCGACACTTATGATCTATCTAATTATAATAGCTATCAGTTTTGATTCCTGCGTCGTTATGTAAAATGGTTACTTTGGCTCCAGTCTAAAATATAATAGGGCTTCAAGGCTTTAAATCCCATAACTTTTTTTTATTGTAGTCCATAAGCCTATCCGCATTTTTTGAGTGCCTGATAACAACAGCCCAGGCACAAGTAGTTATTCTAAGTTAGTATTGTTTTAGGTTTCCCTTCCTTTTTTATAACATACAACATATTGCTAGTAAATAGTAACTGCGCTGGACTGGGTTATTAAAATGTGGTTAATATCATTGTTGTAACAATTCAAGGTTTTTGTATAAGATAAATATTTAATAAAATATATAAGATAAATAATGTAAAAAGTAATAAAGAATATGTGGCGTGGTTGATTTGCGTCACACGCTCTACTATTTTGTCTTGTTTATAGAATAATTGTTACTAATTATTGACGCTGTTTATATAGAGTTAATTGTTTAAGTTTTGTTTATATAAATAATTGTTACTAATTATTGACAAGAGTCACACGTTTTATTTTCAAGTGCCTTTGTCAAAATAAGATATATAGTGAACAATAGTTGTAACAGTAGAAAGTTTTTAGAATGCTATGAAAATAATACTAGTTCAAAACAAAATGTCTTTTAGCTTCGACGATCAACAAAATACATAACTTAATGCTAATCGTAGAGACGTTTCATTTTACTGTTTGTTATTCATTTTACGGTTTTATGTAAATATAAATTTATATATTTTAGTAGTAACATAAAATTACTACTTCTAAATATTTTTCTCTTTTTATTACTTTTTGTAAACGCAACAATAATTGATAATAATTAACTTCATAACATACATTTTATAAAAATTCTTATCACTTTTTAATTCAATTTTTTATCTAATTTTTGGAATTTTACGCATTTATTCAGGCCACAGGTATATCCCAGCCAATTGATAAAAGATTAAAAGAAGAAATATTTGCATCTTCTGTATTTATTAAAAGTGTAGATGAAATGCGGAGAAGATTAGAGATCATTGTCACTAAATAAATATTCCAAAATAGCTTGTGTCCAAGCAGATCAAATAAAAGGTTCTTCCCATCTAATAAAATTATTCGTAATTATATGCTAGATGCAATACAAAAGAATCGGCATTTCAATATTGACCAAGAGTGTCTTATAAAAAAAATAGAGCAATGAAAAGTTCAAAATTCTGGCCAATGATTTTTTCTTCGACCAAAAAGAATAACAATAAAACGTGTGTCGTTAATATTATGTCAATATAAGTTTACATGTAAACATCTTTTTTTTTCTTTAGAAAAAGTTTGAATATTGGTATACGTGTGTGTGTATGTGTGTGTCTGAACACTCTGAACGGATGAGGTGTAAAACTTTCCTTTAATCTTCAATGATGCACTTCTTGCTGTTAGAAGTGGAGATAATTCTCTGAACTTGGCCTAGGCACACCTTATCCAGGGCTCCCAGAGTCCTGGAATGGCCTGGAATTTGCTTTGTGTCCTGAAAAGTTCTGGAATTTTATATTTTTTCTGAAAAATCTTGGAAAAGTCCTGGAATTTCTAACATATACTGTTCATAATTTTTTTTCTTCTTGTTTTTAAGTAACATTGATTTCATGGTTAAAATTATAAACTAGGTGGCATTAAATTTTATTGTTTAGTATGACGCTTCAAGTGGTAATAAAGTTTTTATTCAGTTTCGTTTCATTTCAATGAAAAAATGTTGTATTTTATAAGAAATTGGTTTTCCGAAATTTCATCTAAAATCCTGGAAAAATTTGAAGCGCTACTAAGTTCCTGTCCTCCAACAGCGCCACCGGCATCTGTAGTAAATACAATTACTGTATTATCTAGCAGACCCTTCTGAGCAAGTACCATACCTTTAAAAGTATTAACAAAAATATTTATATTCGTTTAAATAAAAATAATATTCATATTATTTCTTTTGGAAAATAGAAATAAATTTTTACTTGTAATAAAAGAATTATTACAAGTATAAACTAGTTAAACTACATGTAAACTAGTATAGTTACAAATAATAATAAAAAAAGTTACCCTTAGAAACGGTAGAAGTGGAGACGTGAAAATCTAGAAACAGAAAAAGATGAATTTAGTGTTGCATGGAATATGTTTAATAACAACAACTTGTTAAATTTGCCACTTGAAACAGATATGGAAACGGTGCAGGAAGAACATCATATTGATTGGTTTACCCTTGACAATAACCGGTTCATTTTGCCACAAGCTGAAATTACTATTATTAAGAACAATGACATGCTAACAGATTTAAGTAATAATGCTGCCCAGTTCATTCTTCAAAATCAATTTCATGTTAAATCAGGGTTTCAAGATACAATCTTAGGGGAAAAATACTTGTTCAAAGAGGAGAAGGGTTAATTTATTCAAGTATTGCATACTGGTCAATATCATTGGATCACTGTATCAAATGTTAATTGTCCTGTGGACACCATTTGCTATTACGATAGTCTTTTTCATGGAAAAGTTAATGATCATGTAAAGAAACAAATATGTAACATTTATAAAACTAAAGGTAAAATATTAACAGTTCAGATACTCAAATGCAAACAGCACACAAATGGAGTAGATTGTGGGGTTTTCGCAATAGCCAATGCATTTAACATATTAAATAAAACGTAGGAGCATTGTCGTTAGACAGGAATAAGATTAGGAGCCACTTTCTTGAATGTATCAGAAATAGAAACTTTGCACCTTTTCCACTTAGCCAAGCAGAAGCACCATTTAATAAAGAAAAAGTTATAACTTTGGAAATTTCTTGTTCATATCGATCATATTGGTTATGGTATCATGCAAAGAATCCAGCTCTTCATATGGTGCAATGTGATACATGCAGCGAATGGTTTCATAGAGAGTGTGAAAATATATCTGATGAAATATTCAAAAAAATAAATGCTGAAAAGTATTGGACTTGTTATGGTTGTAAATAAATACCTCATACTCTCAGGTGATGAATAAACTTATTTATTTTATATTATTTTTTATATTATTTGTTTTTATATTATTTATATATTTAAATATACTATAAAAAACTATACATCATAGAAACTAAAAAAAAAGTGAAAATTGACACATCCTAATAACCATAATCATATATCATACATATATTTTTTATAAATATCATACATATATTCTTTATAAATACCATATATATATATATGAAGACCTCAGTGGAAAAACCGGCGTTGTCACATTTAAAAAGTATTTGAGAAAGTATTTGTTGATCATTAATAAATGTCTTTATTTAAAGCAAAGAAAAAAAAAATTTTTGTATAAAAAATTATAAATGTTTTGTTTTTGAATAAATTTTAAATAAAATAATTATAATATAAATTTTTTTAAATTGCTTAGTTTCATTTGCTTTAAATAAATACTTTTATTAATGATCAATAAATACTTTCTCAATACTTTTTAAATGTGACAACGCCGGTTTTTCCACTGAGGTCTTCATATATATATATATATATATATATATATATATATATATATATATATATATATATATATATATATATATATATATATATATATATATATATATATATATATATATATATATATAGATATTCTTTATAAATATTATATACATATTCTTTATAAATATTATATACATATTCTTTATAAATATTATATAAATATTCTTTAAAAGGCAGAATCTTGCAAGTTATAAACTTGAAAAATAAGCGAAAAGTGTAATAAAGAGGGCTAATAATAAATGGGGTTGTGGGAACTTTTTGATAACAATATAAAAGTAGGGGTTTTAATTATTAAGGAAGAAAATTTTAAAAAAATCCTATGATCAACTTAAACACCATTTTTAATGCACAATTAAAAAAAGTATAAAGATTTAGAGGAATAAAAAATTATCTTATAATATGAAAATAGTTTGTAAAGTTTTTAAAGAAAAAGCTTAATAAATGAGGGTTGTGTATTTGGCACCTCAGAGTATGCAGTTTTAATATAACATCAAACAAATAACAAAAAAATGAATTGTGAGTATTAAAGACATTTATGTAGAACCGTTTGGTTATATTTGCTACCACTAAAGAAGTCATTCTAATAGTCTTGTTTATATTCTTCAAGCGGGGATCAAACTTGCAACCTTTGGATTAGAGGTCCAATTCACTAACCAGTACGTCATGCCTGCTGTATGTTACACAGCTGCTATTACATACATTAAAGTGACGATGGTTTCAACCAATGGTAATATGTTTACTGATTTTCACTTGGTAGCTATTTTGTGTTTTCCTAAACTGTTCCTCTGTATACAATACTATATTTTAATTTTTGCAAAAATAAACTTATTTTTCTTAGCGAGTTTCTTGACAAATATGGCAGTGTTCCACACATTAATGGATTAGAGATTTATAAAGATAAAGAGCAGATTCAGAAGTGAGAAAAGAGGGGGCAAGATAAAGAGATGAAACTTTGGCAGATGTTAATAGATTTAATATATGGTTTTCAAGAAGGATCATAAGTAAGATATAATTCGAGAAGATGCAACGTAGAAAACTCATTAATGTGTTACTGTTCATAGATAAGAATCCGATTATTGCGATAACGAGTTGCTGAAAATAATTGTGTTTATACAAGTTAAGTTCACCGGCTACTGAGAGCCTCATGCTTTAGCATAAGAGATATATTACTCAAGCTCAAAAGCCCTCTCTAAGCAATAAGAGAGTATTGACTTTTTATCAAGATAAGATTAAATGGTTGTATCATCAGCAATTAGAGCCACCATATATAAGCTACAGGAATCACATGAAGTTACAGGAAAAGATTAATGTTGTCCATCCAGGAAGACATTTGACAAGTTTTTTAATTAAAGACAGAGTTAAACTAATGTCAACAGTATATAAAAATTAATGAAGAGCTTTGTCAAATTTATCTGAACCAACAGAAAAAGAGTGAAGAACAATAAAGAATAGTGAGAAAGGTGCTGAACTATAAAGAATAGTGAGAAAGGTGTACGAATGCAATTCGATGCAAACCTGATGTTGAATGAATGCTACACATATATAAATGTTGGAATATCGCTCCACAGATACATAAGTCACATTTGTGAGAGTAATTAAACCTGACTTTGAGACACACAGTTTAAAGTGTGAAAGGTGAAAAGTAAGAATTTTTTGAAGATTTCAATGGAAACCAATTTACATACTGTTTTTATATTTAAGGAAGTCCTAACAAAACCAAATGTTTTATTTTAGAACACTGTCAAAGGGAACAGCATTAATGAGGCCGACCTTTGTTTGCAACATAACTTATAAGTACTCGTAAAAGGTAAATCATTTACACTTAATAACCTTCCATTAAAGTAAAGGTGATACTCTATGTTATAGTTATTAAGTCATTGTACAGAGTTAGTGTTTCAGTGACTAATTTTGGATTTATAGTTTAGATATTAAGTTTATAGCTGATGGTGTTTAAGAAGCGTATATGTGAGTAAAAGTTTTATACCACAATTTAATAGCAGCAATTATGATTTTTAATTTTTTTTAATTTTAGAGTGTTTAAAGTTTTCCTTTTTTATAATTAAGTTCCATAATAACTCCATGATAATAATTGTATTAATGTTATTTTAAATTTTTTTTTTAAATTCTTAATCAACTCTGAAACGAGCATTCAATGTCAAAAATGGCTTTTATTATTAAAAGAAAAGTTAACTAATTCAAAATACGAGAAAGCATCTAGAAATTACATACGAAAAAATGCTGAAAAGTCAACTCAAGAAGCATAAATTTTATGACCGTGTTTTTATGCATGCTTTGCATCTGTTATTGATAAATATTATTTTGAAATATACTCTTATCTTGTAACTCAAAAATCTTTTTAACTTACCGTTAAGAGTGATAAAAATCTTGAAAATTTTAAGCTTTATTTCGATCTGAGTAACCAACTTTTGTGTAATTTTTTCAAGTTTTGGCTTTATAGACCACATCTACATACATATGTACATATACATCACATATAGTTTAATGGATATAGTCTCTTAATTTCCATATTTTACACTTTTTTTAGGTCTCCTCTATAAAGCTAAATAGTAAGCAATAATTAGGAAAGAAAATATATTTATAAATTGATCATGTAAAAAAAATTAAAAAACAAGGCGAAATAGTATGAATTTTCACTTCCAAAACTAAAGCAAAACTTTGAAAAGTTAACAAAATCTGCCTATCTAATAACAATAGATATGGTACTTTAAATTAAAGTTTACATAAATAATTAGTAGCATATACTATTTTTTTTCACAATGATGCGGAATTAATAGCGTCTTCAAATAGCTTCTGACAGTTTCTGATAAGACTGAGGTCTAGTGATTTAGCTGGCCGTTTCATTAAACTGATTTGGTTGCTGTTGAACCAGGTTCTAGAAAGTTTGAATGTATGTTCACGCTCAATACCCTACTGGATTTACTATCTTTAGATAGAAACTCCCAGAACAATTTTTTTTGTGAATAATTTTTTATATTTGATAAATTTAACTTCTAATTACTAAAACAAATTAAATTACTAACTAAAAATTTAAATAGTACAATATTTTTTAAGGATAAAATGGCACCTGTAGCCGATGCCGAAAAAACAAATATATTGAAATACCTCGGCCAACGTACCTAACAATCTACACAATTTTAACAAAATCTTTTTGGCATACTTAATTTTGAAGGGTTGTTCTGTGACATGAGTAAAACAGATTTTTCATATGATTTTTTATTAGGCCAAAAAGTAAGACCAAATTTTGTAACTTCCTTGACGTATTTCAGAACTGGAAAAGATTAAATCACAGAAGGCAATAAAATGCTATCATACTAATTATTTCATCTTTATACCACGTGTAGTTTTTTACATAATATGTAATATAAAGGATTTAAAAGACTTTTTCTTAGAAAAGGGATTCTTTAAAATCCTTTATCTAGTATCTTTATTATAGTTTATTAAAACTAAAATAATTAAACACTCTTTTGTACATGATTATTTCAAGTACTTTTGAAAATATAGATAAAACAGAGTTAGAGCGGTAATTAGTAATGTTAGTTTTGTCACCATCTTTGAATATAGGAGTAACTTTAGCAATTTTCAAGTCATCAGGAAAAACCTTTTGATCAATTGATGATTTAAAAATTTTAAAAAGAATATATTTTATTTGCTCAAAGCAGTCAATAATTATGTCACCGTTAATTTCATCAGGTCCCATTGCTTTGTTTTTTTTAAGCGTTTTGAAGGCTTCTACAAATTCGTCAAATAAAAATTCAGCAGATAACTTATCTGAGTAAATGCAATTATTCAATGGTACTACAAAATCTTTAAATGAGACTTCGGTGTTAGGAATTACTTTAGCTTGTTTGTGACCAATTTCAACAAAAAACTCATTAAATTTATGAGCTATATTTTGAGAATCATATATATTGCATGGGGAAGCACAGTAAAAAGTAAATTGCAACGTGTTTATCTACGTCAGAAACGGGCAATCCGTATAATCAATTTTGCAAATCGCTTCTCATTCGAAGCATTGTTTTATTCAAATGAGAATTATATATACGAATTAAATGTATTTCATATTTTATGTTTTGTATATATGGATAAATAGTTTATCCTTCGACGTTTTTAAAGCCAATCAGTAAATATATTTTGAGAAATAAAAAATTTTTAAATAATCCTTTTTGTCAAACAAACTTTATTCAATTTTGTATAACCTATCGAGCGCCACACCTCTGGAATAAAATTGTTTTGCCGAATTTTAATTTTCATGTACCTATTACTTTTTGCCTTTTTAAAAATAAACTGAAAAACTTCATTCTTCCATTAGATAATATATTGAGTTATTATTAGCAGTAAAAGTTAAAAATATATTTTAGTCTACTTTTTTAATGTCTCTATGCATCTCTACGTTTATAAAAGTTTATTACTACTTATTTTATATATTTCTCTTATAATTTTTACTGTTAATTTATATGTTGGTTTACGCTGGTATAAAATTTTGATGAGAAGATCCTCTTGATCTTTCATCAGATATATAGATTATTTATCTTGCACTTTTTTAAAAACTTATTAATTTTTTTCTTTTTTTAATCCTATTCTTTTTATATGCTTTTTTAAGGTTCTAACGACGAGATCCTCACGATCTTCTTTCAGATACCTGTTTATATTTGTTATATTTTTTTATCATTGTATATTTTTATCATTGTATATTATTATTATCGATTATATAAAGTTGTATAACGACCAACAAATGTAAACAAACAAACAAACAAAACAAAAAACAAATTTAACAAGAAGGCCTCTCCGTTTCCAACATACCGATAACGTTTATGTGCTTCAAGCGAGGATCTAACTTGCAAGCCTTAGATTACGAGTTTGATGCACTAACCACTACATCATGTCTGCTATAAACCAATTGTTTCACTAATTTTTAAAGGAAAACCGTAAACAAAATTACTACCAAAATTATTAAAAAAATCTACCAATTTGTTTTAAATCGGGCATTCTTTTCGTAAGCAGAGTGTTAGCAATGTACCGTTATAACTTGAATGCGCAAAAATTCAAATTTGAAATAAAAAAAAGGAAATAAAATATGCATGATCAAAACAAAATAACGGTTAACATAAAAGTTGGACTACAGTTGAGCAACAGTGCACTGCGTTTTTAAATGTGGAAAAAGTTTTAAGAGTGCAATAAGTTATACTAGTGCGAACATAAATGGGTTCCACTATTTTGCAAATATCGAAGAAAATATCCTCCAAAGAGACTCTTTTCTTTAAGTTCTCGATGACGGCAGTCATAACCGATCTAAAGGTTCGGGTTGAGAACACTAAAACTACGGGAAATTCCACATACCTAGAACTCCGATAAGGTCATTTTGACCCATTATGTATAAATCTTTTAACAAAATGGAATTGTATATGCAATTTTAAAATAACCAAGTTCTGGATATACTCTTTGACATAACAGGGCCTACGACACTTATTGAATTTATTATAAAATATTTTATAAGGAGAAAAATTAAACTTTATTGATTTTTTAAAGGTAGCGCTACGTTGTGAACAAAAGTTAACTCCAATTTATTGTATTGAAGATCATTTTGATCCTGTTTGAGAAAATATTCATTAATTAAAAATATCTTATTTTATAGGATAAACAAAAATACTTTAAGTGTGACATAACAAAAGTTTTAGGAAGGGGTGTAATATTTTGAGACACTTTGCGACAAATGGGGAAAAGGGCTCTAAAAAGTTGTTTTTAGGTGTGACGTAATTTGCAAATAACCTCTCACAAAGCAAAACTGATTTTTTCCACATCACCTTGACCATTTAAATACAGAAAAGTTTAGCGTATGTGTAGCGCAATTGCGTATGTGGTTTTTGGCTGCATTTACTTTTGTAGATTTTCTATATGTAAGATGAGAGTTAAAAAACAATGGTAAAAAAATAAACATTTTGTTTTTGTAATTGAAATTATTATCAACCAAATATATTAATAAATGACTTTTTGTTAGCTGCTATACCGTAGCAATGTTCTAACTTTAGGTGTAAACAAATCAAGTAAGATTTATAAAGCGATTATGATATTTTAAATCTAAAAAAAAATAAAAAGCATACTTTACATATCTAGTATAATAATATTTATAAGTAAATTTATTTTAATATACTGAGCTAAACATCCTTCACATAAGTAAATCTGTTTAAATATATAGAATTAAACTCGAAGAATTAATTGTTGGTTAAACCCTTATAATATATTTTATTGTAATTATATTATTAATATATAATATCATTATTTATATCTATTAATATAAAAATATTATTAGATATAAAATAAATACGTAATTTCATCAACTTGATGTCATACATTGTTTTTCCTTTGCATTTCATGTTAAAATCTGATCCTATTTGACATTGAAAAATAATCATAAATACTTTTGAATTGTTTTGATCTACTGCTAATTGGATATTGATAATGCCTTAGAAGTAACCCTATAGTTTAGTAGTATAGTATAGTATAGTATAGAGGCTGATTCTGAGGTAAAAAGAAATGGGAAATTTTTGCAAAGCATTGTTATTCCATTCATTGAATTAAAATTTAACATTAAATTATATTATACTTTTCAAAATAATACATAATGATGAAGTAAAAAATATATTGATAATTGGTAATTCTAAAATTTTCTACATCTCGCACTAATACTAGTTCTTAAAACAAAACAAAAACAGTTTTAATATCGCTGAGAAGTGTAGAAAAGAACTAGATGTAGTGTAAATTTTTTTATTGTAAAAAAAATGTTACCCTAATATATATATATATATATATATATATATATATATATATATATATATATATATATATATATATATATATATATATATATATATATATATATATATATATATATATATATATATATATATATATATATATATATATATATATATATATATATATATATATATATATACATACATACATATATTTTCCATTCAAATTTAAAAATGAAAATCATTGACTTTCATGATTGTTCGTAAATTGAAAATGTTTTCATTATTATTTTCTGTTCGAATAAAATAAAATAATCATTAATAGCTTACACTGCAATAATATCTTTTTTAAAAAGGCAGCTAAAGTATTACACTAGAAAAAGTAGAACTTTTCTTTAAAAATATCACTAGTAGAAAAAAAAGAAGATCATTTTAAAAAGTTACACAAAATTTCCATGACTTTCATAGAAAAATTATGGAATTCCATGACTTTTTCCAGTACCAAATGAAATTCTAAGACATTTCTACTACTAGTGGCCATTCATATAAATGTATATATATATATATATATATATATATATATATATATATATATATATATATATATATATATATATATATATATATATATATATATATACATATATGCATATATTAGGTTAATAGTTTATTATATATACCATAACTCTGCACAGTGTCCTTAAAAGTATTTAAGAGCAACAACTCTGACACTGCAAAGATTTAATTTTACAATAGCATTGACTTTATAACTAAATGAATGAAATAACAATGTTTATATTAAGTTATATAATAGCATATGTAAATAGCTTTTGTATATTCGTAAATACAAAAATAAAGTATTAAACTTTTTTCAAAAACTTTTTACATTTTTTTTATATTTGTAATGTGTACATATTATATTATGACATACAATACAAATTTACATATACTATATGTATATAGACTATATTATATAGACTTTATTATATACAATATGTATATAGTATATATATATTGTATAGGTATATGAAATATACTGTTATAGTATATGAAATATAGTATAAAAATATACTATATTATAGTATTTGAAAATTTGTAAAATTTAAAAGTTTTTCTCGTTATAACTAAACAAAAATAAGTGAAAAATTGAAAAAGCAAATGAAGTGCCTTTGAACAGCATCTTGAAAAAACTCCACCATTAAAACCTAGCTCTAATGTAAATTTAATAAGACATCTTATGTTATATATTTGATAAATATATCGCGCATAATTAACATTCACAAAAGTAGTTTAACAATGTTTTTTGCATTTTCAATATATAATTATTCCGCAAAATATAAACATTACGTCACCTAACCGCACGCTATGGAAACATGTTTCAACCCACTTGCACTTGTTCTATTTGAAAAAAAACCGAAATAAGATAAACCTCTTTATTGTAAAGCTGAGATCACGCTTAAGGTAGATCGAATAGGTTGTAAAAAAGCAGGATTTCTTGCGTATTCGTTTCTTTTTTTATAATACCATAACAAATTATAATTAGTTCTATTACTAAATGGGAAAGTATTGACGTTAAATAAATTTTGTTGAACATTGTTGTTGCTATCTAAACTAAACTTTATCATGGGTAAATCGATTACAGCCGTTTTGTATCGAAGCTCAGTTAAAGGATCAAATAAATATTTTGGATTAAATTATTTCGTTGATGAAATTTTACCATCTTTGTTAGAATAACTTGAAAAAAAGTCTGAAAAATATAAAACTCTATTTAATTTAGAATTATAAAGTTCCAAGTTTCTAACAAAAAAATCATCTTGATAGGCGGTGGGTGTCATAACGCCAAAGAGTTTACCTCCACCTGACGCATTAAAGGTCCACATATAACTCAAATGATCGGCGTTCATGTTTTCCATATCTAATATGTCATAGCAAGGAAACGTGTCACCTGGTAAGGGTATATGATTGGTGTACAAGACAACATTTTTAGTAACAAGATAAAAATATTTTATGTGTCTTGTAGGATTGCTAATCATATCGCTTTAAATAACTGATAACGTTTTTTTTATAGCAGGTTTGGATTCCATTCTTAATCCGTAATTGTTTTCAGAAAACGATATGTTTTCGTCTACTCGAGTTAAATTGGTATGAACATCTATACTCGCTAAACGTAGAATGGTATTATTTTTAAATGTGGGTTTGTCGATATCGTTGGGAGTTAACGGTAAACTAAAATCATTCAAGACATTATAATGCACGCTAGCTTCATTTTTATTTTTAAATGTGGGTTTGTCGATATCGTTGGGAGTTAACGGTAAACTAAAATCATTCAAGACATTATAATGCACGCTAGCTTCATTTTTATTTTTAATTTCGCTATAATAATAAGTAGTACAATCATATTTATTTACTTCTAAAACATCGTCAAACGTTAAATTGTTCATTTTTTCTTTTTTTCTTTTTTTCTTGCAGTCTTTTCTTCAAAGGTTTTAAAAAAGTATTAACATACTCGCTAAAGTTTTAATAGTAAATGTCTTTATCTTCTTCGTTAATAGGTAATAAATCTTCTCGTTTTACTTTAAATGTTGTATTTAAATTGCCTACTAATCCCACTTTATAAATATAAACGGGTAAATAACCTTCTACTGAAGGGTTAGAGCGCTTAGAGATTTTGATAATAATAACTTTTTTGGTAGTGTCCCAATAGGGTTGATTACAAGTAGTCGATTTGCTAAAGGTGTCTTTGGGATCAATTTTATATTTTTTTAAGTAACATTCAGTTCCAACGAATAGAGGTTTATACATTTTTAACTTTTTGTTTTGTATTCTTTTTCTACTCGATGTAACATGTTGGAAGAAAAATGAAGACCTCGTCTTTTGTCGTCGCGGTATTGATCGACTAAACGAAGAGCTTTACCTTTGGCGTCGTCAGCATCCAAATCTTCAGGAGCTATTCCACTCGTCACTCTTTCTTTTTCGTTGAGTTTTTGTTCCATGTCCTCGATATAAAAACTCCAATTGTTTTTTTGCAGTTCGCCTTGTTTTCTTAATTTTTGATAAAGTTGTTTTAAACGTCCTATTGTCGATTCGGCCAAGTAAGTTTTTCCATGATTTTTAGAACTAAAATGAACAATGTTTTGTTCATAACACCATTCTTTCATTTTGTTGTTAAAAAAATCTCTATCTTGATCGGTTTGCAAGTAGATAAAAGTTTTATCGTCTCTTTTAATGTCTTCAAAAATATGTTTAAAACTGCTAAGAATTTTATCGGCAGTTTTTTTACTGGTGACTCTCAAAAACACTTTTTTTTTTTTAGATACTCCATCTACCACAACTAAACAAAATTCAGGCCGATGAGGAACAAAACTTAAATTAAAACTGTTCACGTCGGCCAAATCAGCTTGAAAATATTGTCGAGGTCTATCGTATGAATATTGATGCGTTTCGTAAACATAAGGTTTCTTGGGCGCTTGTTTTTTAACGTTGACATCCGTTGTTTTTTTAAAAAGTAGTAGCTATTAATGTTTATTTTATTTTATTCGAACAGAAAATAATGATGAAAACATTTTCAATTTACGAACAATCATAAAAGTCAATGATTTTCATTTTTAAATTTGAATGGAAACCCTGATATATGTATGTATATATATATATATATATATATATATATATATATATATATATATATATATATATATATATATATATATATATATATATATATATATATATATATATATATATATATATACATATATATATATATATATATATATATATATATATATATATATATATATATATATATATATATATATATATATATATATATATATATATATAGATAGATAGATAGATAGATATATCGCTTTGTTTGAAGGATTGCATAATTCGTAATCGTCTTGTAAAATTCGTAAAAATTCTTCGCTTTCCCAATCATTCTGAATCATAACTGGGTCCACCGTCTAAAGATTCGTCTGAAGATTTGTCTGAATATTCGCACAATCCATATCGTTTTTGTCTTTTAATTTCTTCGAGTAGTTGTGTTGCTCTTTTGCTTTCACTCCATTTTTTTTATTTTAGCGGATTTTCTTTTTCCTTATTATAGTTGATTATAGTTGTTGTGATGAGATTTGAGATAATAATGATTCTTTAAATTTGGCGTTTTCACATAGGGAAAGGATTGAAAACTAACAATTTTTTTGTTTACGCTCATGTCTTTATAATCAAAGTCCAATTTACCTTGAGCGCCTACTGGAATAAATACTTTTTGTTTTTACTCGTAATCTGCGTTCTCAAGCGTGCGACCGAAGAGTTTCTTTTAAATAAAGCCTTTTTTTTCTTCGTCTTTGAGTTCAGTTTCTTTTGATGTTCCTTTTAAATAAAAATCATGAAAACCTTTTTCGTTTAATATTTCGGTTGTAGATCTACCATCTTTTTTTTCTAACGGTATCTCTGCAGGTTGTTCTACAGTTTCGAGTTTTTGTTCAAGAGGTTTTTCTTCTTTTTCTTCCATTTTTTATATTAATAAAAAAAAACAAATTTTTTTAATTTATATCTTTTTTTTTACAAAAAAAAATTTACAAAAAACGGTCTAAAATAATTTTTTTAATGTCCATTCTTGGTATGTTATCGAATGCGTAAAGAAATTATTCTTTTGTCCCGTTACGATTCCATATTTTTAACATTTGAAAACTTTTTTCTTCGATATATTTATAATCGTCGTCAATAAAATCGAGTTGATTTTCGTGCACTTTTAAATATCTTCAACAAGGTTTCCAATTGATCGCCATTTGTCTTGCTAATTCTGTTAGTAATATAGTGTCCTCTATTAAGTTATGATTTCTTTTTTTTCTCTAAAAGACAAGAACAATTATAATGTATTCTATTAAAATCTTCACAATGCTCACAATTTTCATCATAACAGCTTAGATGACATACAAAACTCAAATATTCAAGTAAACATTCTGTACAACAACTTAAAAATGCCTCAGGGATTAACTCGCGTCCGTTTAGAGTGATTAGGGTTGTTAAATTTTGATCAAAAAAACAAAACTTCATTTTTTTAATTTATAAAAAATTTTTTACAAATTTATATTCTTTTTAATATTGTATAATAAAGGTATCAAAACTTTTCGATTAAACATTGCCATTGTATGATAACGCTCTGATTCTTTTATAATATATTTTTGAATTTGAAGTAATGTTTGGATGTGTTCATCACTACAAAGTTTTTCCATATCAGGTAAAACTTTTGAATTTGCTTCTCGTATCGGTTCTAAAAGATAATTATTTCGAATTTCAGTCATGACTCCGTCATCAAAAACATAATTTTTGTGTGTAAATCTTTTTAAAAAATCGATAGTGTGCCTCTGTATTTTAACTTGTTTGTAATTGACACTCATTCTATTTTGTTCGATAGGTTGATTTTCTTTAACCACTGGAAAAGGAAGTTCTCTACACAATCTTTTTGCAGCAAAGGTATCAAAGCCGTTAACATAATTTGAAAATAAGAGTTTGGAATTGGGTACTCCTTTAGCTCTTTTTTGTAATAGTTTTCCTTTTTTTCGTCTCCGTTGACGCTGTGAACACTATAACATTTAGGTCATAAGGGTGAGTTTTTTATAATTGGAATAATCCATCCAACGATCGCCAAATTTTGAAAAATAAATCCATTCTTCTACTTTTTCGCGAAACGTTGAAGAAAGTGCATTGTTTTTTTTTTCTTTTGCGTAATGAAAAAACAACCAGAATCAGTATCTGTTACTACCAAACGTTTTTCTGCTCCATGATTTCTCAATACTTGTCCTAATTCCTAACTAAAACGTCCTACGTTGAGTTTAGCATAAGATAAAATTTGTGAAGCTACAATTCGTAAAGATTTATTAATGAGTTTGCATTTTTCGCTGGTTGTTAAAATGAGAGCATTTTTATGATCTTTTGATTTTAAGAATTCAAAGACGTCTTTCATTTCATGATAATTGTTTTCATCGTGAAACAAAATACTTTTGGTTTTGACATTACTCATCAAATTGAAAAGAATTTCTTTAAAATAATCTTCGTAATTAAAATCGACAGTGTCGTAATAATCTAAACATACTTTTTTTTCAAAAACATCCAATTTATATCTTTCAGGTTCAACAGCAATAAACATAGGTCCGTTATATAATAAATTTTGAAAATAAAAAGGGAGTAACAATTTAATGTTTTCATCCGTTTGACCTTCTCGAATTAAAACATGGCAAATGTTTTGAAAATTTTCAATGATGTTTTGAAATGCTTTTTCTTCGTGATTGATAAAAAAAGTATTAAGTTTTTGCGCACTTTAATTAACAGTTTTTGTTGACTTAATGTTCCGTAATGACCGTTAATTTGTAACTTGCAAGAAGCATCAACTACTTTGTCACCCTTTTTAATGGCTTCTTTTCTTTTTTCCATGTTTCTTTTTACCATTTTTTGAGCTAAAGGATAACGCCATAAAGGGAGTACTTTGTAAATTTTTTTCAACAATACATCCAAAACACGTAGTCAACCATATTAAAGTGTTTAAAAATTCACACGTTTTATGTGAACTTAATTTCATGACCAATTTAATGGTTTTGTTTTTTTTTATACTATATTTTCCATTGTTTTTAAGATGACGTTTCGATGCAATTTCAGTTGAAGAATAATCTTGTAATGATATAATTTCTTTTTCTACCATGGGTGAAAACCTCCTACTTGATCTTGATACTCTGGTTTCATGGTAATTTGACAATGGACTAAAGCACTAGTTAAAAATCCATTTAAATTAACGCGATGATATTTTCGAATTACATCCTCTAAAGTAGTACATTCCAAATCCAAAGAATATTTCTTGTGAAAAGGTAAAGGTTTTAATTGAGCACCACCGTATTGACCATTTTCGTCCATAAAAATTAAACAACCTCTTAATACAAAAAAATCTGTATCAATGGCGTATTTTTGTGTACCGTTGGTCGACATGCCGCCTCGAATACTCTTTTTAATCATTTTTTTGATGTTCATTGGTTGGAGGAAAATGAATAGGAATTAAACTGATGGCAGAGTTTAATTTGCTTGTATAACTAAAAATGCTAACATGATTAAGAATATGAAATTTTGTAAATTCAAATGTTCTTTCATCAAAGTCAATCATAACAGAACCTAATACTACTGTGTCGAGCACAGTATAAATATGCATTAAGGATTTTAAAGTTTTAAATTTAAAAAGTTTCACAATTTTTGAACGCTATTATAAGCTTCTATGATTTTTTTAATATCCTCTTGCACATTTTGAGACTTCATTAAATCGTTTTGAGCAAATAGTTCAATAGGTGAAAATGTTTTATACTCAATGTTTAATAGTTCGTCTGTTATTTGTGAGTAAGAAAATGTTTTTTTAATAAAACAGTTTTCAAACTCTCGATTGTCGGTTAAATGATTAATTTCAGGATGAAAAGGTCGTAAATAATGCAACATGGTGTTGACAATTTGATTTTGAGCTTTTTAAGATAACATACTACTGGCTTGTTCTAAGGAACAATTTAAAATTTTCAAGCTATCCACAATTTTAATGTTTACCAATGCAGATAATATTCACTTTGCTAACATTTTTAGATATAACAAAAACATCTTCCATGCTGCTATATTTTATAAAAGCGTTAAAAGGTGTTGTTTCAGATTCGGCCAAATGACCGTATAACGGAATATCGAAAATTTTTTTTAAACCTTCTACAATCATAATACGGTAATCAAAAGAAGCGTTGTGAGCAAAAAAAGGACAAGACAAATGTTGACTATATCCCAGCTAACAATTAACGTTCAATGAACGTTGCCACAACGTTCGTTTAGGTTTGCGTAACATTCGTCGCGAACGTTACATGAACTAACTTCTGTGAACTCCGAATTACAGTTCTTGAACGTTCAATACGAACGTTCAAACAACTAACAGCGAACGTCGACCGAACATTCAGTGCAAACGTTATGCGAACGATATTTTAATAGCCCTTGAACGTTCACTTTAAACGTGAAATAACGAACATCGGACGTTTACGAAACGTTTCTTTTTTTTAAATTAAATGTATAAATGCATTGATTTAAACGGACTTACGGTTTAAACTTATACATTTGCTAGTTTAATATTAAGAATAAACAATACAATGTTTTTTCTTAACATTAAACTAATGTTTAGCGTCAACAGAATCATTTTTTATTTAACCAGTACAAAATTACCATGTTTTACAACATAATTACTCTTAAGTTAGCTTATTTGAGAGACCACAATTTATTCCATTTCAACCGTTAAGCCATAACTTGATGAGCTGTTCACAATTAACAAAAAGTTATAACTAAAAATACTACAAATAAGTAATGAAAAAGTTTATTTATTATCTATAACCCCGTAGAAAAAATTTTTTTATAAATCAATCATAACTTATAAATACAATCAAAAAACAAAGAATGACATAACTATTTTAATATTAATTCGTATTTTCAGAATCGGAACTTTCTTCGGCTTGTCGCAACAAGCAAACATCTTTTTTCGGAGTATTTGTTACAACTTTTGCCCAGAAATAAATAAATAAACATTTTCTATCATAAAGAATAAATGAAATACACTAAGATCAGCATTAATAGTTATCATTAACTAAAAATGATCTTTACAGAGAGAAAAAAGCAATTCAATTCATGTACCTCATAGTTAACTCCTCCTGGTCGATTAGGAGCATGCTTTAATACCTCCCTAATCTCGTCCTCTATTTTTTGATCGTTAGCATCTTTGAAAATTCTTTTACAAGCTTCTAAATAATTAATTTTAAATCATATATTTACAATAGTTAATAAAAGTAGTCAAAGATTAACTGCATAACCAATCGTTGCTTTTTAAAGTAACTTGCCTTATAAAAAACTTTGAAAAAACTTACTCATCAATACTTGGCAGAGTAAACAGCTCTCAAATGATAGTTTTCCTTTTCTGCCATTGAAACTAAACAAAGACCAAAGTTGGTTCGTTGATGTTGTGCGCATAATGCGCCGAATCACATCTTTACAATTCCGGCCACCTAGACTTCTAAAATAATTAATCTAAAGAAGCAATTATTATATCTATATTTGCAAAAAGTAGCATATAAAGTAATATATTGTAATTATAAAATTATATATAATTTGCAAAATGCGTCTATAACATAATTTTAAATTGCTAATTGAAAGCTTATGTAAGCTTAAATAAATTTGTATAACATAATTCTTAGTATATAGTGTGTCAAGTTATCTAGTACTGTCCACCAAAACCCGTATGAATTTAATTGACAAAGTATGGCGAGAAAGAGAGTCAGGGGATGATAATATACATTTACAAATATACCACAATACAACACTTTGTAGAAATTTTGGTCTGTTGTCAACCAATGCATAAATAACGTAAATTAAACACAAGTAGTCCTAACTTAAATAATATTGACAATAATTACCATTTTTTTGCGAAAACTAGAATCCTTCAACTTTATTTCAAGCTGTCGCAATTCATGTTCATTTTTCATCTTCTGGGGAAACACATCGCCAGAAACATCATCTCTGCTAACAGCCACAAGACTTCTCAGCATCGCTTTGATCTCCTCTTGATTTTCAATTATTATGTCTAGTTTCATAGCTAAATATATTTAGCTTCAAATTTATTCTATAGGATAAATTTGAAGTAAAAGTAAAGTTATAGAATAAAGTATAATCTGCAAACAGTAATCAGTAAGTATGTTGTTTTTTTAAACGAAATCTACATCTACATCAATACTCTATAATTAATTTTGTTAAAAAATGTTCAACATTAACCCTGGTAAAGGAAGATTTTTATTAACAAATTTCAAAGCATTAAAAAAATTGTAATATATTGAAAAATTAAACAATTTTCCCTGTTTTTTTTTTACTAAATCGATCATTTCCCCCTAATTTTCTATCTAAATTTCACAGATATCCCTGATTTCGTGGCAACCCTGTTATATAAATTGAAATCAACAAACCGTGTGTTCCCGCAGTATTTTCACCTGCTCTACCACAATTTTTACTCTCTGTCAAACTTTTGACCATTGTCTCACCAATAAATGGTCTTCTGATACTGGCTATAAAAATTTTTTTTTGTTTTTTAAAGTTGATAAAAAATAGCATCAAATTTTGTTAAATTTGTAAAATCCATAAATACGTTTGTTTAAATTTTGATACAAAAATAAATTAAAGTATTTTAGCTTCTACCAACCATTTTCACAAGACATCCTGTCAGTTGATGCAATACGTGCAAGATTCACTTGACTTACAGATGCCGAAGGTGAATGAATAATATTTGCAGCAGCTGACACAGCTGCATTTCGCGCATGCTGAAACACTTTAGATGAAACAGCTGTTTGTTCCTGTAGGGATGCATTTGAAGACTGTAGGGAAGCATTTTTTCCTTTGAAAAATAATTTATTTAATATTATTATCATCCAACTTACACATTGTAATTGGTGGCTTTTATAATAAACATATGAATTATGAATTTAAGTATTGAATTATCATTAATAATATCAAAACAAACTTGCCATTGTTCTGTTTTGCACTATATTTTGGTGCAGATGGAAGGTTAATATTTTTGCTCAGAGGACTGTGATCACCAGAAGAGGTTTCTGTAAAAGTAACTATAAAAAGTAATACAATTTGTGTTACAACAGAATAGAATTTTAGTATTAGATAGATGTTAGTGTAATTAAAATCGTGCTACAATACATAACTTAATCAACTACATAGATTAGTGATATATGTCATAATAATGTCAACACATGTTAAATGTAAAATACTTTATTATTAAAACAGAAACTAACTCTTGCCTTTGCTTTGTTTTGCATTATACCTTTGTGCAGATATAAGTTGGATTTTTTTCCTTGGAGGACTGTGATCACCAGATGAGGTTTCTGTAAAATTAACAATAAAAAGGTAACAAATTTGAGTTACAACAGCATGGAATTATAAATGTTAGGTAATAAATGGTAGGTAAAATCATGCTACAGTATACAATTTATACAACTACATACCATCTTCAATATCAGAAGAAGTCTCTTTGTTTTTATCAGTATCTTCCACATTTGACATTACTAATGCTTTCTTAGCTAAATTTGACGCCTTGCTATAACTTTCCACTGATAATATATAAACTTAAAATATACAATCTGCCTAAAACCTGATTCAAATATACTTACAAGAATAATGTAAAATTATTGTAAAATTTTTAAAACCTGATTCAAATATACTTAAAAGAATAATATAACTTTATTGTAACATTACTAAAACCTGATCAAATATACTTAAAAGAATAATGTAACATTATTGTATTAAATATATTTTTATAGCTTTACATTTCTTGAATAGATTGCTTATACAATACGCGATATTTTAAAGTAAAACAATTTTATAGATTTATTACAGTTTTATAAATTAGCATAATGCTAATGTTGTAAAAATGAATTTGAATTACCAAAATCAAATTTTGTATCAAAGTTTAGTTCAACCTTAAAATGCTAAACTTTTGAATTACCAAAATTTGACAAATAGTAAATATCACTACATGCAAGGACGTATAAATAGATGTACGTTTAACCTGTTGTTTAAAAAGCAGATTATTCATTTTTTAATCAGTGCTCATATAACAAAATAACAAACTTGCAACCAAAAAATTATTTAAAGTCTTTACCTGCCGCCCCAAAAGTTCTAATTTTGTATAGTGGCCATTTCGGATCAGGCAGTTCACTCTTTTTGACTCTGCATACTGGATCCTTTCTGGGCCAATAACCAAACAGTTGCTAAAACAACCACAAAAACATTCTAACACATGCGTTCAACAACATTGTGTAATAACTATCAATAATTAAATCTTTATTTACAATTTCTGCATCACTGTTAGAAATAGTACAACTATTACAAAACAGATAACTGCACTGCCTTACTAATTAATTGTAGTAGCAATTTACCTCATTCTCGTAAACAATCCAACTTTTTGGCATTACCTCCACTGATTGCTCATCAACAAACTCAACAACAACAAAGGGACCGCTACTCATTTTCTAAACAAGAAAAATAAGTTATTGCATCTTAATAATAATGAAATTAGATAGTGAACTAAATAATTAAAAAAGAAAAATTAAAACATAAGCGAATTGATTCAGTCAGATGAATACAACTTTTTTTCTAAACATATATTTTAAATATTAAGTTTTACATGTCATGTAGCAAAGTCATAAGTATAATTTTTTTCTTAGTTTCTTTTTGAATCATAAAAACCTTGCTTTTTACGGCCGTTGATAAAACAACTTCAATAGAAGAGTAGTCAAAATTTGCAACATGAACTCCAATTAGTCGAGAGTCACAAGGGACATCAAACAATGACTTTGTTCTTTGAAATATTCTGCAACGATATTGTTGCAAGTCAAAATTTGGATTTTACCCTTCTTTGCAAAGAACTTCACAGAATCTTCCATCATCCAACATATATGAATTGTTGGGGCGACTCATGCAAATTATTTTAGTGTGCAATTTTTGATGTGGGACCATAATATTCATTTCACTAAGACGCTTAACAACCTGGCTAAGAGGAGCTCTACCTGATCTTACTTTTTTTTTCAAAACCTGAAGATAGTTTTCAAAACTAAAACCACTGCACCTATCTACATGGCCATATCGTTTAGCAACTGCAACGAGGTGTACTAGACTGTGTACATTATAAACAAGAAACTGTGGTCCATAAAGATCTTTAGCTTGATCGACAAAATATAAAAGTAATTGGTGCGCATAAGTTTCATATTTTCTAACTAACCTTGTACTGACTAATATAGATAAAGCTACACTTAGAACTAAAAAGTGTTGAAATAGTCTTTTCGCAAGATGCTTTTCAGCACAACTTTTCCAGTATACAATAAAAATTGCCTATACTCAGTTGCTTTCCAAAAATCAATTTCATCAAGAGAACGTGGCTTCCTTAGAAAATCTTTAGGTACACATTTTTTTAATTCAAGAAATTTAGCACTAATATCATTCTTATGAGCTGCAGATATTTTTACTCCTTTTTTGTCAGTATCTCGAATCCAGGTCACCAACAATTTTCGCATTACACCAAGACAAGACTGATGCATATAGTCAATTGGAAAATCCTCAACCATATCTATAGATAAAACACAAAATGGTGATGCCAAACCATTATGGTGATGATTTGCATTTGATTTTTGACGAAAAGAATGATCATCTCTCAGTTGCAGTCCAACAATTTTTGGATACGTCATCCGTCTTTCACAGTAAAAACCTTTTTGGTTACACTTGTCGCATCCGTAGTAACCAGAATATAGTTTTACACATTTTATGAAACATTTGGCAGGCGTATCACAAACAATAAACTTTAATATTATGCTTATTCTGTTTGCATTATACTCCAATCCATTTTCAAGCAAGCTTCTCAGTTCTTCCACTGCTTCATTTAAAAACTGGAGGTTGTCAGGTTTTGCTTTACCGTAAGTCAATGCTATGGGAAACACTATGGGAACAGAGCTAACATTAAGAATAGAACATAAAATTGGCCACATGCATGCTTTTGTGCTCCTAAAAAGCGGAAGCCCATCTATATTCAGAGCGATTTCCAAGTCTAATAAATTGTTTAACTTGTCCTCTTCTTCAAGACGACCTAGTATTTGTAACAAATTTTTTTCAATTCCTAGATAAACATATTGCATGCCAGATTTGCAATAAATCTCAAGAGTTCTGCATGTTTGCAAAAGAGTTCTTACTGTAGCTGGTAATTCAGGGTGTCCATTGATTTTTAGTCGCTTTAACAAATCATCACCAGCATTGTGTTTTACATCAGGGAGCAGCTGCATCCATTCTTTTATGCTGTCACTGAATGACATACTGTTTTTATGAGTTGAGTCAGAATCTGAATCAGATTGAAGGGAAAACTTTTTTTCCGAGTTGCACTTACTTGATACCAATTGATTCCCCACATCTAACTGAATATGACTAGAAAATGGACTAGCCACACCATCATTGCTACAACATAAAGTTATTTTGTTAAAACAATATCTTTCAGTGTCACTGTCGCTTTGACTGTTGTTTTGTTGTTGCAATTGTTGTATAAGAGACCTCTTAGATGCCATCCACTTTCGTCTATATATCTGACGATTATTATTGTTTCGCTTCATTGCAACTATTTACTTGTATGACAATATAATCAAAATAGATACTACCAAAACAGATACTGATTTAAAACAGAATTGAAGTAGTAAAGTATAATCATAAATATTTATATATATATATATATATATATATATATATATATATATATATATATATATTTATAACAACAATTATAAATGTATTCTATAAAATAGAGTGCTCAGTGTTCTTAAAAGAACAGAGCAATAACAAATTATTAGAAATCATTTATCAATTTCAATTATTTACACAATGTTGCGTCAATTAATAATATTGACGAAACGTTGACTTTTCGTCAATAAATAAATTGACGAAACATTGTCAATGTTTCGTCAATTTATTTATTGACGAAAAGTCAATGTTTCGTCAATATTATTAATTGACGCAACATTGTGTAAAAAATTGAAATTGATAAGTGATTTCTAATAATTTATATATATATATATATATATATATATATATATATATATATATATATATATATTATATATATATATATATATATATATATATATATATATATATATATATATATATATATATATATATATATATATATATATATATATATATATATATATATATATATTTATATATATAATATATGTATATATGAAATTATTTAAAAACCCGCGTTAATAACATGTTTTGTATTGTACATAACGCGTTAATAAGTTTTATTACGCGTTTTATTTAATGTTTTTCCGCAACACGCAAACTAGGACGATGACCGAAACTCCAAGGATAAACATTAACATTCATATATATATATATATGTATATATGTATATATATATATATATATATATATATATAAATATATATATATATATATATTATATATATATATATTTATTATATATATTAAATATATATATAATATATATAATATATATAATAAATATATATATAAATATATATATTTACTATAGTATAATACTATTATAGTGGGTTTATAATTAATTATAAACCCACTATAATAGTATTATATTTATATAATTGTAGGTATATAATATACCTATATAATATAGGCTAAAAATATATAGGTATATTATATAGGTATTTTATATGTAGGTATAAGGTAGAAATTTTGTAATAGTATTATAGGCTATATTATTATAATATATTATAATAATTATAATAGTATTATACTTATTTAAATATTGAAATAGGTATAATACTATTATAATATATCCTATATTATTAATATAGGCTATATTACAATAGTATTAGACCTATTTCAATAGGTATGCTATAAGAAATTTTTATATTAAATAATATTACGTATTATATTTATTATAAAAATCTTAAATTAGGATTTTCACCTTTTTTTCAAATAACTTAACAGTACTTCGTTCGCGTGACTCGAGTAAATTTTTTCGTATATTTAAATAAGAAGCAATCGGGAATGAAGAACTCGCCCAACCAAATATAGAGCTCATAATAATACAATTTTAGAGAACATTCGTGGAACGTTCATACAACGTGCTCGAACGTTCGCAACGTTCGTTGAACGTGCGTGAACGTTTTGTGTTAGCTGGGATCTGCCTAAATTTTTGTTGCAATAATTATGCGCTAATCCATAAACTTGTCCTGAAAAATGATCATGATCAATAACTAGATATTCTTCAAAAGCGTTGAGAAAAAAATTACATTTATTTAAAACTCTTTCTCTATTTTTTTCATCTTGAATAAAATCGGATAAACTAAATTTTTACTCAATTGTTTATTCAAAGAAACCAACATGCAATGATACCATAATTCGTAGACGGGTTGCTTCAACTTTCTCATGAGAAACAAAAAATAGAGATTATCTGTATTTTGACTGCCTACTTCGTTGATACATTTGCAAAAGATTTTGATTAAAAAGTAGGGATCATTAAACAATTCAACATTGTCTTGATCAAAGTATATTTTGAGTTGTTGATCATTCATGATAAGGGAAGCCAATTGTTTCATATAATCTACAAGTTCTCCACTCGTTATTCTCACATAATCACTTAACAAACCGTTGGTGGCAGGTAGGTATTCAAATTTTTCCCACCATCTACAACAAATGTAAAACAAACTTGATACTTGAAATAAATCTTGTTTTATTTTCTCCGAATTGTTGTTGATTGAATAACTTTGAACATTCAAAGGTAACATGAACAATTCTAAACGACCTACTCTTTGAAACATAAAATTAACAACTTGAATTCGTTATTCGTTATAAATACGAAATTCGTATTTATAACGAAAGACGAATATTTATTTTTAGAAAATCTATTTTTATAAATATCAGATTGACGTATTTTGTCTAAAGGATATCTACAAATAGAACATAAAGGATTTTCTTCTTGCCATATTAAATTTCTTTCTTCAGATGATATATTTAAATTTTGAAAACGCGGTAAAAATATTTCACAAGTAAATCGAACCAAAGTATCAGCTAAAGCTATTAAATCATAAACTCGTAATTCCATTTATAAATTTTCATTATTTTCACAAGTTGAATTTAACTTTTACCACAATATGCGTCTGTGTGTTTTGTGAAGTAAAGAAACTCCTGGTTGAAAATAGGGAGGTAGACACGTTAAAGGATTTCTTTCTAAACTTTCAATAGTATTTTCATAATAAAAAATCCATTGAGTGATCACGTGTCCTTGTTCATCCAAAACAAAACATTCTTTCGCTAATGTTTCATGAATGCATTGAATGACGATGGAATGACAATGATAACTCAACTCAGATAAAGGTTTGACTATGGAAGTAGCCTTTTCTTCAGACTTTGTAATACTCGTTTCACAATTAAATGTCATTAAAAAGGAAATAGGTTTCTACTTGTACACATAAACGAATTTTGCGGACGATAGTGACTAATGCATTAATAAAAACTCCTTGAGAATTTTATTCGTCTTTGGTATTGTTTGCGCTTTCTTATACCACTTTTAATAATTCTGTAAGAATACTTTTATATTGTAATTTTAATTTAGAATGCAACAAACGAATTTTGGTATTACTTTTGTTAACGGCAAAAATTTTAATGTTAATACAATCAAAAGTATTTTCGTAAGCAAAACAGTGACACAAATCAATCAGAGTTTGAAATGACATATTTTAAGATTTTTTTTTTAATTTTGTAAAACGTTTTTTTAATCCAGAATAGTTTTTCATCTTGATCTTCGAAAAGGAGTTGTAAAATATTTTCTTCTGAATATAAATCAGTCGCATTTTTTTCCAACACTTTTTTATTCCATTCTTTAATTGTGCACACATTCCATTGGCGAATTAACAAAGAGATTAGAAAAGCAGAATAAAAATATAATCCTGGTTCAAACAAAATACTGTAATCTAAAAACATTTTTGTTTTTTGTTCATAAGAGAGTTTAGTATAAGATAGTCTTTTTAGCGAAATTTGCCATTTTGTTATAGAATGAGGTCTATACCATTCACCAAACCATTCGTATACATCAATTTCTCTTCTCCTTTTTTGTTGTTTTTTAAATCAAAGTAGTTTTTGATTTTTTTCGTAATATGTTTGGTTGCGTTTTATCTTTTTTTGAATTTGTTCATCTGTTTTGTTTTCTTTGCTCCTCTTTTGTTGTTTTAACAAAAGTATTTTTTTATTTTTTTCGTAATATGATTTGTTGTGTTTTTTCTATTTTTGATTTTGTTCATCTGTAATGAGCATTTTAATTTTATAACCTGACAATTCAAAATCTCGTATTTTCATCATTGATCTTTTTGTTAAATTGGATAGAGTTTTAATTTTATTATTACATAATCGTATCAACCTCCATCCGCTATCGTTTTCTAAAATAATAAAAACAGCTCGTACATTGGCATCTTAAATAAAACGTAAATAATTCGGTCATTCTAAAGGTTTTATAAAATAAACAGGTGAATTGTAACAACTTTACAATAACCATCTTCAATAAATTTGCAACATAAAGTAACAATATTATAACCATATCGAACCCTTCCATTGTTTTTTGACAAAAAAATGTGGTATATAATAATGTTGTTTCCTCTAAGAATGTACCTGATAAACAATATATTGGCATAACAGAGGGTAAATGGAAAAAACGTTTTGCCAATCATAAGCAATCTTTCAAAAATAAAAAGTATTCAAAAGACACCATGCTGTCAAAATATATATGGGAATTAAAAGTAAAAAATATTGATGATTTTATACGGAATCGGTCTATCCTTAAAACAGCGCCTGCATATAGCAATATTTCCAAAAAATGCATACTATGCCTACAAGAAAAATTTGAAATAATTACACATGCAAATCAAGAATGCTTATTAAACAAAAGATCAGAATTAATTTCTAAATGTAGGCACGAAAATAAGTTTCTCCTAAAAAACAAAAAAAATAAATGAGTTCAAATAATATTTACATTAACTATCCTCTTTAAAAAAAATACCATAAGTAATCATTTCTAAAGAATTCTTTTTATAATAGTGTCAGCAAATTCCACAAATGTGTGAAAATTTACGGTAGTTAAGAAATTTGCAACTTCCTGTAATTTAATTTTTGGTATAAATTGAAGTTTTATTAATTTGATCATCCATTTCTAATGAATCTTTGTTGATGAAACACAGTGTTAAATAGAAAATATTTTTTTTAAGTGAATTTCTACTACTAATATATATATATATATATATATATATATATATATATATATATATATATATATATATACATATAGTTCTATAGTTTGTTGGCTTTAGGAAGAGCGGAAGGAAAAAAGTGATTCTTACGCCAACACATACGTCACTTTTAATTACTTTTGACTTTCGTCCAACATTTCCGTGTTGGACGAAAGTAAAAACCATTAATTTAATTACAAATTAATCGTTTTTTAAAAAAACCACAAAAACGCAAATTTAATTGACCAGAATGTTTTTAAAAACATTCTGAATGTTTTTAAAACATTTTGAATGTTTTTAACAATATAAACAATGTTTTTATTTTTATTTTTTTTAATAAAATGTTTTTATTTTTATTTTTTTTAATAAAATGTTTTTATTTTTATTTTTTTTTACTGTAAATCATGCGCGGAGTGTTGCTACATCGACTATCTTATAGCCTGACTCGCAAGGGAGTGCTGCTACATCGACTGACAAATAGCCTGATTCGCAAGGGAGTGCTGCTACATCGACTGACAAATAGCCTGACTCGCAAAGGAGTGCTGCTACATCGACTGACAAATAGCCTGACCCGCAAGGGAGTGCTGCTACATCGACTGAGGGTTTGGTTGGGGCAGGCAGTCTATCATTATTAAAAAAAAAAAATTCCGGTCTTGCATTTTAATTTTTACTTTTTGTCAACAAAATATCGAAAAAACTTTCGGACAACATCTAAGGGTTCTATATATATATATATATATATATATATATATATATATATATATATATATATATATATATATATATATATATATATATATATATATATATATATATATATATATATATATATATATATAAATATATATATATATATTTATAAACCTGAAATATGATATTTAATCAAATAAATTCAAAAATAGTCAGAACAGTGAAACAAATAGAAAATCCAGTAATTCTTTTTTCTCACAATGTTTTTATTAAAAACAATATAATTACCAAACAAAATTACCAATGCAAAATATTTTTTATATATATTTTTTAAAACTATTAGCACTAGAGGCCTTTCAAATAATCATCAGTAGTGCAGTTTTTAGTATTATACAAGATATTTGTATTAAAAACAAAAATAACTTAATTTTTATATTGTTGCTATGGGTAACTATTGATTGTGAAAAATTGAATTTTAATTATATACAGGAAATATCAATTAAATGTATCATGTTTTTGTTTGTGCAAATGCTTTTCATATGATAACAAAAAACTTTCGTTGTTAAGCTCGAGAAAGACGAAAAATTGAAAATAAGGTTCAGTTACACTTTCGTGGGCACGTTGACAAGTATAAACATGGTTGTCAATTCGATCAGTTGATAAGCCAGTTCTGCAACTAGAAATATGTCCGTTTATACGTAATCTTAAATTATTAGTTTTACCAGTATATGTTTGTTTTTTGCATGTTAAACATTTTAGGTAAATAGATTACATTTTTGCTGTTGCATTTGATGTGACTTTTCACTTTCCAAATGGTTCCGTTAGATGTTTTAAACTTATCTACTTCTTGAAGGTATAGTTTGCAAATTTTGCACCGAATATCTTTGCATTTGAATATGCCGATCTTCTTACTAGTTACTTCAATATTTGAAGAAGTAAATCTTCTTAGTAAGTTAGGAGGTTGTTTAAAAGCTAATACCGGGTGAATATTAGAAAAAACATTTTAATTCTTTCATTATAAGATACTTTGAGCAAATGGTCAGCTTCTCTTATAAAAGGTTGGCAATTGAGATTACTATAGAATGTTGTCACTAAAGGAAATATTTCTTTAGATTCCTTTTTTGGTGCTGGTCCTTGTAGTTTTGCATTATGGAATGCTTTTTCAATAATTTCATCAGGATATTCGCAATCTTTTAACCATGCCTTTAGTTTGATTAGGCGTAATTTTTCGATTTCATAATTAGATGTAAAAACAATTATTCTTTTAGCTAAATTATAAGGAATATTCTTTTAATGTGAAATGGATGATGACTGTTATAGTTTAAATAGTCATGGTTGTTAGATTCTTTATAGTAAATGTCTGTTTGAATTTTATTATAATTTTCAAGAATGATTGTTATGTCTAAAAAGTTAATTACACTGTAGGTACTACCATTTTTTATAAACTCCTTTCCAAAATCTATTGTAAATCCAATAGAGTCATTTAATTCAGTTAAAAAAATTTCAAATTTTCTGATGTCAAGATGTCTTGGGCAAATTATGAAACCATCATCAATATATCTAAAATAAAATTTCTTTATATCATCTACTTCATGGTAAAAAAAATTCTGATTTAGGATTATTGGAAAAAGTTTAGTCTCCTCTAGGAACCCGATAGTAAGGCATACATAATCTGGTGCAAAATCTGTACCCATGGCTGTACCAGTTATTTGGTGAAATAATTGTTTGTCAAAAATGAAATTATTGTTATTTAGAATGAAAGATGCTGACTCAATTATAAATTCAGGTGTAAATCTTTTATCTATCAAATGTTTATATTTATCTATCCAAAATTTTAAGGCTTCTAATCCAAGATAATGTGGAATACTTGTATAGAGGTTAACAATGTCACATGTTATTCACATACGACTTTCTGATTCAAGCTCTCTTGAAATTTTTCTGAGGAAATCCCAGTCATCGTTAATAAAAGATATTTGCTTCCTTAAAATAGGAGACAATATTATATGGAGAAACTGGCTCAAATGAGATGTAGGTGAATTTATTCCAGCAATAATTGGTCAACCTTTGAGATTTTTTGGTGGTTTTATTTCAATAAATAAAGAGTCTGACTATTTTACCTTGTTAATAATTTCTTGACATTTGTGAATTTTGGGAATTACATAGAAATTACTTGATTTCCATTTAAAGTTAGTGATATATTTTATCTCATTAATGCCCAAATATAAAAAGATACATCCTAAGGTTATCAACCTATCTCCCAAACACTTGACTTGTTCTCAAATATCACTTCTCACAAAAGGTCCAAAGTTTTGCCCAGCCACAAAAGGTAATTTCTTACATATTAATTCAGATGTTAAAACTTTTACACGGAAATTTATACTAAAAGAAAAATATTTTGGTACCACAATAATAACATTAGTATAATTAAAAATAAATCCAATTATAGTACCAAAATCACTCTGCCAGAATTAAACGAAATTGTTTCACAAATTGAATCAATCATTGCTTGTGGTACCTGTGATTTAAATCACTCCTGTGATTTGAATCAATCATTACTTGTGGTACTTGTGATTGAAATTATACTTCGGTAAAGTTTTTGTTACTAATAAATATTACGAGGATTTATTTAGTACTTAGTTGTAAGTTCAGTATTTGTGTTAATAAGGTAAGCACCTGATCTGTTTGGCTGAAGTTTATTTAGAGATCGTGAAAATTCATTAAGACACTGCTAGTTTTGCTTTTTGTTGTCGTAATATGGCAAGTTACGCGAGTGTTACATCGTCAAAATCTAATCGACTTGAATGCATTTTAGACTTACATGTTTATATGGATCCTACCGAAAGCTTCAATAAAAAATATCAAGTAAACAGAGCTCAAGAAATTTACGAGAAATTATCATTAATTATCGGGAAAAATAAAATCAATAGTTTAACTTACAACAAAAAAGGAAATTGGGTGATGGAACTAAAAAGAAAAGAAGACGCTATACATGTTAGCGAATCAACCATTCAATTATCTGGAAGTAACCAAAACATCAATTTAAAAATACGTTCTGACATAGGGCTACTAATTACGGTTAAATGCGACCCATTAGTCAAAGACCATGATATTCTTTCAGAATTGGATCCATTTATTACGGAAGTATATTTAATAACACACACAACATATAAATTTGACCGTAATTTAAAAGACGCCCGACGACTATTTCGAGTTAATCTAAAAGTAAAATTAGAGGAGATCCCTCATACCATTGAAATTGGTGGTATCAAAATAGCTTTACACTATGCAGGTAAATCCTTTTTTTGTTCTACATGCCAGTATTCTCATCCGCCTCAACAACGGTGTATTGCTCGAAAACCGACGGAAAAACCAACTCCAGAAACTATTCCAAATAAACACCATAATAAAGACAAAAACGAATCGAATTTCGTATCTAGTTATCAACTAGCTGAAAATAATAATGAATTGACATCAAAATTATCCGAAAGCAAAGTAACCAAAATTGCTCCTACTGAACCAGCATTTGAAATTGTGAAAAGTAAAAGTAAAAAAAAAGAGGAAAGAAAGATAAAGAAGACCATAAACGAACAAAATGAGTTTAGCGATATAGAATCAGAAATGGAAGAAGGCGAAATACGGCAAAACGATAAAAACTTTTATAAATGAAATGCCCCACCACCGACTCCTCAAAAAATTGACCCAAAGAGATTAAAATATTCTCCGTAAATATTTGTGGACTTGCTGACATAAACAAGCAAAACATAATTATAGAAAAATTAAAGAAAATGAATTTTGATTTTTTTCTTATTGCAAGAAAAGCATCTTAATGCACAAAACGCAGAAAATTTTATAAAACTTTGGAATAATCCTGGCTACTATTCTTACGGTACGTCACACACAGGAGCTACTATAACATTAATTAATAAAACAAAGCATAATCTAAAAATAATTGACCATTACGAAGACCACGAAAGTCACTTTAATTACATACTTGTAGGAAACGATTATCACAGTTTTTTAATAATAAATGTTTACGGAAAATCCGGTTCAAGTTATGCTGACCAAATCAAAAGGAAAAATTTATTTAAAGAAATAACAAAAAAAATCAAAACAAAAAATTTAAATAATATGTCTATCATATTTGGAGGTGATTTTAATATGGTCCTAGATAATATTGATCGATATCCACAAATAAACAGGAAAAAATTTTTGTCAACAAATGATTTTAAAACTTTATTAAAATTTTTAAACATCGAAGACACTTGGCGTATTTTTAATCCACATGCCCAAGAATACACCTATAAATCAACAAACAACATAACATTCTCTCGACTTGACAGGATATATTTAAGTAAACACATGCGCCAATTTACCTCCATTAAACTAAATTTCTATAAATAACATTGATATTGGAAAAGAAATTTGGATTTTAAATAATAAAAATTTAAAAAAAATAGAATACATTGAAAACATTTCCCAAATTATTAAAACACATGCCTCAATAATTGATCAATCCAAAAAAAAACTACTGACTGGGACCATCTAAAAAAACAAATAAAAATATTTTCGCAAAAATTCAGCAAAACGGAAGCTAAAGTAACTCGAATTCAAGAATACAGAATAAAAAAACAATTAAAAAACTCGTTAAAAAAAGCCCATAACAATCCAAAAATGAAAAACTTGAGTGATGCATTAAAAACAAAACTTGAAATGTATGAAAAAAATAGAGCCAAAGGTGCTGAAATCCGAGCAAAGGTTAAATGGCGAACAGAGGGTGAAAAATCGAGCAAATTCTTCTTTCACCTGGAAAAATCAAAAGTTCCTTAACAAGTCATAACATTAATAAAAGACAATGACGGAATTGAAAAAAATAACACCAAAGACATCACTAAAGCTTTTGAACATTTCTACCAAAAACTATACAAAGACACTAAAAATGATATCACACTCCAAAAATTCATACTAGATAATTCGGATATTAAAAAAATATCTAAACAACAACAACGATCATTGGACGAACCAATAACATTATCTGAAGTCAAAAACGCATTAACGAATATGAAAAATAACAAATCACCCGGGAATGATGGTTTAACAGTCGAATTTTACAAATCAAACTTTGATAATATTGGTGAAATTTTAGTTAATATTCTAAATGATATCATAAAAAAACACGAGATGTCGGAAACACAAAAACAAGCCATCATAACATGTTTATTTAAAAAAGGCGAAAAAACTGACATTTCCAATTGGAGACCGATATCTCTATTAAACACAGATTACAAAATACTCACCAAAATCATAGCAAACCGACTAGCAAAAATACTCCCAACAATCATACACGAAAACCAAACAGCAAGTGTTCTCCACCGAACGATATATCAAAATCTTGCATATACTAGAGACATAATTTATATAGCTAACAAAATTAATTTAGATGCCTCCATTGTGTCAATAGACCAAATAAAAGCCTTTGACCGTGTGGACAGGAATTTTTTTATATGATTGCTTATTTAAATTTGGTTTTAGTGTTGTCTTTATCAATGTAATTAAAACATTATATTATGACATCAGTGCATATCTTAAAATAAACGGTTATTTATCAAACAAAATAAATATATACAGAGGAGTTAGGCAAGGATGTCCCCTTTCCATGATACTATATATAATTCAAGCAGAGGTTTTTGCAGGATTTAGTAGGAGAAATCCAGAAATTAAAGGAATCACAATCGACAATAAAGAAACTAAACCGCAACAGTATGCGGATGACAGTGTCTTTTTCCTATCGACTGACAACTCAATAATAGCTTTAGGCAACGCTCTAAACATATACAAACGAGGTACAGGAACAAAGTTGAACATTTCCAAATGCCAAGGTCTGTGGCTTGGACGAAACAGATCTATAATAAAAGACAGTTTTCTAAATTTCGTATGGCATGATACTACTCTTAAGAGTCTAGGTGTTAATTTCTCTAATTCTAATCAATATATCAACCGACAATGAAACGAAAGCATAGAAAAATTGGACAAAAAGATAGAAAAGTGGGAAAGATTTAAATTATCGATTAAAGGAAAAGCTCTAATAATCAACCAAACACTACAAAGTGGCCTATGGCATCTTGCTTTTACCCTACCTATACCATGTGACAAAACCATAAAACTATTAGAACGAAAAATTGACAACTTCCTCTGGAATAATAGCTCCATAAAAACACCTAAACAAATTTTCAAACTCCCTATCAATAAAGGCGGTTTAAACATTATCGACGTGAAAAAAAAACTGCAATCGATTCAACTAAGTTGGATTTCCAAATATTTTGATGACAACAAACAGGGAGCGAGGAAAGATTCAGCCCTTCATATTTTTAATAATTACCGACATGCAAATCAAGGAAATCTTATATTTCTCACCACACATTCTTCAAACTCATTAAAAACTCTACCCCCCTACTACCGTCAAACAATAAAAACGTGGAGTCATCTCTATAGAAAATTCAACAACCACAAAAATCTTACCATCGAGGAGGTACTAAACCAACCCATATTCTACAATCCATATATAAGACACGAGCGTAAAATCTTTAAACCATCACCAGAATCCACAAACAACAGCATAATCAAGATAGGCGACATTTCAAAAGTATTTGCTAATGGCTTTCTAGAGAGTCAACTCCTCGGTATAAAGCAACACCTTCTAACAAAAATAATAAATTCACTACCACCAAAATAGAAACACCTCATAAATTCTCAAAGCCAAAATTACGACCACAACAAAGCACTAACATCTATTTATCTAAAAAACTCACCCTCTCTCAAATTTATAAACCTCAAACCAAAAAATGTATACACTCTCTCCAAAAATGATGCAGAAATAAACCTAACAGGAAAATTTTACAGATGGGCAGACTGCTATAAATATAGCATGAGAAACATAACAACAAAAGACTGGTCTCAATTATTTAACTACATCCACAAAAGTAACATCAACAATAAAGCAGACGAAATTAAATACAAACTAATACACTTTGCAATTCCAACCAACTCGATTTTTAAAAAAAGAGGTTTTGTAACAGACGATCTTTGCCCTCAATGTATGAAAAAAACGGAAAACCTTCCCCACATGATGTTTAGATGTGAAAAAGCACAACCACTCATAAAATACACACTCGCTCTTATTCATAAAATCTATCCACATCATCCACCTCTTAAAAATACATTCTTTACTTTTTCCTTTAACACCTGTAAATAGTTTTTATATTGGAAATTTACTTCTTAACGAACTTTTATATAAATCATATTGTAATAGAATGAGGTCGTTCCATGAAAAGTCGATGTTTGCTAAAGTGAGTTTTTTAAATGAATTCCAAAACAAAATCAAAAAGATTTTGTATGAAGAATTCGAAATTTCAAAAATATCAAACAGTAAAGAGTTTTTTCTTTTACAATGTGAAAAAATCTGGAGCGAAGATAACAAAATTAAAATAGATATAAACAGCAATCTTTTTCTAAACTAAATTGCCCAGATTATTTTTGGAACTATTTCGATTATTTTCGAATCTTGCTTTTCATGTTTTTCTTGTGTTTTTTTGTTTGTTTGTTTTGTTTTTTGATTTTATTTCATTTTCGTTTCTTTTTTTTTTGTGTATGTGAGTTCTTCATTTTTTTATATTAAGTATTTAACTCTTGTGAGTTTTATATGTGACATAGTAGTGGAACAGTGAACCGTCTTGTAATTAATGCCATTGTATTCATTATTAATATCTCTACAAGGCAGACGCCGGAGGAGAGAAATAAACAACTATATGATTACTTGTGGTACCAAAATATTTTTCTTTTAGTATAAATTTCCGTGTAAAAGTTTTAACATCTGAATTAATATGTAAGAAATTACCTTTTGTGGCTGGGCAAAACTTTGGACCTTTTGTGAGAAGTGATATTTGAGAACAAGTCAAGTGTTTGGGAGATAGGTTGATAACCTTAGGATGTATCTTTTTATATTTGGGCATTAATGAGATAAAATATATCACTAACTTTAAATGGAAATCAAGTAATTTCTATGTAATTCCCAAAATTCACAAATGTCAAGAAATTATTAACAAGGTAAAATAGTCAGACTCTTTATTTATTGAAATAAAACCACCAAAAAATCTCAAAGGTTGACCAATTATTGCTGGAATAAATTCACCTACATCTCATTTGAGCCAGTTTCTCCATATAATATTGTCTCCTATTTTAAGGAAGCAAATATCTTTTATTAACGATGACTGGGATTTCCTCAGAAAAATTTCAAGAGAGCTTGAATCAGAAAGTCGTATGTGAATAACATGTGACATTGTTAACCTCTATACAAGTATTCCACATTATCTTGGATTAGAAGCCTTAAAATTTTGGATAGATAAATATAAACATTTGATAGATAAAAGATTTACACCTGAATTTATAATTGAGTCAGCATCTTTCATTCTAAATAACAATAATTTCATTTTTGACAAACAATTATTTCACCAAATAACTGGTACAGCCATGGGTACAGATTTTGCACCAGATTATGTATGCCTTACTATCGGGTTCCTAGAGGAGACTAAACTTTTTCCAATAATCCTAAATCAGAATTTTTTTTACCATGAAGTAGATGATATAAAGAAATTTTATTTTAGATATATTGATGATGGTTTCATAATTTGCCCAAGACATCTTGACATCAGAAAATTTGAAATTTTTTTAACTGAATTAAATGACTCTATTGGATTTACAATAGATTTTGGAAAGGAGTTTATAAAAAATGGTAGTACCTACAGTGTAATTAACTTTTTAGACATAACAATCATTCTTGAAAATTATAATAAAATTCAAACAGACATTTACTATAAAGAATCTAACAACCATGACTATTTAAACTATAACAGTCATCATCCATTTCACATTAAAAGAATATTCCTTATAATTTAGCTAAAAGAATAATTGTTTTTACATCTAATTATGAAATCGAAAAATTACGCCTAATCAAACTAAAGGCATGGTTAAAAGATTGCGAATATCCTGATGAAATTATTGAAAAAGCATTCCATAATGCAAAACTACAAGGACCAGCACCAAAAAAGGAATCTAAAGAAATATTTCCTTTAGTGACAACATTCTATAGTAATCTCAATTGCCAACCTTTTATAAGAGAAGCTGACCATTTGCTCAAAGTATCTTATAATGAAAGAATTAAAATGTTTTTTCTAATATTCACCCGGTATTAGCTTTTAAACAACCTCCTAACTTACTAAGAAGATTTACTTCTTCAAATATTGAAGTAACTAGTAAGAAGATCGGCATATTCAAATGCAAAGATATTCGGTGCAAAATTTGCAAACTATACCTTCAAGAAGTAGATAAGTTTAAAACATCTAACGGAACCATTTGGAAAGTGAAAAGTCACATCAAATGCAACAGCAAAAATGTAATCTATTTACCTAAAATGTTTAACATGCAAAAAACAAACATATACTGGTAAAACTAATAATTTAAGATTACGTATAAACGGACATATTTCTAGTTGCAGAACTGGCTTATCAACTGATCGAATTGACAACCATGTTTATACTTGTCAACGTGCCCACGAAAGTGTAACTGAACCTTATTTTCAATTTTTCGTCTTTCTCGAGCTTAACAACGAAAGTTTTTTGTTATCATATGAAAAGCATTTGCACAAACAAAAACATGATACATTTAATTGATATTTCCTGTATATAATTAAAATTCAATTTTTCACAATCAATAGTTACCCATAGCAACAATATAAAAATTAAGTTATTTTTGTTTTTAATACAAATATCTTGTATAATACTAAAAACTGCACTACTGATGATTATTTGAAAGGCCTCTAGTGCTAATAGTTTTAAAAAATATATATAAAAAATATTTTGCATTGGTAATTTTGTTTGGTAATTATATTGTTTTTAATAAAAACATTGTGAGAAAAAAGAATTACTGGATTTTCTGTTTGTTTCACTGTTCTGACTATTTTTGAATTTATTTGATTAAATATCATATTTCAGGTTTATAAATATATATATATATTTATATATATATATATATATATATATATATATATATATATATATATATATATATATATATATATATATATATATGTATATATATATATATATATATATATATATATATATATATATATATATATATATATTAGTAGTAGAAATATACTTAAAAACAATATTTTCTATTTAACACTGTGTTTCATCAACAGAGATTCATTAGAAATGGATGATCAAATTAATAAAACTTCAATTTATACCAAAAATTAAATTACAGGAAGTTGCAAATTTCTTAACTACCGTAAATTTTCACACATTTGTGGAATTTGCTGACACTATTATAAAAAGAATTCTTTAGAAATGATTACTTATGGTATTTTTTTTAAAGAGGATAGTTAATGTAAATATTATTTGAACTCATTTATTTTTTTTGTTTTTTAGGAGAAACTTATTTTCGTGCCTACATTTAGAAATTAATTCTGATCTTTTGTTTAATAAGCATTCTTGATTTGCATGTGTAATTATTTCAAATTTTTCTTGTAGGCATAGTATGCATTTTTTGGAAATATTGCTATATGCAGGCGCTGTTTTAAGGATAGACCGATTCCGTATAAAATCATCAATATTTTTTACTTTTAATTCCCATATATATTTTGACAGCATGGTGTCTTTTGAATACTTTTTATTTTTGAAAGATTGCTTATGATTGGCAAAACGTTTTTTCCATTTACCCTCTGTTATGCCAATATATTTTTTATCAGGTACATTCTTAGAGGAAACAACACATTTATATACCACATTTTTTGATAAACAATTTACACTCATTGTACAATTGATTTTTTTGTTTACAATTACAATTTTGTGTAGTTTTTTCATTTAGGATTTCTTGTTTGTTTAACAAAGCCTTATTGTGACCTTTTATAATTCTTTCTATATTTTTTGTGCAACTGTAGCTAACTTTAATTGTATTTCGATTAAAAATTTTATGTAATTTATTAGATCGCGGGAAATGCTTATTGACCAATTTTAAAAACACTTATCCTATGTTAGTAGAAACATTTTTGCTATATGGGGGGATGAACCAAATTACATTTCTAGTTCTATTTCGTTTTTTTGTATTCTTTTTTTCAGGGTCAAATTTTAGTTTTAAATTTTCAAAATATATATGGGAAGATCCGTCTCTAGAATATTATTCTAAAGACGTACCTGTTTATAAAGCTACTAATTTAGCGAAACAGCTGTTATTCCGCTGTCCGACATGTTTACGTCATTTCAATAATGATCATGCTTATGAGTCTTATAATAGCACTCCTAGACCTAGACCTAAGCAAGCGAATAAGTGAAAGCCTTCTCAACGTATCGAACCTTTTTTTGATGCCTTCACAGCTATTGGTGAGGTCCTCTCGGAGAATATTCGTGAATCCAAAAAGAAAAGACGTTTAGCGCTTGCGTGGTATTCGTATACATGGCGGAACAGCCTCCAAACGCAGAACCCCTAGCCGCACCCGACTTCGTGCCTCACCCTGGTGATGAGAGTTAATATGACAATTAAAAAAAATTATAGAGAATGTGTCTCTTATGAAATAAAAGAATTTTTTATATTTTTTTGATGATATATGATGAATATATTTGATGATATATGATATATCATGATGATATATGACGATAAATATGATGATGATGGATGGATGATGATGAGTGAAATAAATATTTTTTATATAAAAATAAGTCAATAACTACATATGTTTAAAAAAATGTTCTTTTACGTTTAATAACAAAAAATAAAAAAGTTTAGTAATCACGTATAATTTTTAGTTCGTGTATTTTTAGTTTGATGTTTTGATTATATCTTACAATTCTTATTAAATATATAAAGATCCAGTATTTTTTAACTATTTAAAATTTAAGTAACACTTAAATAATAGTATTCTCAGAGGCAAGTTCAATTTTTGATAAAAAGGAACTAGTTTGTAGCCCAAAGTTAGAGAGCAACTCTTTTTGCACCACAACATTCCTAAACTTCCGAATTTTCTCATAAAGTTCCCAGTGGGCACAGGACGTAAAAAAGACGTCTTTTAAACGTCTTTTGAACGTTTCGGACGTCTTTTGAACGTTCAAAAGACGTCTTATTTAGGTCCTGTGCCCACTGGGTTGTTTCAAATAAAATTACATGGTGTTTGTTTGAATTTATGGTTTAATTTACATAGTCTGCGACACATGTCTTAAAAAACAAAAGTAAAAAATAAACTCCGTAATTGCGGATTGAAATAATGTAAATCTGTCTAGAATCGGAATCAACTGAAAGTCTCGAACTCCAGCCGCAACGGAGTTCCGGCTGGAGTTCGAGACTTTTATTAAATTTATGATTAGTCTATTTTTGATTGACTGTTTTGTTATTTGAAGGTTGACTGGTTGACGTTTTGTCGGCAAATTGTAAATTAATACTTATAAATTGTTAATACAAACAGCAATTCAAGATTTTAAATACGTATTTAGTTAAACAACTAAACTTTCTAATCTTTTTTCAAATATTTGTGTTTCAATAATTTAAATTTACTTCAAGACACACCTCCAATCACACTCAAAATCTATGAACATAAAGCACTTGGGTGTGGCTGGAGGTGTGTCTGTGTGACATCAGTTGGTCTGTTGGATCTTAAATAAATTTACAAAAGTTTCGTAGAATAAGCAGCGCTTAAGTCGATTAAGTTTATTTATAATGATTTTATTATTATTAGCAGTCATTCATATAAGTTACAAACACTGGTGCACATAATAGAGGAATTGAACTTATAAGTTTGTTGTCGGAAAGCTCATTATGTGGCTTTTATGCCGTCGACACATATATGAGAGACGCATCAGTCATTTAGCGCAAGCAATAGCAGGAAACACTAAGGCACCAAAAAAAAAATGTTTTCGAATTTTAAAAAACATTGGCCTGAAAGTTTTCAGGTATGCAATGAAGATGTTGACTCATTAGACAAATTCAATTTCAATATTTTCAAAAAAAATTCTTACTTGTACCAGAAATTTTTTTCTAACATCAGACAGACTATTTAAGATTATGTGAACTTGGTTCCTTCTATTTGGGTAAAGAAGTACCAATTTTCTACCCTCATCAACCCCCTGCTTGTCATGAAGCATGATGATAGATTTATGGCAAACAGGATATATTTATGATGCTTCAACTAACTCGTAAAAAAGTTAAATTTATGTCAATAAAGGAGATAAAAAATCTCAACAAAATTGCACCATTTGAAGGAACACTTACTTGGACGAGTTTGCTAGAAAAAACATCTGATATATTTTTTACATAGTTGATCTTAACATACAAGATATATTGTTTTGGATTTCTGATGGAAAATCTGTCGACCTCCATCCCAGCTTAAAGTTTTCTAAAGATTTTATTTCAAATATTTAGTGCACAAATGACTGCTCTGAAAAAAATATTTTTCTTATCTTAAATATTTGCTCTTAAATATTTGCAAGATTTTCTAGCAGACAGTCATTTTGAAAGTCAGAGATAAAACATCATGGTGGTTGCCAAAAAGAATAGAAAAAAGTTGATAAAAGGATGAAAAAGAGCGATTTGAAAAGCATAAATCCTTAGTATAAATTATTTTTGGTTAGATGTAAATTTATTTAAAGTAAAAAAATAAATATTTTGAAGCGAAATAAACTGTTATCTTTTTCGGTTTTTTTATTTTTATTAAAATATAATGAAAAAAAATGGAAATGTACACCTAACACCTAAAGGTTTAGAGACCTAAAGATTTGTTTTTCTTTTTTTTTAAGGTATATAAACAGAATATGTTTCGAAAATATTATGAAAAAAATGGATATGTATACCTAACACTTCCTGAAGGTTTGGAGACCTAAAGTTTTTTTTTTCTTGTTTTTTTTAAGGTATATAACCAGGATATGTTTCGAACCTTTAGGTTTTGTGAAAAAGTTGTTTATTTGGGGCCTTCTAATATTTATATATATATATATATATATATATATATATATATATATATATATATATATATATATATTTCTTACACTGAAAATCAGTCCTTCAGTTATCATTTTCTACCTCTTAATCAGGTACTGTTCCTAGCCTCCTTTGGTAGCAAAGTAAGTCCTATACTCTTGACAGTAGGACTTAGTTCTCTACACATGACAGGAAACCCATCCCCAAACGCAGGCAATCTAGATGAACTGGATGCTAAAAAGAAAATTATAATATTTCAAATAATAAATGCATGATTGAAAATATCAAAAAAAGGAAACCATTATTTATCTCTTATCAATTATCTTTATTCCTGTAATATATGTATAATTAATTATGATTAGCCATAGTTTGACTGCTATCATTTACAAAAAAACAATTACTGCATTGTGCATACAATGCACAAACTACACATAATATGAAAAACTTTTTGATTTAATTTCTTAATAACAAAATCTAGTATTTTTTCATTACCTAATTTTTATACTGGGGCTGTTCTTTTTCCTCTTTGGTGTTGAAGTTTCGTGACTCAGAGTTAACTTTAAGTTAACTCTGAGTTACGAAACAGGTTCTTAAACACAAAAAGTTATATTTTCATTTTTTTTTACTCTGTAACAGTTTTTAATTACCAAACCTAATATATAAAAAAAATGATATAGAGCAATAACTATTATTCATCTTGTTATTTAAAATTGTATGTTAAATGCTACTATTTATAATTTAAAAGAGGAAAAGTATACCTTATCTAAAAACGTTTTACTACTTTAATAAATGTTATGTATTTGCATTACCTAATTGGTGAGAAACAATTTCTGGAGATTTATTGTTGTTCTCACTTGCAATTTGGGGAGTCAGCTGTGTTAGTCAGCTGAATTATCTGGAGTATCAGAAGAATTGATTTTAGGAGAAAACAATTTTTTTTATAGTTTTTTCTTTCAGTGTGGGTGTCCATTGACTTTTGATTACTGGTTAATCAAAATTATTTATATATTTTATCCTAACTATAATAAAACATAGAAACAAAATAGAGGTTTTTAAAAATATTATTATTAAATGTTGTTCAACCTATCCAAATTTGGTACTTTTTTTATCTATTGTATGCTGGAAAAAGTGATGCTACAGAAAATCCAAAGTTTTTCTCAACATTTTTCTCCTTATCCAAATTAGCATGATGCAGCAAATCCCTGGCCATGGCTAATAAACAAATCTTTCTTTTTTTCTAAGCTTCATCGTCTCCAGTTGTTACGTTACTGAAAAATTTATTTTTCTTATCAAGCAACACCTTATTCTTAGCTTCTGCAAGAAAAACTGCAAGCAAAATTATATCCTGGTATGAATAAATAGAGTTAAATATAAAATAGTATAATCATTTTATAAATTAAAAAAATGCCATTTTTGTTTCTATGAAGTTATTCTTACTTTAATTCAGTTGAATTTAATTACTTTCCGTTAACTTTTTGCTAATGAATAATATAGTCAATTTCAAATCATAAAAATTTACTAACTTAATCCGAATTAACAATAGACAAACTAAAAGAAAACAAATAAAAATTAGAAATGAAAAAATTAAATGTCCACTACTTTTTTAATTAAAATAATTTAATCAATTCGCAATGACAAAGTTAAAATAATAATAACTCTAAACGAGGAATGTAATATAAATAGATTACAATTTTAAGTAAATAAATGAATAAAAAACATTATAACAAAGTAAGAAAAGGAAAATGGGATCAAAGAAATAACTACGAGTTTTAATTTTTTAATAGTTGTAAAAAATAAAAGCTGTGTTCAAATATATTAATATCAAATTTGAACTTCTTTTTCCTTTACCCACATTCAGTACGAAGAAAATATGAAAATCGTCGAGTAATTACATAAAAACACAATTGATCAGTTGCTGCACGATCAAAAATGAAGTCCTATATTGCTAGCACCAACTTAGGCTCAGTAAAAACGATACAACGTTGCTGAATGTGTTGTTAACATATATAGCAACTTTTGATGTAAAATTGTCAGGAAGATCTTTAATATCGACATGAATAGAGGATGAAAGAGGGCTGGCAATCAGGGAGAACTTAATATTGCCATTTAATTATAAGGATTTATAGAGTCAAAAATATTTATGGCTACACCATATAAAATGAACATATAAAAATGACCAGCATGCCAGAGTTTATTGTAAACCTTTAATATGTCTAGACCAATAACCCTTGCCTCCTCATCTCTAAACAATGAGCAATAGAACCTTTATGTTAAAAAATTAACAAATGAGTTACAGAGCGAGTGTATTTAAAGAAAAATTAATTGTCAGAAAGTTGTTAGACTCAAGAATGAGGCTAGGTTCGAAAAAAATGGCTGAAGTAAGATTTGTGACCGGAACTCAATATACATTGACACATCCAAAAATATACTTTTTAATTCACCATTCTTGTTACATTTTATGAATATATATATGTAAATATATATACATATATATATATAAATATATATATATATATATATATATATATATATATATATATATATATATATATATATATATATATATATATATATATATATAAATTTTTACACATTTACGGAATTTGCTGACACTATTATAAAAAGAATTCTTTAAAAATAATTACTTACGTTTTTTTTTAAATGTTTTTTTAAAAAGGGTATTTAATGTAAATATTAGTTGTGAGATTGGACATGTAAGCAAAATTAAATTTACCCTGACGGAAAAATACTACTGATGTTATAAATTGGTTCTTCATAATCGAAAATAAAAATAACTGTACGTTTATTCAATTTGACATTAATGATTTTTACCTCTCAATAACCGCAGATATTTTAGATAAGACAATTGAATTTGCAAAAAGCCACACAGTTATTCCTGATGACACATTCCGTATAATAAAACATTGTAAAAAAACTTTACTTTATTTAAATAAGGAAACTAGAAAAAATAAAAACACACATGACTGCTTTGATGTAGCAATGGCCATTTATGACGGAGCAGAAATTTGTGAATTTGTTGGACTATATATTTTAGATTTGTTAAGTAAAATAATCAATATAAAAGATTTAGGCCTTTATCGTGACGATGGTTTAATAGTAATGCGGAGAAAATCTGGTCCACAGCTCCATAAAATTAGAAAAGGTATTATAAAAATTTTTAAAATATTGGCTTTCAAATCGATATAAATAAAAATTTAAAAATAGTGAATTTTCTTGACGTAGCATTTAACCTCTCTGAAAATTCATATAAGCCTTTCAAAAAACCAAACGATGAATTACTGTATATTAATATTAACCCAAATCATCCACCCCAAATTCTTACACAAGTCCCGATTTCAATTGATAAGAGACTAAACCAAAACTCCTCTGATAAAAATGTATTCAATTCCTCTAAACAAATATTTGAAGATGCCCTAAAGAAAAGTGGTTTTGAAAATTTTAAACTAAAATTTGACCCTGAAAAAAAGGATACAAAAAAAAAGAAAAAGAACTAGAAATGTAATTTGGTTTGACCCTCTAAGCAAAAATGTTTCCACTAACATAGAAAACGTGTCTTTAAAATTGGTTAATAATGAGCATTTGCCGTCCTCTAATAAATTACATAAAATTTTTAATCGAAATACAATTAAAGTCAACTACAATTGCACAAAACATATTGAAAGAATTATAAAAGGTCACAATAATGCTTTGTTAAACAAAAAAGAAATCCTAATTGAAAAAACTACAGAAAATTGTAATTGTAAACAAAAAAAAATTGTCCAATGAGTGGAAGTTGTTTATCAAAAAACGTGGTATATAAATGCGTTGTTTCCTCTAAGAATGTACCTGTACAATATTTGGCATATTGTACAGGTACATTCTGTTATTGGCATAACAGAGAGTGTTAAGACCTGTACAATATATTGGCATTACATTGTAGATTTAAATTTTCATTTTTTTATTATAAATCCCTAATATATTTGGACAGCATAGTCTCTTTTAAATATTTTTTGGGTTTAAACGATTGTTTGTGGTTGGCATAACGTTTTTTCCATTCCCTTCGGTTAAGCCAATATATTGTTTATCAGGGTTATTTTGTGAGGAAACAATGCACTTATAAATTACATTTTTCGAAAGGCATTTTCCATTTAGAGGGCAATCTATTTTTTGTTTACAATTACAATAATCAGTGTTTTTTTCTTTTACATGTTCAATTTTACTAATTAACGCGTAGTTGTGGCCTTTTATAATTCTTTCTAAATTTTTTGTACAACTAAAACTTACTTTAATGGTATTTCTGTTAAAAATCTTATGTAATTTATTAGAGGGAGGAAAATGTTTGTCTACTGATTTTAGAAAAATTTTACCTATATTTATTGAAACATTTTTGCTGTACGGGGGGTTGAACCAAACTATGTTTCTATTTCTATTACGCTTTTTTGCAATTATCTGTTCAAATTTTAGCTCGAAACTTTGAAAGCCACTTTTTTTAAGGGCATCTTCAGAAACTTCTTAAAATATTATAAAAACAAATGACCAAAATATACTATCCCCTTTTCAAAAAAAGTTATTTAATAATTACTTTCTATAACTTCCCGTTAAGAAAAAAATATAGTAATTAAAAAAATTTTTATAATAATTTATAACTTCCTGTAAAACATTTCTTTCTATAAATTAAATTTTTTTTGAGATCTAGTAACTCTTCCTAATGATCCAGTAATGGTGAAACTTAAAGTAGAAGATAAAAGTTAGATAAGTGTTTTTTACTAATTTATTATTGCTCTGTTCTTTAAGAACATTGAGCACTCTATTTGTATAATACGCTAACATAATTTGCATATATATATATATATATATATATATATATATATATATATATATATATATATATATATATATATGTATATATATATATATATATATATACATATATATATATATATATATATATATATATATATATATATATATATATATATATATATATATATATATATATATATATATATATATATATATATATATATATATATATATGTATATATATATATATATATATATACATATATATATATATATATATATATATATATATATATATACATATATATATATATATATATATATATATATATATATATATATATATATATATATATATATATATTTCTAGAAAAATTTAACCTATATTTGTTGAAACATTTTTGCTGTACGGGGGTTGAAACAAGTTATGTTTCTATTTCTATTACGCTTTTTGGCAAGTTTCTTCACCAATTTTCTTTTCAAATTTCAGCTCGAAATTCTGAAAGCCACTTTTTCTAAGGGCATCTTCATAAACGCGTTAAGAGGAGTTAAAAATATTTTTATTAGAAGAGTTTTTATTAGTTAAGTTAGATAAGTGTTTTTTACTAATTTATTATTGTTCCGTTTTTTAAGAACATTGAGCACTCTATTTTTAAAATATATTAATATAATTTACATATACATATATATTTATATAATATATATACATATAAACATATATATATATATATATATATATATATATATACATATATATATATTTATATATATATATATATATATATTTATATATATATATATATATATATATATATATATATATATATATGTATATATATATATATATATATTTATATATATATATATATATATTTGTATATATATATTTTTATATATATATATATATATATATATATTTATATATATATAAATATATATATATATATATATATATATATATATATATATATACATATATATTAGGGGTATTCAAAAAAAGTGAATTTTCAAATCTAAAAAACCATACCCCCTAAATTTGGGGCAAATGTATAAAAAATGAGCCTCGCAAAGTTTGAGCGCTGTCCGATCACTTTTTTCCCCCCCTCAAGTTAAAAATTTAGGGGAAAATTGACCGAAAAGTGGTAATTTTCGGGCGCCTTGAGGGAGGGGTAATTTTTTTTTTTTTCAATTTTTTTTTTTATGCTATATGTATATAAGCCTATATTTTTGTTTAAAAATATATGGTTTTCTTCCTACTTCTCAAAAACCTATGTTTGGTGGTATTGAAAATCAGAATTTTTGTAGTTAAAGTTAGATTTATATATATATATATATATATATATATATATATATATATATATATATATATATATATATATATATAGATATATATATATATATATATATTTATATATATATATATATATATATATATATATATATATACATATATATATATATTTATTTATAAGACTTGTGTGTATTAACATATACACACAAGGCCTCTCTAACTATACCCAAGACATACCAGAGGGAGCAACCAACGTCAATTTGCCAGAAAGAGTGAACAGTTGTTGGTTGTGACCTCAGCAATGTTGTTTATCTAGATTGAAAAAAACACTATTTATCTATATTGAAAAATCAAAATGAGCAAGAATAAATAAAATTATAAATTTATATTCAAGTTTTATAACAGAAAAAAAATTTACAAATCTAATAATAATCAAGTTTAAACTCTTTATCTTTTTTCGCATCACACCAAGTCCATCATTAAACTTAATCTTTGAAATTGTACCGGATTTTTGTTCTTGTGATCTGAATACAGATCGAACTTTGTCCACAGTTAGCAATCTGTTGTGCTTTTCAGTTTCATCAGAATATCTATGAATATACTGCCCCATCATACCTATTGACCGTTCTGAATGGTCATTTACAAAAATCAAAGTTTCCGCATATTTTTGAAAACTTTTGAAACATGACTGAGTATGCCAATAGTTTGGTGGAAGTGAG
>NC_088924.1:520000-635000 GCF_038396675.1 Hydra vulgaris
ACTTGAGAGTAAGAACGTTTTCGTTGGTTAAAGATGTTGCTCAAAGACAAAAAGCTCAAAAAAAAAACCAAATCAAAAGGTGGACTTAGATCAAACATAAAAAAAATATCTACAAGTTTACAATAAAGAAAAATAAGAAAGTGAGAAGGATAGAACCATAATATACATCTAGTTATGATATATATATAATATTTTTAGTTAGTTTCAATGCACTATCCCAAATAAATATCTACTTCATGCAGCCTGAAATACTATGTCATTAAATTATTATATATTATTATGCATAATGATATTTAATTAGGGAATTATAACTAATTGTTTTGCCTGAAGTGGTTTCTGCATGCACGATTTATATATAATTTTATGAAAGCTTTCGTTAACTCTTTCAGGTTTTTTTGCCTATTTACGCCGCGCTTAAGAGTGGGTGGGTGCAGGGCCAGATTAAAGACCAGGTAGGCCTGAGGCTAGAGATTTGAAGTTTTTTGAAGTGGGTCTACTATTTACTATTTACTAAAATTTTCACACGTAATCAGGGCCGGCTCGGACCGTACTCTAGCATTCTAAAAAAGGCCCTGCGTAGCCCGATTGGCGAAAGTTTTTTTTTTAAGTTTTCTATAAAAGATTTAATAATCAAAATAAAAATATACATCAGTACTCTTTAACCCCTCCTTTTTTCTTAGGTATTTATCGAGGGCCTCGCAAACTATACTTGCGTCGGGTCTCGCGCTTGCTTAAGCCAGCACTGCACGTACCTTAATTTATATAAATTCCATACATAATTCATGAAGTTCGTACGCAAAATAATCATTGGTTTTTAAATCCTTTGCCCTTGAATTCGTTTAGCGATCCTCTGCGCATTATCACAAAATCTAGAACCTGGTATAAATTTTCAATAAATCAAAAACAAACAAGGTCAAACTTATAGTTAATTTGACATTTTGCTACAAATAATCGGAACGATAATAACAGAAGGATATCATATTCGTTATAAATCAAGTTTTATGAAAAAATTCATAGCATAGCTTGTGAGCCCACGTACGTACACGCTGTCTAGAACTGTTCGAACGTGGCCTTGAAGCAATATACTTTCGCCTGCCAAATAAACGGGAGGGACGTTATTAATTTTTCAATTTATTTCCGTCCCCCCTCCCCTTGCTTAACAATTTTGTAGCAATAAAAAATTTTCCTAATTTTTTTACTTTGAGAAATTATTTTTTTTCAAAAATAGATGAAAATAGGGGAGAGGTTGTGCTAAAGTTTTTTGTAAAAAAAAATATTTTAAAATTCTGTTTATTTGTTGAAAAGTAAAAGAAAACAATTTTTACAATTAGAAAGTTATAAATTTAAAAAAACAAATTATAAAACATCAATTTAAATATTTTTTATTTTGTGATTATTATTTTACTTTAATTTTGTAAATATATGTATATATATTGTAAATATATATATTTATAAATATATATTGTAAATATATATATATATTTATATATATATATATATATATATATATATATATATATATATATATATATATATATATTTATATATATATATATATTTATATATATATATATATATATATATTTATATATATATATATATATTGTTTGTTAAGTTTTATAACCATTTTTCCACACTTGTGTTAATTGAATGGTTTTTCATAATGACATAAATGAAAAGAGTTGAAGCAATGTTTTACAACTGGATGCTCTTCCTGACGTTAACATAAAGCAAGTTGTAATGGATTACATGTTACAAGTGAATGAAAACCTGACTTGGATAATGATAACCAGGTTATATACAGAGCCGGATTAAGCCGTTTTAGTGCCTAAGGCGCAAACCCACATCGGTGCCCCCTTCTGCCGGGGGCCCCTGATTTATCGCTGACTGTGACCGCTGGTATGTTCAATATAATGCACAGAAAACAGCTGTTAACAAATATGTTTGTAGTTTGTACTACTATCACTCATACAAAACGTACAATAAAGTATTTCTGTATAATGTATTTCTTTATTTTCATAGCACTTGTTCAATTATCAGTTGTTTCTGGACTTAAATTTGTTTAAAAAACAAATTTCTTGAGGCCTTGTGGTGCCCACAAGCTGCTTAGTGCCCAAGGCAAATGCCTTGTTTGCCTAATGGTTAGTCCAGGCCTGGTTATATATATATATACATATATATATATATATATATATATATATATATATATATATATATATATATATATATATATAAATATATATATATAAATATATATATATATATATATATATATATATATATATATATATATATATATATATATATATATATATATATATATATATATATATATATATATATATATATATATAATCTTCACACAAGTGTATAAAGAAAATAACAATCACAAAATAAAATGCATATGATATAAACAGGAAACTGACGAATATGAAAGAGAATATGAATAATTAAAAACAGTATATTAAAGTAAAGAAAGAAGTAACACAAAATAACAAAATAAAAAAGACTTAGTTGTAAATTATTTATTTGTAGACCTTTTTTTTAAAGGAGCATTATCAACAAACTTACATGAAACTCGCAGTTTTTTGCTTTTGACTTCCTTTTGTGTTCCCTGTAACAGGTGCAATAGAGCGTTGCATACGTAAGGTATTGGATTGATAGCCAAATTGAATCACAGTTGGATTATCATTTTGCCTTCCAAGACTACGCTGTCGCCCAAAATACTCCTCTAATACATCTTGATTTAAGCGCTCAGATAATACGAATGGCATTCCTTCACTTAAAAGAAATCGTGTCGATTCCACAAAAGAGCGAATTGTTATAAGTAAACCTTCATATGTTTGCCTTGAAATAAACATGCAATCGCGTGCATTTTGTGTAAAATTTCCTTTACGATTTTCAACACATTCTTTTCAACTTGAAAATTTAAAAACTCATTCAATAACCAATCAAATCGAACGTCGTTAAGATCACGGTAAGATTTTAAGTCTGTTTTTTTTTTAAGTAAGCTTTCGTTTTGGTTTCGAACATTTAAACAGTCAAAGAATCTATCCATAATTGAACAAACTTCTGCTGTAACATGTGTTTCAGGGGGTAATACTTATAAAGTACATTTGCAACACTTGCACTTAAAACTTGTGTTGCATATCGTACACTCATTGCAGAAATGGAATTTAGATGTACGTGTTCATAACTAAGTTTTGGTAAAATTTTGAGACCATTATTAAATTCATCTTGTACTATTTTAACTATATGGTACCATATAATACTCTGGTCACGATTCCAAAGAGTACGAGTATATTTACCATCACCAGAGTGATACATGCAGTTTTGAAATATTTTTATTAGATGTGGAGCATCTGCAAAAAAATAAATATAACGATCAGGAGCAAATAAATTGATTGTGCGATACACAACATCTGAATCATCTACATTGTCTAAACCACTATGCATTTTATAAAATGATCGATTAGATGAGGCAACATCTGAAACTGCAATAATTACTTTTAATTTACAACAAAGTTCTATTATAGATACAGCTTCCAAAACGTTGGCATTATTTGAACTGCGGTAACACTATTAATAGCAAAATAAGCTAAACAAAATTTTAGATCGCATGCAATCCCACGTATATAATATACTAGTCAGTGAGTAGCTAAATCATTTACATCTTTGAAGGTAGAAAAGTTTGTTTCAGGGTCTCCAAGATCAACATATCCAATGAGTTCTCCTGACGACTTGTCAAATACTAAATTGTCTTGGATCCGTATTTCATCAAAAGAAAGAATTACATTTCGCTGAATATTGGTGAGATCTTTAGTAGTTTCTCTCAACTCTGCAATAACTGCTGGATTTAATCATACAGATGGTTGAATAGCATTCTTATAATCGCGTAATGTCCGCCTACTTGGAAGTGTTAAAATATTAGTATCTCTAAGTTCATCATATGCTGAGGCTGATATAGATGCAAGAGATAGACAAAATCGAATTATCATAAAATTTTAAAAATTTTTTTTTAAATTTGCAGTATTATTGCAAATGAAAATATTTAAAACAGAAAAAAACAATGTATATCTCAAGAAAATAACCTACTTGTAAACTCGATATCTTTTTGCTCAAAATGACGTTTACAAAGAAAGATATTCCCTTTTACAATGCATTCTTTGAGATGCTTGTCAAAATTCCTACATTTAGATAAAACATTCAATATATTTTTCCTCCATTGTTGATGAAAATCGTCTGATCGATTTGGAATTTGAAATATTCCAATTCCTTGGTGGTTAAAGTTTCTTGTAACTCCACATTCTGGAAAAGCACAATTTGCTCCAGGCATTTGTAATTTAAGAAGGCATGAAAATAACTGTTGATATATTAGCATATAGCATTAAGAGAAGTAAAATAAACTAAAAAACGTTAGTACTTTCTTCATTCGGTAAATATTATTTGCACTTACTTTGATCACGTGGTTGCATTTTTTCATAACAATAAGTCACACCCGTAAAAAATTTATTTTTCCCGACCAGGGAAACTTCTATTGACTATGATCATACCAAGCATAGAGTTCTCTTTAAAGGCGTGTGCAATCAGTTGTTATTTCCATTTTTGGGTCATTTGTAAAAATCACATCCTAATTTCGTTCGCTCACTTTTGAATTTAATTGAATATTCTTAAAATAATTGCTTACGATGTTTGAACCGTAATGCATTACAAAACATTTTATTATACTTAACTAGTCTTTTTTTAGACCAATTAAACATTTTTTAAATTGCTTTGCAATAGTGAACCATTATTTAAGGAATCAAAAAATGGTTGCAAAGCAACTTTTTAAATTACAAAGCATTTTAAAAAGTTGCTTTGTAGTAGTAACTACTTTTTATTGTTGAATACTGTTCTTAGTGGAGTTCCACTAGAATCATTACTTGGACCATTACTTAAAGGTCCTAGTAATGATTTTTGTAGAACTCCGCTAAGAACAGCATTTAACAATAATAAAATATCATCCAGGAGCACTCTTTGTCTCCAATCAGTTAAGAAAGCGACAATCCAGTGTAATAGTTTTTCTTTTACTTACTTATAAAATAGCCTTATGTGCTGTGCTGAGTCAGAATCCTTGACAAAACCTAAGCATACTACATCAATTGGCAAAAATTTGCAGAAATAAAATGAGAAATAATGTCCAATGTTACTAAATAATTAGTTGTGAATTATTTTTAACAAAGCAGTATTGGTTTTTGAAGCTGATTATTAAATTTGTCAGCATTTATGCTTCAGTGATATTAAGTTCACACGTACATTTTTTTGTGTCACACGTACATTTTTTGTGTTCACTCGTACATTTTGTCTGTGTTCCCTTATATTCTTATCACCAAGCACGGTAGGAGAATACTTAACTAAAAGTTTACGCCTTCTTTCGTACCAATATCGTTTGTTAGACTAATCAAACCATGGACTTCTGGGTTGTGTGCCAGAACTTCAAATACTATGACTGAAATGTGTGATTATACACCTGGATTATTCAAAATTAAAAAATTTATTTATTTTATAAGTTCAAACTTAAAATTTAATAACTTATAGTAAATGAAGTTATAAAACATGTTATAAATTTTGTATAAAAATTTGGCTCTGCGACTACCAAAAGCTTGTTACTATGCAAAGTTGTGTATGTGTAACAAAAAAAACTAACGTTGGCGCATCGTTGTATTTTAAGTCAGGGCTGCATTTTAAGTTAATTCGACGTTATATTTTGTGTTGTATGTTTACCGAAATCATAATTTGAATATAATTTTTATTTTTTCATATATTTATATATTAAGAAATATTTAGGCTATATAAGGGGTCACATGCATTTATGACCCATGCAGGTGCGTTGGTATTAGGCTTATGATTGTTATCATTGTTAAACAACCGTCATTAGATCAATTTTGTTTGTGCATTGGAAAAAACAAAAAACCTTCGTGTTTTTTGTCACCGGTGAAAAGAAATATTGTTAATTTTTAAACTAATTCTTAATTTTTAAACTAATTCTTGTTTAAACAATTTCCAAACGAATAATACTTCTTTTTTTACTACTTTACATATTATTTTGTACTAGCTAATTTTAACTTTTCCATCCAGACAAAAAAATATGATGTAACAAAGAATTTTCTTGTTATTAAAAAAAAATCTTTAAATAGCTATTGATCCAAAAAGCTACATTTTTGCATTTCAAATTTACATTTATTTTTGGGGCAAATTAACTAAAGCTGCCGTTAAAAACATCATTAATCCATCTACATTAATTGTACTGGTTGATCTTTAAAACAATAATTTAATTCAAACTAATTTAATAACATATTAGCAATGTTACCTCTTTTATAATCCATTTTATAAATTGGTCGCTGCAGACCTACATTTTCAAAAATGATAAATTTAAAACTAAGTAACAATTGGCCTTTGACTACCATGCCTTAGATAAACTATGATTCAAACTCAGTAATATTATCGAAATACAATGTTAAAATAAGGTTTAATAGAACTGTATGAGTTATTTATGTTTAATTGAAATTTTGGGCACCCACTGTTGAATCAAAAATTGCTCAAAACTAGTTTCTCGAAATAGGAATTTAATGCTACTTCTACTTGATAAAATTAGCCATTAGATCATTTAATATTTGGGACATTAAAATTTTTCATGCCGAATTTGCCGATATAAGCCTTAGCATTTTAAAATGCATTGTCCTAATCTATAATATCTACCATATAATATGGCCTGTATATACATCCAACTAAATATTTGGATCTGCATATATTATTATCTATCTGCAGTTATTATTATCTAAACTTGTTCAATCTTACCGTAAGTAAAGCAAACATCTTCAAATAAATACAAATTTATTTAATTGTCTATATATAATGCTACGCCACCTCTCTTCTTACATTGCTTCTATCTTTTCAGTACAAATTATAACCAGTTACGTTGGTACTTGAAAATTCATTAAACGAAGTCTCGGTAAGTATGTTGGATTTATTTATGGAGATTTAATTAGTTATTTGAGCTGAGGAAGATTAAATGAACCTTTTGAAAATTTACTTACTTTATTAATGATTGTTTTTTTTATATTTAAAGTGATACAAGTGGATAATGTTTCATCATTACTGTGCAAGGGCTACTCCGCGGAGCGAAGGTGACTTTTTTTTTTTAATTTATTTAGGTGCACCTTATCACATAGAACCGCGGATGAGTATTTAATCGGAAGTTCATGCCTCTAATAAAAATATTTATAAATGTGATTTTTAGTCATTTTAATCTAAAATGAACACAGTTGGCGTCACTAACATTTTTTTCAATTAATTGCTCTAAACTATGAAAATATTGTTTGAGGTAGTAACAAACCCCTTTATCATCAGCAGAAGTATATTGTTCAATTCACCAATTTGAAAACCAATTTACTCAACCCATGTCTTTTTGAAACGGAAAGAATTTATTTAATATTCTTTGTTTTCATTGCGAATTAAATATTGTAGTTAATTTAATAATAGGCTATTCACTGGAGCATTCATTGTTTAGTAGAAACCATCTGTTTATTATTTAAAAGATACCCCTTTCAATTTAAGGCCCCCTTTTAACAATATTATCAAAAAGTCTCCAACCCCGTTGGATAAACCACCCCCTCTCTTTCCTCGTGTATATGTCACTTCAGAGTAACTAACGTAATCTTATCTATTCATAAAACTTAACGGAGTTAGTCAGAAGTTTCGTTTTATCTTTATTAATAAAAAAATAATTTTCAATATAATTTTTCTTTAAATAAATGTTTAATTCTAGTTTTAGTTTTATTTTAATGTATTTGAGTGAGGTTTTTAACAATCTTTCACTTTAAAAAGATCCCAGCAAACATGACAACGTTGAATCAACGTTGAAAACCGGTCGCAAAACATGTTGCGGAAACGTTGACAAAGTAATCGATTTTGCAAAGATATGTAACGTTGTTTAATAGACGTTGATTAAGCGTAATTGCGTAACGTTGAAAAAACGTTACTAAATGACGTTACAAAAGCGTCGCAACTAAACGTTGAAAAAGCGTTACATAAAAAGCGTTGAATAAACGTCGCAACTTAGCGTTGAAAAAACGTTACCTAAAAAGCGTTGCATAAACGCTGTTAAAGCAGTCTATTTTGCAAGGATTTGTAACGTTGTTAGTAAAACGTCAATTTAACGTGACTCAGAACGTCGAGTAAACTTTGAAATATAACGTTGAATCAACGCTTAAATGCGCTGTTTAAAATATCGCAAAATATTATTAAACGTAATTAAACGTGACTATAATATATATTGAATTGGCAAATAAAACTAAATTGTAAGTTGAACTCTGCCCTCGCAATATTTCCATAATCAATTTTTAATACAAACAGTAATGTGCAATGATAAATATAAAAAAGCTTAACATATACAATTTATAGATATGTATATAAAAATATAAATATTTTCTTTAAAATTTATGTGTGTGAGTGTTTGCATATATATTTATGCAATATATAAAAATACAATTAACAGGATATCGTATCGATAGGCCAGGATATCATTGAGATACAGAATCTAAATCAAAAAACAAAACTTGTACCATTAGAGGTCTGAAAGCAAATGTAAAAAAAAAAAATTAGTATAATTATTAAAAAATTTAAAAAGTAAATATATATATATATATATATATATATATATATATATATTTATATATATATACACATATATATATATTTATATATATATATACATATATATATATAAATATATATATATATATATATATATATATATATATATAACTTATTTATATATATAATTTATAATTATAGGTTCAGGTATCACTCCATTGACTAGTTCTTAACTATATGAGTGACACCTAACCTTATTTATGTGAGTTTATAAATATTATTGTAAATTTATATATAAATATATATATATATATATATATATATATATATATATATACATATTTTTTTTATTTATTATACAGTAAACTCCCGGTTATTTAAAACGGCACTTATTAAAATTTTCTGCTTATTCAAAGTAATTTTTATTTCCTGTGAACTTTCTTTAACAAACTCATGCAAATGCTGTTATGCAGAAATGCAGTTATTCAAACCTGCAGTTGTTCAAAATTTCGGTTATTCGAAACAATTTTTGCTCCCCTTGAAGATAAAAAAACACATTTAAGGAACAAAAAAAAAAAAAAAAATGGACTATATTTTCAATGAATTGTAAAATATTTATTATTTTACAAGGATAAAACTGAAGTAGCACCAAATTCCAAGGGTCTTTTACTTTTTTACTTTCTTCTTCTATTAAAATTTGAAAGAAACTTAAAGTAGGTCATTTTAAAGAGCATATTCAGTTATTCGAGTTTCGGGTTATTCGAAATAAATTCTTATACCCCTTGGAGGTTCGAATAACCAGGAGTTTACTGTGTATATATATATATATATATATATATATATATATATATATATATATATATATATATATATATATATATATATATACATATATATATATATATATATATATATATATATATATATATTTATATATATATATTTACATATATATATATATAAATATATATATATAAATATATATATATGTATATATATATATATATATAATATATATATATATATATATATATATATATATATATATATATATATATATATATATATATATATATATATATATGTATATATATATATATATATTTATATACAAAATTAATTTTGTATATATATATATATATATATATACAAAATTATATAATTTTGTGTATATATATATATATATACAAAATTATATAATTTTGTATATATATATATATATATATATATATATATATATATATATATATATATATATATAGATATATATATATATATATATATATATATATATATATATATATATATATATATATATATATATATATATATATATATATATATATATATGTATACAATATTATTTCGTCAGAATCTATATAACTGCAAAAACTTTTTTTTATTTGATTGCGGAGAGAAAAAAAAAACATTTATAACTCTTTTTAACTCAATGCAAAAGTAACTCTATTAAATGAACTTTGCTAACTTACAGTTTTTCTGTCTAAAATAAATGTGACAAAAGTAAGAAACATCTACATTTTTATTATGAAATATAATGCTTTGTCAATAACTATTTACTTAAAAGTATTAACATCAAAAATATTTTGTTAAAGTTATTAACAATAAGCATTTTAAACTATATTTTTTGGAATTTATTTTTAGAAAAAGTTAAAATAATAATAATGGTTTATTATCAAAATTATTCATTGGACATCAGATCTCGGGTCACTTTTGATCGAAAAAAGGGCCTAACCTACAAGCAATGTGATGAAAAATATCAAATATCAGTAAGTGGTGTTAAGAAGATGTGTATAAAGTATGAAACAACTGGTTCTGCTGAAAATCAGAAAAGACTTGGTCGCCCCATTAAGACTTCAACAATAACCAATATCCTAATTGCACTGATAAAAAAAAAATTCAACAATAACCTAAAGGCAGAATGTTGAAAATCTTAAATTAAATGTTTTCTATCGAACTGTACAGAGAAGACTTAATTTAAGTGGTTTAATAATTTAGGTGGTTTAAATAAACCTCCAGAAAAGTAAACCCCTCATTAGTCGTATAAGCAAAGAAAAACTTTTAGCATTTGCAAAACTGCATATTAACAAGTGTGAAGCATTTTGGAACTTAGTGTTATGGAGTGATAAGAATAACTGTCAAATACTTGGCTTAAAAAACGACAAAGAGTTTGGCGCAGACCTTGTGATGCACTCTTAGATAGAAATCTTACAAAAACAGTCTAGCATGGAGGTGGTTCGCCTATGGCTCGGGGATGTTTTGATTCAAATAGTTTGGGACAACTGGTGAATGTTGAATGTATAATGACAGGGAAGTTGTATGTTGATAGGCTTTCAAAAAATTAATGTCAATCAGTTTAAGAATTGATCGCAAATTTTTTTTTCACCATGACAACGACCCTAAACACACATGCAAAGCGACACAACAGTTCCTAAAAAAAAAGTAAAGCTAACATCCTTAAATGGCCGCCACAAAGTCCAGACCTTAACCCTGTTGAAAATATATATGGGCAATTTTGAAATCTAAAATAATTATAAAATATCTCATTTAAATTAAAAGAGTAGCTATTACAATGAATAAAAAAAAATTATATATTTTTTCTTGATTACAATCAAATTTTAAAAAAACATACAATTTTTAAAGTTATGTAGATTCCAACGTAAATAATTTTGTTTTTATTGTTAGAGTTCTGAATTTATCAAAAATGTTAATGCTATACATGTATATATATATATATATATATATATATATATATATATATATATATATATATATATATATATATATATATATATTATATATATATATATATATAATTAGTAAAAAACACTTATCTAACTTTTATCTTCTTTTATATATATATATATATATATATATATATATATATATATATATATATATATATATATATATATATATATATTTATATAAATATAGACATACAATTTATGGAAGTCAAATTTTACAATTAAAAATAGTCACAATTCCATACATAAATTAACTAAATTAAACTTACTTGAATAGTTGTAACTATAAACCATCAATTTAAATCATATAATGTACTTTGTTCATAAGATGGAAACCAGTTAAAACCATATCATTCCTCTTTCTTTGATCTACCAGAACTTTACTAAATAAACTTACACCTAAAATCAAATTATATCATTTCAAAAAAATTTAAACAGTATTATTAAAATCAGATATGACTAATAGTTAATATTAAGTTTTATTTATTCTTCACCATATAAAAAGTTAAATACGAAGAGAAACACAATCATTCACTAACATAATTACTTTCATTCTTTTTTGGAGTCCTCTGTACTCGTAAAATTAAATCCTTCGCCTACTTCTTTATCTAATAATAGATACTTATAAGTAATTATTTAGTAAAACAAATTTAAACAAAAATGTAAAAACTAAAATGTAGACCCAGTGCAAACAGATTACGATATATATCTAGGCAATCATCATACAATAAACAGATTCAAAATTTTACTTATCCCAAAATAAAAATAAGACTTATAAGATGTTTATTTGATATAGTACTTCACCGTTAATTATAAAAGTTTATTTGATATAGTACTTCACCATTAATATAAAACTATAACAGTTTTTTTATTCATATAAAACAATTAAAATAGCAATGAGTACTGTAAAATTTAATGACCTCCAGTAACTTTAAATCTTTGAACTCTAAGCTTGTTCCATGAATAATCAATTGGAAAACTATTATAGGCAGCTTTCATTGCATGAACACCAGTTGACAAAAATAACCAACCATCTTCTAACCAACAACATAGAGCAACTGCCTCTGCTTCAATCTGTTTTTAAAATAAACAAATTAAGCCCAAGATTGTGAAGTCATTGTAATAGATCATCTAAAAAAAAAGGCATCATTTGTTTAATTTACATATATGTATTTGTTTATAAATGTATATATATATATATATATATATATATATATATATATATATATATATATATATATATATATATATATATATATATATATATATATATATATATATAATGTATGTATATATATGTATATATACATTTATATATAAGTATATATATATATATATACATTTATAAACAAATATATATGTTTATATGTATATATATATAAATATATATATATATATATATATATGTATATATTATATATACATATATATATATATATAAATACATATACACACATATATATATATACATATATATATGTATATATAAAATGTATATATTTCTGATATATATATATATATATATATATATATATATATATATATATATATATATATATATATATATATATATATATAATATATATATATATTCATAATTACATGCATTAATACATAATATTAAAATAAATAAAAATACATTTCAAAGGTATGTGATAAATAATAAATGTTAGAATTATATATACAACACCAACTCCAAAATTAGGACTAGAAATATAGACATTATATATACATATATAAAATGTATATATTTCTTTTATATATATTCATAAATTTACCCATATATATATATATATGCATAAATACATATTATTAAAATAAATAAAAATATATGATAAAGAATAAATGTTGGAATTAAATATACAACACCAACTCTATAATTAGGACTTAATACTTTTCCTATTAAAATTAGAAGTTTTTCAAAGAAATGGAAATAAAGTTTTTTATCCAAACGTGTTTTTATACAAAAAAAAACTTAATAATGCATACTTTCATTATTGGTCGAAGATTTTATACTGAATATTTGCTTGATAATTAGGGTAAGGCGTTTAAAGTTTTTTAATTAAATAAAAAAATTAGTCTGTGAACAGACTAAGTTTAGTCTGACATATTAATTTTTATTAATTTTGATATTACTTAAAACATCTGAATCTTATTAAAATTAAGAGCTATTTTTAACTTAGAAGTAACATATTTAATACAACTTTGCAATTTATTAAAATGGTCTTTTTAAAATAAATAAATCATCAACAAAAATAACCTGAATAAACCTAATATACTCTGAGATTTATGTATATTATATACAACTTGGTGCAAAATCTAAAAGTTTTAAATTAGCCGCAATAAAAAGAAGTTATAAAACATAACTTTATCAAAATATTTTTTCTATACCATCTGCATGCATTCTATTAAGTTTTCATTGCCTTTTCTTTACGGCAAATTATTTTTGTAATGGCTAGTTAATGAGACAATATTTTTCAATGTGTCACTTCCTCAACGTTGTCAAAACATCGTTTAATTAACGTTGGCAATATAACACTTTTTCAACGTTTTTTAACTACCACATTTTCAACGTTGGTATATGTAACGTTGAATAAGCGTTGTTTCATAAATAGCTTAAATACGTTGAAAAAGCAGCTAATGTCTAACGTTGATAAACCTTCAACTTTGCGACGTTTTTACAGTGATTATTTGCGTACTTTTATTCAACGTCGAATAAACGCGGTTTTTTGAGAAGATAATATAAGTTGATATTTATACGCTTATTCAACGTTGAAAATGTGACGTTCAAAAAGCGGTTTATTTTTAACGTTGATAAAGCATAGATTTTGAATCGTCTTTAAAATGGCTTTTTGCGTAAGTTGATTCCACGTTGAATAAACGTCTTTTTTTGAGAAGCTAAATTACGTTACAATTTCAACGCCTATTCAACGTTTAAATTTACCGCGATTTAGTATACAATAACAAACATTGATTCAACGTTGAAAGCGCGTTGTTTTTGTGACTGTAACGCTTTTTCTACGCTGCGACCGGTTTTCAACGTTGATTCAACGCTGACATGTTTGCTGGGATGCAATGAAATTTTCAACAAATACTCCGTTAGGCTTAACGGAGATATGTGAAAACGACCCCTTAATGTTTAAAAAAAGAACCAAACAAAAAAAGTGAATTTCAAAAAACTGCAATAAATGAAGGAGATTTTCCGAAAAGTAGGGGTAGGATTGAAAATGTCGGTGGGAGTTGACCAATTTTGGGATGTGTAACCAACCCCGCGAAACTCCTCTAAAACCTACCTTACTGGAAAGTTCAGTTAAAACTTTAGTAATATTCTACCTCTGAAGTTATTAAATCTTTAAAAATTAAAAAAACACCTAAAAAAAATTTATTGTCATATTTGTTACTAGGATTGAAGAATGATAAGATTATATCAAAGCCTAGTAAGAGGCTAGTAAAAGACAGAAACAAATTCGGCAATGTCTGCACGACAGATTGGACATATTTTATCGTTGTTAAGCGACAATATTTCTTTACACCGGTGACAAAGACTAAAATGCCTACAAGGCAAAATAAGAACTTCAAGGCGATTTACATAACAAGTTTTACATTTACTTTCCTCACTTGGATCTATAGGATCAATATTGGAAATTGTCTGTAAAGTGTTGAGGCCAATAAGTTTCAACCTGTTCTTGAACTTCTTCATCTAACGGCATTTTTAAGTCTGAAAAAAGATGTGCACAAGAATCTAAAAGTTTAGTAGGGGTCCATTCACCTGAATTAAGACGACATTCATAAAGATTCAGTTTTTCAGCAGTTTTTTGTCTATCTCTTCTTGGTGCTGGTCTTGGGTTTTCTCCATTTTCAATTTGTCTGACGTCAACCACAGTAGGCAAAATAATCTGATGAACTAATTCATCAAGAAATCTCCAAAAACCAGTATGTGAAGTCATGTTTCGACGCATTTTTGAATGAAGTTGCTCAGAAACATTATTGGTACGATGTTTTAGTCCAAAATGTGAAAAATAGTTAGGAGTTTTAGAAGCCATCCAAAATTGATCAAAGTATAATTCGAACCTTTTCATTTTTTCTTTAACATCTGCTCGGGGAAATTGAGCGGTTATAAGTTTCAGTTTTGGTCAACTCCCCTTGAACTAAGTAGCAAGAAAGCATACACAAAGCTATATATTTTTTTCCCCATTTTCTTATAACATTGTCATGAACATACTCTGTTTGTAACCCTACGGCTTTTAGTTTATTTAACAATGATTGACCAAAATGAAAACGGCAATTCTTATGTTTGGAAAACTAAATTTTAAAGCTAATATAATTTTAAAGCATAATATAGCTGCTTCATAGTCCTCCATAGAAACATTTGGTGAAAAATCATTTTCCAGTTCTTTGACTTTTTCCAATGCTGCTTTGTACAGCCCTTGTTTCTTTCCGGACATCAAAATGAGGACGATAGGCAAAATAATTCCTCGAACTTCAGTTAAAATGTTAAAAAGTTGACCACCATAAAAGTTTGTTGGAACAACTTTAAAAGTAGCATCTGCAAACATAATGGTAGCTTCTAGATAAAAAAAATTAAACAAAAATTATTTAAAGTAAAAAATAAACCGATAAAACAAGATTATAGCAATACACATGATACTTTAAAACATAAACCGTTTGGTAGATAACAGTTTATTATTTTAATTTACACGTATCAAGGAGCGCGCAGAAGAGGGAGATATTTAGAAGTTTTCCAGAGAAAACCACTCAACAAATTTACATTAATTCTAAGCACATTTTTACTTATTTAAAAATATATCTTTATCAATTTTATTTTTTGTAGATTTATAAGCATTTAACGAATAATAACTAAAAAAATTTTTCTTTACAAGTTTAGCCATCTACTTTATACCAATTTACAACTTATATGATTTTTTAAAATTTTAATATTTAACAAAATATGGCATTTTTATATATAATAAAACATTGTTATATTATATAAAAGTAATATAATAAAGGCTTGATAATAAGACAAAATGATGTCGCCTCATGCATTAAGATTTTTATTATGAGTACGTTGTAGACGCAATTAAATGGGAAAATTAACATAAGTTAAAAATAAAAAGTTCAAATAACTTTTGAATATTTAACTGATATATTATTTAAATAGTTATATTAATACTTTCCATAAATATTCATTGAATAGTTCTTAGATTGATACTTTCCATGGGAAAAGCTCTTTTTATTTAAAATTTAAAATAAATATAAATTTACTTATTTTTTAACATATTTACCTTTTAAAAGATTAGGTAAAGTACGCGAAACAAAAACAATGCCAATCTGGTCTTCAAAACAAATTTCCCCTCTTTAAAAATCTTGAAATGGGTTTGGTTTTAATAGCATCACTGTAGCTTCATTAGGAGTCAATGGGTTACGTTCAAACTGACTTTGACAAGCATTTCGTAGATTCTAAAAAATGGTATAAACCAACTAAACATTCTTTGTCACTGGAAGAAAATAAGGCAATATTAGCCAATATGCATTTTTATTTATCACAACAACAAATATTTGTGTTGTTAAATGTTTTCATTAAACATTTAATGAACATTTTATCTGTTCTTATAAGATTCATTCACCTGGACAACCTTTGGATAAGTGAAGGACAAGTAAACATGACGCAGAGCATTTTCAAGAACTTCATTGTAGATGGTTTTTAAAGGCTTTCGGGAACTAGCGGCTTGCTCGCACATGTTTTGCAGACAACCAAGATAGTCATAGAACATAACAGATAATCCACAAGTGTGAGAAGCAATTGGTTCCATAAGTTTATTTGATGGATCAATTTTGGCTCTCCCATTGCAGTCTCTATAGTGCTTGCACTTAAAATAAACAATGCCCGTTGAACTTGTTCGATTTTTTATGTAGGCGATTTCCCCAGATATATATAAAAACGAACTTCTACGATCGCCTTCAATTTTTTGATATTCCATTTTTTTAGCAAAAAACAAAAAAATGACTTGCAAGCGAGTTTATACGAGACCAAATAAACCGCAAGCTTTTTCTTTTGTTTGTTACTTGTGTTTGTTACGTTACTTTCTCTTGTTTATTTTTTTGTTGTTATTTAGAAATCAATTGATAGAAGAAACAGGTGTTTTAAATTTTTTTTATTAACTAAATGTTTTAATTTGTAATATGTAAAGGTACTCTAGAGTTCTTAATTTACTCACCTTAGTTTAAAACTTACATGACCATATTAAATCCTATTGAAATTTTGATAAAACTGCTGCTAGAAAATATGTATTTGATCTTAAGCCACGCAAGAATTAAATGGTTTAATGCGTGTTTTGTAATAAATCGAACTAAAGAATTATAACATGGCGTCCGATTGAAAGTTTTCACGATCAATTGACCGAGACAAATATAGTTTAGAAAAAAAAATTTCCCCCACGTTTTTTTTAAACCTCGCACCACCCACCACCCCACCCCCATTAATTAGATCTGAACTAAAATTCAAATCCCTCCTTCTATTCCCACCTCCCCCCACCTTGTATTAAGGACTCGAAAGTTATATATTAAAAAAAGTCAGATAAGCAACATTAGTGCGGGAGGAGTAATAAAATCCTTATTAAATGCTCCTTCGTTATACTCTATAATAAGACCGTTAAGTCACTTTGGATAAAATAAAGTACCGCCATTTACATCAAATGTTAGACAATGATTTATTTTATTTTTTTCTGGTATAACGGTGTTCCAACAAGACCTAATAGTTTTGTCGTAGAGCTGCGAAGCTGTGAGCTGCGAAGAAGTGCATTTAAGGAGAAATTTCATGCTGCCTTATACCTAAACAAGGCGTCGAACCTTAGACCTCTCAATTTTAAGCCAGCGCTCAACGGCTGATTAGATTGAATTCTAATTAAAATAAAATACATACCGGAAAAGACGTAGTTATAAAGTCGATCGAAAAAAAAGTAGGTCGAAAATACAGTAGGTTGAAAATTTAGTAGGTTGAAAACCCAGTAGGTTGAAATTTCAGTAGGTTGAAAATGTAGTAGGTTTAAAAAAAAGTAGTTCATGTTTTGATTAGTAGTAAAAATAAAAAATAAAAAGTCGTCGGTTGAAAACCAAAATTGTCATATTCGATGATTTTAGAAATTTCAAAATTAGATCCAGTCATAGGCCACCTACCTGACCTGACCATACACCTTACCTGACATTTATAAACATGACGTGAATTTAAATACAAGATAAAATATTTATTTTATTTGTAGAGTTCGTCAAGAGTCCTGTCTGATGCTATTATTCTTAGTTTACTAAATCTCATCTCAGATTATAGTAATTTATGTCAGGCTTTTAAAAGTTTTCAACAGGGATATCCTGGTAACCCTGAGAGTCATAACTAAAGTAAGTCTAACATTCCATCTCTAACTCAAGGGTTTTATCTTATCACTTCTTTTCACAAAAAGTCAGTGTTATTTTCATAGAGCCTTTCCTGTTATTTAACTCTTGAATCCAATTGCCAAATTCATCCAACCGTTCCAGTTTAATAGATTAACCTATTGTTAGATATCCAATCACTCTGGCTTCCAATGCTAAGTTTCAAAAGCAATATTCTCAATTTTAGTTTCTTACGATATTTAGATCAGAAAATATCTCCATCGAAGTCATTCAAAACATTTTTTAAGGACTTTCTTTATTCTTCACTTAACTCCTGAGTGCTAAATAAACAGTTACAATTATTATAAACTTTAGAAAACACTCTGACATCTCATTAATACCCCAAATACAAAAAGACGCAACAATTACACCCATATTCAAAAAAGGAGATAGATCAAAAGCACTTTATTATAGACCTATCAGTATAACTTGTACTTTAATAAAAATCTTTGAAAATGTTATAAAAAATCATTTTATGACACATCTAAATAATAATAACTTATTAAGTCCACACCAATATGGATTTCGTACAGATCATTCCTGCTTAACTAACCTTTTAACTGTAATTAATTATTGGACATCATCATTTGATAATAATATTCCCATCGAAATTATTTATTTCTAATTTGAAAAAATTCTTTGACAAAGTTCCACATAAATATCTTATATCTAAAATTATAGCTTATGGTATAAATGGATCAATACTATATCGGATTAAAAACTTTTTGAAAATCTGTAGACAAAGAATTGTTGTTAATGGTAATTACTCAAACTGGGAAACCGTTAAAAGTGGAGTTCCCCAAGGCTCCGTATATATGTAAACCATATCTCTAACGTAATCAAATCAAAACTGCCCTTTTCCTTGATAATACCAAAATCTTCTGCTCTAATGAAAATACTCAATCTGCGCAAGAATTACAAAATGACATCGACGCTCTTGTTACGTGGTCTTAAAAATGAGGAATAAAATTTAACATTTATAAATGTTCTGTATTGCACTTAGGAAGCAACAACAAATCCCATACTTATAATATGCATAATCCAGAAAAAAATAAAAGAGTAATCTTAAAGCCGCCATTCAAGTCAACAAAGCCACACAAATAATAAGAATAATAAAAAAAACATTTACATCATATCCAGACTTATAATCCTTTAAAAAACTATTTTAACTATTTGAACAAAAATGAAGAAAATATCTCCTAACATTAGTCTGGATGATTTGTTTAAAGAAATTGGATGGTGGCGATTTGCAAAAACATCAAAAAGGAACTTTCATACTCGTATGTTATTCTGTTTTTGCTATTGTTCCGAATTTCATAAAGCAAGTTATAGCATTGGCAAATTCTATAAAAAAACAATCAATAGTCGTGGTATTCGATTATTGTTGGTGGATGCACTTCTCAATAAACGTCATGGTATACTTGACTGGTTGAGGAATACATTTGGAAAATCAAAGGTTGATAATTATATAAATTAACATACAACACCTTTATATATCCGATTGTAAACTAGATGTAACTTTGTTTTTTTTTTTATTATTCGCGGGTAATTTATAAATTTAAATTCATTTATAAGTATGAATAACTTAAGATAAACAAAAATGGCAAAATATCTCATACGATGAGTCGAGAAATGTCGAGATGTTTTGACGATATAGAATATGGTATAATATCGACGGAATGGGACGATATGGAACAATGTAATATGTTTATAAAAACAATTTTAAAAATGATTGTAAAGTGTAATAAATACATCGCAATTTTTTATTCTTGGCAATAGTGCGAAATGATAATTACACCAGAAGATATTCAAGTTTTAAGATATAGAGAAAAATTGAGAAAAAATTTAATAAGTTTATTAAAGACCATTTTGAATATGTCTATAAATTTTCATAACAATGATATGTTTTTGTAAATTTTTTGATATGTTATTGTAAGTATTTTTATTTCTAGATGACTAATTAAAAAAAAATGGATCAAAATAAAGCTTGTCATAAAATTAATAAAAAAGAAAACTTTCATCAATTACCATATCGAGGTTGTTGTTATTGTAATACTGGATTTACAAGAGATGAAGATAACTGGGATACGTTATATAAATTTTCTTCAGAATTACATGAGCATTTTCTTACTTTACGATACATTATACAGTATGACGAAAAGCAAGAAAGAATTTTAATTGTGATGGAAAAAGTAAAAAAGATGACTATTGAAAATGCTAGTGATCGATTTTATTCATCTTAAAATAAATGCTGTTGTTATGCTAGTGAGAAATATCAATGTAGAAGAAGGGCTGTGTAACGGTACAGTTGGTATAGTTACTTTAATAGAAAATAATGCTGTTTGGGTTAAAATGAATGGGAGAGAAGTCAAAATTGAACCCGTAAAAGAAGATATTTTAGATTGTTCTCATACTATTGTAGCTTCAATAGTGGTTTTACCTTTGCAATTAGCTTTTTCTTTTACAGTTCATAAAGCTCAAGGAAGTGCAATGAACAAAGCTGTTGGTAATTTTAATACTAATGCTTTTATTAATTCGCTTTATTATGTATCTTTATCACGAGTTTGTCATACTAACGATGTTTATATTATTCGTAAAAATAAAACAGAATTACGAAAAATATTTAAAAATAAAACTATAAATTCAGATGTAAAAGAATTTTATAAAAATTGCATTCGTCAGGGTTAGGGTTTTTAAAAAAAAAAAATTGTTTTAAGTATTTAACGGAGGAAAGTAAAATTAGTAACAACAGCGTTTATAGGGAACATTTTTAATATATGGAAGGTCATAATAAAGACGAAGAGGTAGTTGAAGAATGGAAACTTAATGCTGAAATTCAAAGTCCAGATGAAATTGTTTATCACGTGGAACAAAAAACGTAAGAAGAGTTTGATGTAGAAATGAAAAATGCTACTACTTTTGTTTCAAAAAAAAAATTTTCAAAAAAAAATTTGTTTCAAAAAAATTTTATTATTACTTATATTGTTACTTGTGTTCCATATCAATTGAAGATTGTTATTGTAAAATAACAAAACGTTGTTACAATAATCCTGTTTTTTTATAAAATGTTTAGAAGGAGCAACAAATTAACGTTTTATTCAAGATGGTAACCAGAGAGGTTGTTTTTTTTAATATTTTGGAAAACGATAGCGGTTGGAGACTGATAAGTTTATGTAATTTTAAAGTCAAGTCTCTGAGCAATTTAACTGAAAAATCAATGATGAAATTAGGAAATTACGAATTGCCTGGGTAAAAAAGAAAAGTGACTGAAGACGAAATCAAAAAAAAGAATGTAAGACAAAAAAAGAGTTAAAAAAAACTTAAAAAAGATGAAGAGTGAGTACAAAAAAAAAGAGAAAGATATGAAAAACTTAAGAATAACGAGGAAAGGCTAATTACAGGAAGAAATCAAGATCAAAAAAGTTATGTAAATATTTAAAAAACTTTGATACAAAAAAAAAAAAAAACGTCAAAGAAATTAATGTTGACGAATGGTTTGGAAAATGTTTAAGACTTCACTCTATAAGGCAATGAAAAAAATCAGAAAAAGGTCTTTCATATACTGTATTGTCTTATGAGCGAAAAAGAAAATTGCTTCTCCATTATAGTTTTTTGCTTGAAACTGGTTTAAGCTTTTACTCTGCTTTTGGAATGTGTGTACGAATAAAGAATGGAATCAAAAAAATTTGGAAAAAACGAATATTGATTTACAATCTGAAGAAAATAATTTACAACTTTGTTTTGATAATCAAGATGAAAAAATATTTTAGCGTGGAAAATTTTTTACAAGATTTAAAAGAAAAAACTAAAAATGTGTCTTTTAAAATTTCTTGTTAGATTTGTGTCAAACTTTTGCTTATGAAAATACTTTTGATCGCATCAATACCAAATTTTTTTCAATTAATAAAAATAATAGAAAAGTATGTTTATTACATTCCAAATTAAAATCTCAATATGAAAGTAGTCTAAGTAAATTATTAAAAGTAGTAAATAAAAGTGCAAACATTACTAAAGACGATAAAGATTTTAAAAGAGTTTTTATCATTGGAAAAATGAAATGAAGCTAATCAACGTAGAAAAACTATTAACTTTATAAAAATATATTAATTTCAAAAATACAAATCTTTTAACGCTATAAGCATGTTGAATGAAAAATCTTCTACCGTGCATTTTTTTTATATGGCTAACGCGTTCTTTTTCAATGTTCAGAATTAGGACAAAAATTTGCTACTGACAAACATCAATGTGAAGGTTATTATAAAACTGATAAATTTACGTTTGGGGATTGCATTTCTCATTATAATCTACAAAATTCATTTATGAGCGTTAATAGAAATATATTTTCTTTTCTGATTACTTTTGATTGTGAAACAAGTTTTACAAAGTCAGAAGTAGATGGTACTTTAAAAGTGAAACCGTTATCTGAACTCGGTTATCATTGTCATAGTATTGTTATTCAATGTATCAATAAAAAATCAGCTAGGTTTGGATGACTAAGGACACGTTATTCTGTAATGGATTTTTTATAATAAAAATACAATTGAAAGTTTCGAAAGAAATCATTTAACCTGTTTACCAGAATATTTCAAGCTGGAGTTTCTTTACTTCACAAAACACATAACGTAATTTATAAGAAAAGTAAAATCCAAATAATAAAAATAGAGAAATTCTTAAAATGGAGTGAGAGTTTATGATTTGATTGTGTTAGCAGACCGTTTGGTTTGTTTTGCTAATGAAATATGTTTATCTCGTTTTGAAAATTTAAATATGAAAACAGAAGATAATAGCCTAATATTGGAAGAAGAAAATCGTTTATGCACTATTCGTAGATATCCAGCAGATAAAATTCGTTGTTCTGATATTTATAAAAATAAATTTTCTTGTATGACTCCTCAAGAAATTGAAAGAATAAATCACAATCAATTTTTTTATGAATACAATGATAAACGAATTCAAGTCATCAATATGATTTTTCCGAGAGTGAGTCAATTGGAATTGTTCATGTTAACTTGCGACGTACAAAATTATTTACTTGCAAATGATTCTGAAAAAATAAAACAAGATTTATTTAAAGTTTTGAGTTTATATTATATCTGTTGTGGATGGTGGTAAAACTTGAGCACATGTCAGCTTTTAATGGTTTATTAACGATTATGTCAGAATAAACAGCGATGAATTTGTTGAATAAATGAAACAATTGGCTTCACTTCTCATGTCTAAAAATCATTAATTTATAATAAAAATATTTTGTAAATGCATTAACGAAGTATCAATACCTAGTCAATATCAATATCGTCAAATCAACGATCCCATTACTTTTTTGTATCTAATGAAAAAATTTAAACAACATTCACACGATTTATGGTTTCATTGCATGTTGGTCTCCTTTAATAAAAAATTTAAAAAAAAAAACATTATTAAAGGACATTATTCAAGATGAAAAAAATAGACAAGAACTATTAAAAGAATGTCATGCTTTACTCAATTCCTTTGAGGATTATCTAATCATTGATATGATTGTTTTTTAGGACAAATATATGGTTTGGCTCACGATTATTGTAAAATTAATTTAGGCACATATAGTCATCATTTGTCTTGTCCTGTTTTTGCTTACAATGCTTCTTTTGACAACCGTAATATGATTGTAGAATTATTAAAAAAATTTTCAGATATTCCCTTATACGTTCACTTGGCTGAATCTAAAGAAACACGTTTTAACGCTTATATAAAATATAGCAGCATGGAGGATATTTTTGTTATATCAAAAATGTCGGCAAAGTCAATATTTTTTGTATAGGCAAACATATTATATATATATAGACAATTTGAACATTTTAAATTGTTTTTTAGAACACGCAAGTAGCATGTTGTCTAAAGAAGCTCAAAATCAAATTGTCAACACCATGTTGCATTATTTACGTCCATTTCATCCTGAAATTAATAATTTAACTGATAATCAAGAATTTAAAACTGTTTTATCAAAAAAACATTCTTTCCTTACTCGAAATAACACATGAACTTTTAAACATTGAATATAAAACTATTTCACTAATTGAATTTTTTGCTTAAAACGATTTGATGAAATCTAAAAGTTTACAAGAAGAAATTAAAAAAAGATGCTTATGAAGGTGTTAAAACATTGTGGAATTTTTCAAATATAAAAATTTTCAAATCTTTATTACATACTTATACTGTGTTGGATACAATAGTTTTGGGATCTGTGATGGTGGATTTTAATGAAAGAACATTTGAACCTAATTACTTTCATATCATTAATCATGTTAGCATTTTTAATTATACAAATAAATTAAATTCAACCAAAAGTTTATTCAAGTTCAATATCCTTCAACAGAAGAACATAGAAAAAGGATTGAAAAAATTATTCGAGGTGGTATGTCAACCAACGGTACAAAAATATGCCATTAATACAGATTACTTTGAACCTAAAATAAAAAAACTTGAATTAAACAATAACATATTAGGAGGTTGTTTATTTTTTATGGATGAAAACAGGCAATATGGTGAAGCTCAATTGCTAAATCAATTTACTTAGGAATGTGTATATTACATTTGAGCAAAACTCTAATGTACGAATTTATATTAATATAATATAAATAACTATAAATAAAAATGGAAAATAACAATTATAAACTTATCAATGTTGAAGGAATAATTTTACCAAATGAACCACTAACAAATTTTTAATTGATCAAAGCAGCAAATAAATTAAAAATAAAACATTTTAGAGGTATATTTGTAAGAGATGAATTACCCAAAAATACACAAAGAAAAGAATGTGGAATATTAAATACAGGAGATTCAAGTACGCAGGGACTTCACTGGATTTGCTGGTACAAAGAAGAGATAAAAAACTAAGTTTTGACTCTTATGGACTACCACCGCCCGTTGAAATTGTTAATTATTTAAAAAGACCTATTCATTATAATAGTGAAAGTGAGTTTAATTTGGAAAAACCTCATTCTGTGGACACTTGTGTTTATATGTTTTAAAAAAACTAGATGAGGAACATGATTTTCAAAATATTATTAATAATCTATGGTAATTTTTTTTAAAAAAGTTAAAAAAAAATTTTTTTATATATAAAATGCCTTTTGATATATTCTGTACTACTACTACTTTAGATGTAGCTGTAGATGGTTTAACAATAACTCAAGCTAATAACTTGTTCATTAGAAGAGATGGACAAAATAATGCAGCTAGTAATATTAATATTAATTCTAATAAATTAATAAATGTAGCAGAACCTACTAGCTCACATGATGCTGCTACAAAAAATTTTGTTGATAATAAAACAATTAAACTTAATGAATTAGGAATAACACCAAATTCAAGTTTAACATGTTTTGGATTAAAACACCAGACTCTTTCTCCAAATACAGGTGTTGATGCAACAACAGTTTTTGAACAATCTTCTGGTCCTGGTATTCTCAGAAAACTATGGTTAGCATTAGAAGGATTAGATCCTAATCATAATGTTCCAGGTAATGTATTTCTTAGAATATACGCAGATCATGCACTTTGCATAGGAGATTATTCTACTTCTACAGATAGTGGTGGAGATAATAATATTCCTTTACCCTGTGATTTTTTATTTACACCTCAAGGTGGACCATTATATGCAAACTCTTTACAAGGTTGTAATGCGTGTACGGCTAATGCATTAGGAGAATACTTTACTCTAGATTTACTATTTACTACTAGTCTAGTAATTCAAATATACAATAAAAGTAGTAAAAACGTTACATATTGGATACAACCTTATATAACAATGACTACATCAATACCTCAATCATTGTCACCTATTAAATTATACTCATAAACATTTAGATTTATGAATACAACTTATGGTAAAGAATATATATTATTAGATGCTCTAAACGTTGCTGGTCAAGGTGTTTATCTTAAATATATTAGAATGCATGTTATTGGAGTATCTAGAAAATGGTGGGAATCTAGAGTACGCATATATTATGCATACAATTCTCCAGTAAATACTAACTCTGTTATACAACCTTGGACACCATATGACGGACAGGGTTATACAGTATTTCAAGGATTTGATCAGAATAGTGTATGCATATACTGCTCATCTGGTTTACAAGATTTTTATCTTTCTTCATGGAACGGTGTTAATATTAATTCATTTAATAATGAATCATCTGGGCTATTGTATCAATCAAGTAGTGCAGTTGGTTCTACAACTACTATCTCATTTTACAGAAATTTTACTGATTCCATACTTAGTGTTCCTACTGGAAGAAGATTAGTAGTTACATTAAACTCTGCGGATGCACATATTGGACATTCTAGAAGTTTTCATGTAATAGGACATGCTTTCTTTTATGCGTAGCTAGATTTCAGTTATTAAGTTATAGCTTCATTTAAAAAATTGATTTAAAATTTAAAAAAATAGCTCAGAGTTTGTAACCATAATATACTAATATATTAATTATAGACATTAGTTGAAACGATTAAAATGACTTATGAGAATATAGATAAGTTTATAGTTGAAATATGATTTGAGTGTATAGTTAGAGATATGGTTGAAAAAAAAATGTGTCGGAACGCCTTTTTTATACTACTATTTATTATATTATTTTATAAAACGGCAGAAAAAATTTCAACAGAGATTGATGACTCAAGATCATCCGAAAAAGTAATTAAAAAACCGAACTTTTATAATATTGAGAATTATTTTACTATCATGAGTTTATCGTAAACATTTACAAGAAATAAAAAATATAGATATGGAAGCAAACTTTAAAAAAACAACGTGACATTTATGAAAAACATTTATGAAAGTTACTTCTGCTCCAGAGACTTTATGTGTTGTCAAAGATGAAATGCCTCGTGATTAGTACAAAAAAGCAGCACATGATGAGTTAGGCACATCAACTGAATAAAATATTTATAGGTGAGAGAATATGAATATGATGATCAAAATTTTTTTGCCACCCTTAAATCTTGTCAAAAAAATTAATTTCAAAATGAGAAAAGTTTCTCCAGAGCTGTATCCAATACCTGTTCCAACCAAATTTGGTGGCATCAAAATGGTGTCTGTAGTCTATATATCTGAAAGGTTACGCTGGCATTTGTGTAGTTGTTTATTACTTTTTAAATAGGTTGAGGTAAAGCCTGTTTATTGTAAAAGTGCCGAAGAGGTGTCCAAATTTCTTTATTAATATTTATTTAGCCATGATTGTGTATCAATTAAAGTTAATGAGCAAGTCAAAAAGTTAGAATAAAGTTTCTGTTTCAAGGTCGTGAAGTTGCAATAAAGTTTCAAGCCTCGGATTAACCTTAATTAAAAAATTTAAAACCTATAATACATCCTTTGGACGTCTTATGTGTTTTTAATTTTTTAATTAGGGTTAATCTGTGGCTTGCGATGCCAGACTAGTTTCCGTTAATAATGCTAACTAGTAACTAATCAAGTTAGAATTCCCCCGTGCTTGAGAAAAGAAAAAATTATAAAAAAAAAGCCATTTAATAATTTAATATTATTTACTTGCAAAAATAAGTTCTCCGAAAACATGTGAAACTTAAAATAAGTTAAAATATTATTTATCAGGCAATTTTACTTCTTTATTCAAACTTCCAGCCTTATTTCAAATAGCTCTATTGTGTCATCAATATTAAAATCAATAATATCCTTCGTCAAGTTTTTTGAATGATCCAGAAACGCTTCTAAAAATAAAATTAATAAACTTTTGTATAAAAATATATTAGTACTTTTAATTTTTTGCATAATAAATTGTAAATAGAGTTGTATATTTTTAAATATGTTTATGAAATTATCATATCATTAATATTATTTAAATACATCTACTTTTTAATTGCAAATTTTTGATTTGTATTAGCAGTTTAACTCTATTAAGTTATTAAGCCAAAAAGTTATTTTACTTTGTTTAAGGATGCCAATATTACTAATAAGTATTAGTAATATTAATAATTATTAATACTAATTTAATATTTGTGTAAGTAACACTTAGTTGTATAAACGATTAAACGTAATGGTTTAAATTGAATAAAACATCCATGTAAACTATTTTTAGATACTAACTGAATTAAAAGCAGTTTGAAAAATCTTGTTCTAAGATATTCTGTTGATAGTTGTTTACAAATTGTAGAAATCTCTTCGTTTTGTGATTTATTATTAAAAATATTTTGCAAGTTTGTAAAAATAATGTCTACCACATTTTCAGAGCATCGATATTTTCCTCGCAAATGAGGAGCTAATGCAGCAAGTTGATCTTTTCTATTCTCATTCAAAAATTAAAAATCGTCTGGTTTTTCAATATTAAAATCAATATTATTATTAATTACTTCAATCTCAGTATCAAAAGGAGCAAAACAGTTTTTATTGTAAAGCTTAAAATATTTAACACTTTTAAATTTTGAAAAACAGTTTTCACATACAACTGAACCTTCCTGACCATGTCATTTAAGATGTGATATCATTACATATTGTTTCCTTGTTTGAAAACTACAATTAGAACAAGATAAAATTACTTTTTGAGATGCAGGGTGTTCAGCACTTGATTTTGGTGGTTCAGCAACTTGTGCAGCAGTTGATAATAAACTTGAATTTTGCGATTTTGAAGACATATCTAAATCCTCAAGTACATCTTCTTCATAATTGGAGTCTTGGTATAATGTAGATTCAGTTGGAAGTTGAGGAATAATGGATTGTTGGTTATGAAAATCGAATGAAACAGGATCAGAGTGACTACTTACAGCAGAAAAAACAGCTTTAACTGGAGAAAATCCCTTTAAACTTTGAACAAAAGTGCTAAGCTCATTATATTTTGTTAAGGATACAACTTCCACTTCCAGATTTTGTCCATTTAAAATGGCAACAAATGTTTCAGAATTGACTTCACATTCATTTCACATGATGCCACTTATATCATTGTCACCAAACTTCTTAGAAGCTAAAAAAGTATTATTTTAAATTAAATAGCTCAACCATTGTTTTTGGCATATGTAATATTTTGAATATTATGAAAACAAAAACGAACTGTGAAGAACTTGAAGATTGATTAAATAAAATGAAGATTGAATAAACAAAGAATGTGCACTAAAAATAATCTTACCATTAGTTAAAAAGTCTGCAGTATTGCTACTACTAGCAAGAACAATTTTTATTTTACCAAGATATTTGTAGAAATCAGTAATGCAGTTATTATTACTTGGAAAACTTAAACTATACAAATAGTATATTTAACATTATTTAACACTTGCAATATAAAATAAAATTAATTTTAAGAATAGCAATATGTAACAAATAGTAAGTATGAAATAAATAGTAGTAAAGAACTTTACTAAGCAACATACAAATACAGTGAACTCCGAATATCTTGAAGCCTCCAAGGGACCAAGAAAATAGTTGAATTAGCAATATTATTATATATATTTAATAATATATATATAATAATATTGAAATATAATATCTATACGTGTGTATATATATATATATATATATATATATATATATATATTTTATATATATATATATATATATATATATATATATATATATATATATATATATATATATATATATATATATATATATATATAGGTACGTGAGTAAAAATTTATATCATTAGAAAGAGGATTATTACAGTATTTTAAAGGTGAAAATTATCAAAATCGAACTATTGGTTCAAAAGTTCGATTTTGATAATTTTCACCTTTAAAATGACGGTTTAAGTACTGTTTTTTCTATATATGGATTTGTTGATGAAACTGTGGTCAAAATAATGTTTTTCTTCACTTAAATTGTTATAACTTTGCTAATTCTTATCAAAATAAAAATATCTGTGTGTCAAAAGATAGGTGTAAGAGTGGGCTATAATTTTATGTTAAACTCTAACCATCAGGCGTATTGGAAAGACAGAGGAGGAACCAAACCTCGCCCGTATAAAACGGAACACTTATTTCAGAAAAAAAGTTTTTTTTAAGGACATAAGCAATATAAATAGACAAAAAAGTTGTTTTATATTTATAGTAAACCACCAAAATATACGAGAGGTGTATGTTAGCAATAGAGGTGGGTGTGGTGGCGATGGTTTGATACACCTTAGGATCAAAACCGAGTTGGTTTTATTAATATTTATATTTTTACTAAAATGAGTAAAATTAGTACTCAACATAAACTTATGTTATACAATCTTACGTATAAAAGTGGTGTTTCTATTACGGAAGGGGGGGATGCCCACCACCTACCCCTACTCCCCCTACCCAACCTAAAAAAAAATTATTATTTTCAAAATTTGAACAATAAATTTAAAAAATAAATTATGAAATTGGAAATATTTTGGAAATAAATTAAAAAATAAATTCATACCAGACAATTACCAAACATGGGAGAAGGCAAAACTCGTAGATATGTTGATGGTGTTTTAGTACTATAATATCAAAAAATGTTTCATTTCTTGAAATATCTGATTGAATATTTAAAATACAACAACAATGATATAAAAAACATATTGATACACAATGATATAAAAAACATAAAGATACATTAGTGGTGCATCCATGGTCATAAGAGAGTAGAGTATAAGGAAGGGCGTATCCAAATATGTCTTAAGAAAGCGGCATTCTAATGCCCCTTCCACTTCAAACCAAAAATTATTATTTAATTAAATATATATGACTAAAAAAATTTTACAACTACTATTGTGGGGCTATAAATTAATTGGCTGTAAAAAACATGTCATCTTTCTAACCAAGTATAGCAAAAACCTATAATAAAGTCTTTCATGTGATTATTACATTAACAGAAGTAAGGACCATACAGTATAGTTAACAAGCTAGCTATTTTGTTTGGTTAACAAAAAAGTTTCTTGTTTTAAAATAAATAATAAATGAAATGTTAAAAAAAAATAATAATAATAATGTATAACTATTTTAAAGTTAATATAATATATTTTTTCTTGGCTTTTAGTTAATGATTAAAATGATTAATTCCAGAAATGAAACTATGTTTAAATCATTTTTAACAATAGACACCACGTGAAGGTAAGCCAGAGCCGTCTATTAAAAAATATAATAAGTCACAACACTTGCTATAAAATTTATGCAAGTCACAACACTTGCTGTATTATTTAGGCAAGTCACAACACTTGCTATATAATTTATGCAAGTCACAACACTTGCTGTATTATTTAGGCAAGTCACAACACTTGCTGTATTATTTAGGCAAGTCACAAAACTTGTTGTATTATTTATGCAAGTCGCAACACTTGCAATACATTTTTAATAAGTCACAACACTTGCAGTGTTGTGACTTACCAAAAATGTATTGCAAGTGTTAACTCATCGGAAACAACATCAGCAGCAAGCTGGATCTTTTTCATGCTATAGTCAACAGCTTCATTATCATTTTCATCATCTTTCGAGTGAGAATTGGTGTAAATAAAGTCATTTTTTCTTTTATTAACTTTTTCTACTCTGCCGCTATATAAAATACCTTTGCATGTTTTTGGATCGTACTATTCATGTTCTAGGGTCTTCCCAACAATTTTATCTGACATGACATCTTCTAAATCAAATAGTTGGTCATTGGACAAGTGCTTATATGAATTAATAATTTTGTCAAAATTCAATTTAGGTCGCACTCTAACTTTCTTTTTTCTTTTTCATCCATTTTTTGGCCCTTGATTTTTTGTCTTTTGCAAATCTCATTTCCTACTTTGCATCGATGCAGTCGATTTGTAAATCTGTTTTTACGTGCTACATTAACTGACCTTTTAATACTCTTTTCTCTTAAACATAAATCTAAAGTGTCTAGATAGTCAACAGTCCTATTCTTTTTTGATCTTAGTGTGCAAGAGATATAGTAATTTGTTGTATTAGCAGCCCGTACTTTTGCATTACTAAACATACTCATTAATTCCTCACTATCTATTTTGTGAAGCCTTGCACTAGCTGTTTCCTCTTTAAATGTCTCAGTCACAGTAAGTGAAAAATATCTACTATATTGTCTATTTAAAGCATTTTCCACTGCAATAAGACAGACCGAAGTCATTTTGAGAAGCTCTTCATCAAAGGAGCATAAACTTGTTACTGATTCTTAAATATTTGGCTCCACCAGTTGTTCAAAAAAATCTGTCTTTCTGCGAAACAAACCAGCTGGATTGAATTTGCATGTTTGAATTGTTTGTATAAGATTTTTCACAACCTGGATACCAGCAACAAGATAAAAAGTTGCTTCCTCTAATGTAACATAAAACTTTTTCATCCAGGGTCCAATAAGGAGTTTTCCAAATACTGCAAGTACACACATTTGTTTGATTGCGGTTGTACTACAAAATACTGTTCGAAGTGTTGCTTGTAAACTTTTACACTTTACTGTTTAAATTGTAAGATATTGTTTAAATTTACTGTGATGCTTTATTAAAATAAAGCAAGTATGGAAAAGAATGTAATTTCTGTTTCCACGATACCTAGGAATGATGCCTCGTGGTAAATCATTATTATCTAAAAAATGTACAAAACCTTGTGGGTGCCTTTTACATCTTTAAATCTTATTTTGTTTATAGCTAAAATAATCAAGTTTGTCATGCAGTCATTTCGAAACAATTTGCATTTTTTATTCTCTAGAGACTTCAATGCTGTAGAGCATAATGTGGCAATTGTATCAAGGGGTGCAAATGGCAGTTCAGCTCATTTAGATTTTTCCCCCAGGTTGCACAAAACTTGCTTATGGTAAGATGATTAACAGCAACTTGGTCATACACTGTGTTAGAAATATTATTAATAATTGAATTACGAGATTTGTTATAGCTGCACAAGTGAAAATGAGAATAAATAAAAGCCATATGATCGATGGCATTACATATATGGTTTTCATTATCAACAGCTGTCCCACCAGGTAGTTAGTCCAGAGGAACAACTAGGTATTGATCTTTTGACGTTGAGTAAATACTGTTAATATGAACACCTTCTTGTGTTGTAGTATCGAACCCAAGAGTAAGTTGACTATTGTTGCATGCCCATTCGACTGCATGCAAGCTTGAAATACTGCCAAGCTCCCGAGCCATTTGTTCAACGCTATTGCGGTGTGGAATATCAGAGAAAACAAAACCCTTAGATTGTCCAATTTTCTGAATGAGAATAGGAATATCGCCTGTTGAGACATTTCATATCAACATGTTATAAATAATCATTCTCATCTATAACGAATATGTCTTTCCTTTTTCATTTATGTTCAAATATTCAAATTTATGTGTGGTTGTGTTCTTCTCTTTTTGAACCAAATCGTTTTCCAAACAATTTGGTTCAAGCAATTATTTTTTTTTGCCCTATTATCTGTGTTATGCTTGACCTTAATTTGATGCAACTTTTTTTTTTCATTAATTTTAAATATTTTATTGTAGTTTAAAACACACTTGTTAAAATACACTCGTTTTGAGTTATAATATCTTTATAATGATGTATTAATAAATTATACACTTTGAAATATATACCTACAAAATTTACATATTTGTTTGCCATATTTACCTAAATGCCAATTTTAAATTAAAACATTTCTTTGAAGTTTATATTTGTAATGATGATTCAATTAGTTATATGTTGAAAAATATAGAAATCTATAAAACTTTCGTATCTGCTGGCCGTACTCACCTAAATGCCAAATTTAAATCAAAACATTTATTCAAAGCTAACAAATACTTTTAAATGATATAGTAACTAAAATAATTTAAACTGAACTTACTGATTGTTTGTTCTAATTTGTCTACAGAAAAAAAACGAGTGACTTAATAAAATGTAAGTATTAGGCATACAAAAATACAACTAACAACAATCTACATAGCCATAATAATGAACTGTATTTGAAAACTAATTATAAATGACTAAATACTAAATTAATTCATATAATAGGGATATAACTGACTAATCCTCTCTAAAGCAAGTTCATCTAAACAAAAATCAAATAAACTTTAATTTTACAAAGTAATATAAAAATTTGCATATAGTAAGTCATTTGTATAAATTTATAGACATCTAAAATAGCGAAAGAAATATTTAAGTTATACATAAAGGTTTAGATAGTGGCCATACAATAATTTAAAAACAGCTTAATAAATTTATATAAAAATAACTTATTTATTAGTTATAAATTATAATCTAAAGACATTCCTTGATAAATAAAGACAACGTTCAAACTTCAAATTTGATATGATTCATAACTAATTTGATTCATATCTAATTTATATAATGAATATAATATGAAATACTATGTGAAACTTTTTTTTTCTTTCTCCATTTTGTTTCTAAATGAAATATAAAATTTAAGTCTTATTTTATTATTTACTGAAAATCGTTTTAATAAAACAATTTCTTTCAAACTTACAAATTTTTTAATCATTTTTTCACTATAAAGTATCTAGGTTTATAATATCAATTTATGACTTAAGTCAAATATTGCTAATAATATTAGTAATATGAATGTTATATATAAAATATATATATATATAAATAATCAATAGACCCCTCTGTCTCCCTTGACAGAGGGGTCTATTGATTTTTATCTATTATCTATTATCTTATCATTTATCTATTTTTATATATTATCTATTATCTCATCATTTATCTATGCACCTTGACAGGTGCATAGATAAATGAATAACTTAAAAATAAAAATTGAATAGAAAAAAAGACTATATCCTGGACATTAACTTCACCACAGAAGTACGACCAAAACTTTGACATTAATAAACTTGTGGACAAAAATTGCACAAAGTTCGGTTCCGTAAAACGCAATTGTCATTTGCCTAATATATATATATATATATATATATATATATATATATATATATATATATATATATATATATATATATATATATATATATATATATATATATATATATATTAGGCAGGTCCGTTTTCTAGAGTTCGGAAAAACTATAACTTTGCCACTTCATTTTCCCATTCTACGTTGCTATACAAGAAAATTGAAAAATGACCTGGTTTCTTTTAAAGACCTGGTTTTTACTATTTTTTAAATTGTATATTTATCTAAATACTCTTAAATATTCATTAAAAAACTTAATAAAATTTGCATTTAAGAAGTTTGTTAAATAAGTAATCTAAATATTGTACTTAATAAAGATAAAAAATAAAATCAAACTGTTAAAAATGTAAATGACTTTGACTAAAGGTTTTACAAACACGTTTTGCAAATAATATACATGAAAATTCATTTAAATTTTTCTTATAAAAAGTTAAACTTTTCTTGCAATTTATTAAGCATTTCTTTGGACCAGTTACATTTATAAAATGAAAAATTAACTGTGTTTGTTTAAAACCAGTAAAATATCTTGCAACTTTTCCTTTTTAATTGTTGAATTGATAAAGTCTTTTACCAATTTAATTGCTCTTTTAAAACAGTCATTGACACAGACTAATCTTTTTATAAACCTTGGCATATTTTTATAATCAAAATCATGAGTCCACAAACCAGGTGGACTTTCTAATTACTTTGATAAGGAACGAACTATTTTAAAATTTAGCCAAAAATTTTGACCAACATAGCATTAACCAAAATGTAAAAAGTGTCTGCCATAAATCTAGCTTCATGTTCAGCAACTGGTTTGTGTATAATAAATCCAGGAGCTTCCTCGTTTCCTTCCAGAAAAACATATTTTTCTGGAAGGAAAGGAGGAAGTTCGTGGATTTTAGCCATATTTTCTAATGGAGTTCTACTAACTTTGCACCACAGAAACTTTGATAACTGATCCATATTTTTTGGAACATTTCCATAATGAATTGGCCAAGTAGCTTTGAATCTTGTATAAATAGATTTTGATGGACCATTGCTTTCTGTTTTAGTGATTGCATTTACTGCATGTAAAATATGTTGTTTTTGAGAATGTTTTCTACAAAGAAGTCTTAACAGATTTCTACAAAGAAGTCGTAACAGATGTTGATTTAAAAGTTCTTCTAAAAGTCCATCACAAATTCCAATTATAAAGCTTTCTATTCCAAACTTTTTTATAACATTAAAACATGCCAATGCTTGATCATATCCTTTCCCCGATTGACATTCAACTATGCCTAGTAGCTCATCCTCTTGTTTTCCATTTGAATTTAAATCCCAGTCAGGACTTGTAACAACAATAGCTTGATGTTTGTTTATTTCAGAAATATTTTCTTTATCTAAAACTGTAACTTTTTTTGTGTCAATGTGCAAAATTAAATAACAACTTTGACATTTTTATTTTATTTTTTCTTTAATTAATTCTTATTCCCAAACATATAAATCTTTTCTTATTTTTTCTACTTTTGTCTTTGATAGTTTTATTTTATTAAGATCGATATATCCTGAAAATAATGCTAATAATCATGTCTGTACTTTAACAGAAATTCCAAAACGCCCACAAAATATTGAAGTTTTTAAAATAAGTTCATCAATATCTACTGTTACTGTAGCCTTATTTTGTTTTATTTTAGTTGATTGTTTTTCAATTTCAAAAAAATCGTATTCTTTTGCGTCATTTGATCAAATTCTATCTTCTTCAATTATATCATAAAGTTTTGGGTTCCCTAAGACTTATTATTATTATTATTATTATTACTATTATTATTATTATTATTATTATTATTATTATTATTATTATTGTTATTATTATTATTATTATTACTAATTACTAAATAACAATAATATAAATAAATATAAATACTAATCATTAACAACCCAATTGTTGTTTAAATGCTTGAGAAAAGAAAATAAGAAAACAAAAATAGTAAAGACCTTATAAACAAAAATTGCAAAGATTCTTTTGATTCGCGCTATTTTTTACTGATAAAATAATCTGTTTAACAGAACGGTTAAACATAACGCTTAAACATAATTTACAAATATATACTACCATACTAATGATTTAGGCGTTATAACACTTTCAACATAATTTCAAGTTAATATAACGGTTAACATAACGCCAAAATTTAGTTTACCGTTATGTAACCGTTATGTTTTTTGCTGTGTATATATATATATATATATATATATATATATATATATATATATATATATATATATATATATATATATATATATATATATATATATATATATATATATATATATATATGTATATATATATATAAAACCTTTTACGGGAAGCACATGCAGTCGCACGCCTTGCTTGTCCACGCTTGTAGTAATTTAGAAAACTTGACTAATTATTATATATTATTTATATATTTAATATTATAGCAATACTCAAAGATAAGAACCGAAGACTATACGAAATAGAAAATCTAAATATAATAAGCTAAAAAAATGGAATATTAAAAAAAGAATATTGTTCTCAAAAAAAATAATATACCTAAATATTTTACTGTTTTTGTTTTCATATTTTTAGGGCGCTTGTTATTTTCCACAACCGAAATTGATACAAATCGAGGAATAAAGTAGACAAGATTATGACGAAAATAAAAATCTTTTTTGATAAACAATTTTTTCGCAACTTTTTTTAGTCAGTATATAAAGGAAAGGTCTGCACTTTAGTAGGATTATCCACATTGTGCATTTAAACCCGATAGTTTATTTCCTGATAAACTATTGTTATTGACAATGCTCCAAAGGCTTGTGGGCTAGTGCATTGTTATTTTATTGAACTTTTTTAACAAAATGTTTAGGAGCCTATTTAATTTTTTTTTAAAGTTTTCAAATACATTTTTTTATACAGAGCAATTGTTATGTTCATTATCTCTAGTAATTTATAATATAATTGCTTCAGAAAACGTTAAACGTTTAACGTTTAACGTCTTAATTAGTTACTAGGCTTTTCTGAATTTAAAAGAGCGCGTTCTCAAAATGCACGCGGTCATTGGGAAAAGATGTCTCGAACGAGTTAAAACCTTTTACCTTTTGGAATTTAATTATTATTTATTAGTTTAGAAATATTATATAAAAAATCATATTAAGATAAATAATTATTGTTAAGATCATATCATAATTGAAGTAAGTATAGAAAATAGTTTAGCTATTTATATTTAACATTTTTATCAGATTTATAGCAGAAAGGATCACTCCTTATATTTTTTTAAATCGTTTAACTTTTGTTTGTTTCAGTTTAGTTTTATTTTCTTTTAGTAGCTTTGTTTTTATTGAGCTTATATTTTATTTTTTTAAAGGATAACAGGGGTATGGATGAAGCCTAATTATTTGTTATGCAACAAAAAAGTTATACTAATGTTAGTTCCATAAAATTGGTTATTACTACTTTGAAATTTCTGTGATACTATTAACTATTTTTGTTCTTTTTTAGAAAACTTAAAAAAATAAAATGAAATTTTGTGACAACACTGACATGACATGTCATATGTTATTGTATGTAAAGGTTAAATTTTGTTATGAGGATTACAGTTCTTATGAACAATATAAAATGAAGGTAAAGAGTATTGTTTGTATATATATATTTTGTTTACTTGGAATCTTTTTAAATTTTCTCGCGTCATTTTAAAAATGTTTGTTTGCACATGTTTATTGTTTGCATATATGCTTTTTTGATAAGTATGTGCATGTGGTAATATTAGGTTGGTGCAAAAGTAAATTCGCATAATTTTAAAGTCAAATATGATGCACATTCGTAGTGCAAATGCAAACAATATATATATATAACTTGAAAGAGCAATCTTTTTTGCACATTTTAAATTATAAATTTTAACATTTTAATAACATTTTATATATATATAATTCTTTTTTAGAAAATGTCCTTAGAAAAAATATATTTTAGGCATTGCATGTTGTACGAATTTCGACATGGTAAAAATGCCACAAAAGTGACAGAAGCAATTTGTTCTGTTAACGGTGTGGATACTCTAAATGTTCGCGTTTGCCAGAATTGGTTCGGTGAGTTTGCAGCGGATATTTTGATTTTGAAGACAAAGAACGTTCAGGAAGGCCACAGGAACTCGAAACAGACAATTTAGAGGAATTGCTCGAAGTAGACCCACGGCAATCGACTCGAGAATTAGCAGAACAACTTGGAGTTTATCATTCGACTGTTTTAAGATGATTACACGACATGGGAAAGGTTCAAAAAGTTGGAAAATGGGTCCCACATGACTTGACTAAAAACAGCAAAATGCAACGTTTGAGCCCCTGTATTTCTCATATGGCTAAGTACAAAAAAAAGACTTTTTGTGGAAAATTGTAAGGGTTGATTAAAAGTGGGTATATTATGACAATCCTTCCAACAAAAAACAGTGTTTGAGTCGTAGTCAATCAGCATCTGCCTCACCTAAACCCGATATTTATCGAAAAAAGGTAATGCTTAGCGTATGGTTGGAAATGAAAGGTATAATAAACTATGAACTGCTGAAACCGAAGCAAACTATTAATAATGTACGCTATTCGCAACAATTGAGACGTTTGAATGAAAAAATCTTAAAAAAAAGGTCCGGACCGGGTCATGGAAACCGTAAAGTCATATTACTGCACAACAATGCTCGGCCCCATGTTGCTATGAGAACCAAGGAAACTATTTTAGAACTAAGCTGGGAAGTCTTGCCGCTTCCTGCGTATTAACCAGACATGGCACCATCAGATTACCATTTGTTCCGTTCAATGGAACATTTTTTACGGGATAAATCATTCAAAGAAAATAAAGATTTTCAAAATTAGCTAGATGCCTATTTCGAAGCAAAGCTCCAGTCATTCTACAGAGATGGAATTCGTCAGTAGGTCACAAAATGGCAAAAGGTCATAGATAGCTAAGGAAATTATTTTGATGACGAATGACTTCTTAATTTTAACTATATTTAATAAATAGTACTGAAAAAAAAAACGAATTTTCTTTTGCACCAACCTAATATATGCTTTATAGTTGTTTTATTAATGTGTTTTTATAATAATGTTAAGTGGGTTTTTATTGTTTGTGTATGTGTGAATATCTGTTATATAACTGTTTTATAAATGTGTTTAAATATGTATATAAGGTTAAATATATATTGTGTTTAGAGCTGGTACATATGTTTATATTATGTTGTTCCCGTGTTTTCAAAGTGCTGTGACTTGGTAAACGCGTAGAGCAAGATTTGTCAACCTTGTTAGCCAAGTGATGTATTTATAGCAGTGGGTTACACAGCAGTATTTAAAGTCAAACTGATACTGCTTTAGGTCTAGACGTTTTCAAGCCTTTATTATAAATAATTCTGAAAGTACATAAAAATCTATTTTAATAACATTTTGCATAATGTTGTTACTTATGTTCTGTAATATATAAATGTTATGTTACTTAAGTTATGTTATATGCATGTTATATTAACTTATGGTGTGTGTTGTTATTGTTGTGATAATGTTTTTTTGTTATCTTTTGAGTTGATAGACATTTGGCTTACCTTCGCGTTTGCGTCTATTGTTAAAAATGATAAATAGGTATTTTTATTAATAAAAGTCACTGCTTTTAATCATTCACAAAAGCCAAGACAAATTATTTTGCCATATATCTAATTTGTTTTATCTCAATTTGATTTTTTGTCTTTAGCGCTGTTTATAATATGATTTCGATATAGATATTTTGGAATCGTGATCTACCAGCATAAATTATTTTCTAAAAGCTAACATGAAATAATAATATTTAACAATTACTACTCTGGTAAATCACAACAGCTTTTCTCTATACAGTACATTGATTTTCTTTTTTTGTATATAATGTTTTTCTTATTTATTTACTTATTCGTTAAATTTTTTTTTAGATTTATCAGATGATGTATTTATGTGGTATAGAAGAACAAAATATTGTAAAGTTTTGTGAATTTTTTAAAAACGTTTACTGATAATTTTTTTAAAGAAATAATATTGAAGTTAGCAAAAATGGGTTTACAACGTTGTTTTTTTTTTAAATATTTCTGTGTTATCAGTTTGTTTATTATTAGAATAGAAGGTTTTTAATATTTGCTAAGTTAATTTTTTTTCAAACATCTCCTAGCTGATATATATATATATATATATATATATATATATATATATATATATATATATATATTATATATATATATATATATATATATATATATATAAGTATATATATATTTATATTTATATATATATTTATATATATATATATATATATTTATATATATATTTATATATATATATATTTTATTTTATATATACATATATATATATATATATATATATATATATATATATATATATATATATACATATATATATATATATATATATATATATATATCATATATATATATATATATATATATATATATATATATATATATATATATATATATATATATATATATATATATATATATATATATATATATATATCAGGGTGTTAGCCAAGAAAAAGTTCATAAAGCATTTTTGCGAATTCAGGAATTAAGGTGCGGCCAAAAAAAAAAAAAAATTAATTACATTCGGACATTTAAAAAAGTAGATACAATTTTTTAGATACAAGTAAGTTTCAATAAAAATAAATTTTCTAATTTTGCTGGGTTACATTTTTATCATTTATCAAATTTAAAAGTTAAAAAACTTATTTATATCGATTGCTTTTAAATGAAAGTTAAATGAAAGTTAAATGAAAGTTTTCGAAATATCAATAACTTTTAAATGAAAAACTTGGTTGGCTCGCTGATTTTCGTCAAATTTAGGTCTACTTTAATTTAAATACTCGGTGCAGTTAATGTGATTTACAAATTATTAGAATTATTTTATTTGAAATTAGCATGATTTTTATCAGCGTATTATGTCCAAACAAAATATTTAGATGTTATAATTTTTTTGCTTCAGGTTTTTTTAATTTTTAAAGAAACTTTTCTCTTTTTAATATAATTTTCTAAACCTTTTTTAGAACACCATTATAGAGTCTTCAGATCACTTTTGCTCATCGGCGTTAACATGAATTTAGTTAAAATCTATTGAAAAAGTGCCTTATTTTACTATAGATTCTAGTTCTAATCGGTTCTGACGTATATTAGCTATATAGCTGTCAAAATATAATATTTCTATCAATTCTAGATAAATTTCTATCAATTCTAGATAAATTTTGGTTTCAAAAGCCTTTGAAAAAATGTAGTTCAAATTTGTTAATATGATATTTTTTTAATTTTGAAAAAAGAAATATACAAATCTCTATCTTTTCTTCTTAAAATTTTCCTTTTTGCTTGCTCCATTCAAACCTGTTAAGGTTATTCAAATTTATATGTAGCTTTAGAGTTTCTCAGAAATTTTGAATTTTTTTGAACAAATTATCTATTTGAGACTATCCCAGGAACTACAAGTGCTGTATGCTAAATAATGACAAACGAGAAAATGAAAAAGCCATTTGAACAGTACTAGAACAAAAGTACTTTATAAATAAACAATCAGCCGGTAGAAACTTAGGTTTCCACCAACTGAGTTGATGACATTAACCAAAGTAGCTGTATGTGCTAAACTCTGAAAACCATATCTCTTTGCTGTAACAGCAGTACCCTTTAAAATTTTCCTAGGTAGCATAACTTCAACAAAATCTGGTTTTCTGTTATAAGATCTAGGTTTTTTTTTCTTTTGATATTCTTAATCTTGGTTATCCTCTTCGTATTGTGAAATCGTATTTTGAAATCTTGTTATAGGGGCTCTATGAAAAGATTTATTTATTATTATTTTATTATTTATTATTTTATTATTTATTAAATTTTCCGTTTTTGTTACAATTAAATTCCGTAATATAATACAAGATACTCTTATTCTTTCAAAAATAATCCAGTTATAAATATAAAAAAAAAAATCAAAGACAAAATAATAAGAGATAGTTATACAAAAATATATAAAAACGCGGGAAACTTGCAGAAGACCATTAAGTCTTATCATCAAGAACCGTTGTACTAGTTATGTTTTTACAATATTAAATTCCTATAATATTGTTAAAAGCAAAACTTAATTAACTAAGGTAAATAGTGTAAACACCAAAAACATTCAATGTAAAAAGACAAGAACAAATAAAACAAACAGTCAAAGAACCAACAAACAAAAAAAAAACAAAAAAAAAAAAGCAGTTTAAAAAAAATCATTAATAAGATTTTTATACTTTGAAATACTCTTTTTTATTAGTTTTTGAAAGCAATTTATATTGTTTACATCTTGTAAATTACTATACTTTGCTAAGATTTTATTCCAGATATGCGGAGCACGATACGTAATTTTAAATTGTTCTTGTTTAGATTTGCACAATGGTTCAATTAAGCCTGTTGTGCGTAAAGTATACTTAATGTTAGATTTTATTTCATAAAGATGGGGCGACTGAATAAGTGCGAATTTCATAACTGCGAATCTGCATAAGTGCGACTGGCATAAGTGCAAACTGGCATAAGTGCGAACTGGCATAAGTGCGAAACAATTGCAAAAACTGGCATAAGTGCGAACTGGCACAAGCGCGAACTGGCATAAGTGCGCCGAAAGAATTTGCAAACATTGGCATAAGTGCAAATTGACATAAGTGGCGAATTGGCAAGTTCGCACTTATGCCAATTCGCACTTATGCCAGTTCGCACTTATGCCAATTCGCACTTATGCCAATGTTTGCAAATTCTTTCGGCGCAGTTATGCCAGTTCGCGCTTGTGCCATTTCGCACTTATGCCAGTTTTTGCAATTGATTCGCACATATGCCAGTTCGCACTTATGCCAGTTCGCACTTATGCTAATGTTTGCAAATTCTTTCGGCGCACTTATGCCAGTTCGCGCTTGTGCCAGTTCGCACTTATGCCAGTGTTTGCAACTGCTTCGCACTTATGCAGATTCGCGGTTATGAAATTCGCACTTATTCAGCCTCCTCATAAAGATCATTAAAAATTGAGGGGCATTGTTGAAATTTACTTTTGTACATGAGACATAAAATTTTATAAACGTTTATCTCGTATAACGTAAAGATGTTCATAATTTCGAACAGTGGTTTTGCATGTTCGTTTTTATTTTTGAAATTTATTATTCTTAAGGCATGTTTTTGTTTTCGATAGAGTGCTTCAAGCTTGCTTTTAGATGTACTACACCACACAATATTCGCGTAATTCAAGTAACTTTGTATAAAACTGAAATATATTTGTTTTAGATGATGCTTATTAAGTAAATCTCGTGACCGATATAGAACGCCAATACTTTTTGATATTTTGCTTCCAATATAGGCAATATGTTTATTCCAGGTAATATTTTCGTCAATGAGAACACCAAGAAATTTTGTGACTCTTTCGCGACTAACTCCAGTGTTTTCAATAACTAGTTTTGGAAAAGAAATAGGAATTTTTTTTTTTTTTTAAGGGTGGAATAATGAGAATTTTGATTTACTTGAATTAATAAAAAGTTTATTTACATTGAACCATAGTGAAATTTTATCTAACTCGTTGTTCATTTGTACAAAGAGTTGAGGTATATATTTTCCTGAAATAAATAAGTTACTGTCGTCAGCAAACATTATTGTTGATATATTTGTCGCTCTCCAGAGATCATTCACGTATATTAGGAAAAGTAGAGGCCCAAGAATAGATCCTTGGGGCACTCCACAATAAAGTAAAGATGAATTTGTTTGTTTTTTATTTCCGTTATATATGGACTGTGTACGTTTACTCAGGTAATCTGCTATCCACCTGCAGGGTACGCCTCTTATGCCGTACATCTTAAGCTTTTTTATTATTATTTTATGATCCACTGTGTCAAAGGCCTTGGAGAGGTCAATAAACACGCCTAAAGTAAATTCTCCGTTTGCAAAATAGTTTTTTATTTCATTAATTAAGTGAAGTATTGCATGTTCAGTTAAAGTGCTTTTCTGGAATTCAAACTGTTTTGAATAGAATAAGTCATTATTTATAAAAATGCATATAACCTATTGAACATAATTCGCTCAAAAATCTTAGAAAAAATGGAAAGTATATATATTGGTCTATAGTTTCCAATATCCGTTTTATCGCCTGATTTATATATAGGTTCAACTTTTGCTGATTTAAGTATATCAGGAAATATACTCTCATTCAGAGAACGTTTACAAATTTTAAATAAAGGCACTTTTAACTCATTAAAACAGTTAATGACAATGTTGCTGTTTATACCATCAATTCCAGATGACTTATTACGTTTCAAGCTTTTAAAAGCTGTTTTGTATTCTTTAAAGGTTAAATTCTCATTTTTAAATTGATTTTTATTGCACTGAAGGTATTCCTTAAATGATTTATTTACATTTGGAATTTTTGCCGCAAGTTTAGGTCCTATATTCACAAAAAAATTGTTAAATTCATTTGCTATATTGTTTTCATTGTCAATAGTTTTATTTTTAATATGTAAGAATTTCGGAAAAGATTCATTGATTTTCGGTTTTCCAATTATTTCATTTAGTACTTGCCAAGTTTTCCTAGAACTTAGTTGACACTTTTCAAGTTGCTATTTATAATAGTTTGATTTTGCAGTTCGTTTGACTTTCTCAAATAAAGTCCTATAGTTTTTATATTCTGCCTTGGTCTTTACGCACTTATTTTTTAGATATCTATCGTACAGTCGATGTTTTCGCTTCGAAGCTTTTTTTAAGCCTTTACTAAGCCATGGCGAATTTAAGGTTTTAACTTTAATTTTTACTTGTCTCTGGGAAGTGTTTTTCATACAAGTTTGAAAAATTGTGTTGGAAGTTATTAAACATGGAATTAGCATCATTGAATGATTCTAATGGAGACCAGTCTATATTTCCTAGTTCATTTTGAAACGCTAATTGATTGTTTAATGATAGGAGGCGTTTAGTAAATGTGACTTTATTTTGTTTTTGTTTATTTGACGTATTAGCGGATATGAATATTGGCATGTGATCTGAAATTGGTGTTTTAATTATTCCTTTTTTTAACGAGTTTTCAAATAAAAAGTTAGTTAATATATTGTCTATTAATGTTGCTGAATTTCTTGTTATTCTTGTTGGTTTGTTTATTAAAGGGATCACACCGTATCGAAATAAATCATTGTAAAAGTTTTGACTTTCTATGTCATTGTCATAATTTAGGGCGTTAATATTAAAGTCACCTAATACAAACAGTTTTTTTTTTCTAGAGAAACTTTTTGAATAATATTCTGGAGATGATTTGAGAAATTTTCTGTGGACGCATTTGGCGGTTTGTAACAACAGGTTACTAAAATATTTTTGGTTTTATCATTAACTATTTCAATCGAAACAAATTCGCCGTTGCATTCAGATATGCATATGTCTTTTCGCATTTTAAACCGCAAGCTATTTTTGACGTAAATAACAACACCACCACCTCTTTTTTTAGACTTTCTTTGTAAGTGAATTGCGTCAGTTTCTAGTAAGTCAAACCTACAACTTTCGCTAAATGCATCATCAGTTAGCCAAGTTTCCCTTAAACAAATTATATTGAAAATAAAATTGCTTTCCTCTAAGAATATTTTAAAGTTTTCAAAATTTGCTTTAGCGCTTCTTATGTTAAGGTTCAATATCCGATAAATATTGCTTTATTTCGTCCGGAAATAAATACTGTGCTTCCGTATTCATTAATGAATAGTCATCAAATATAATTTTATCAGGATCGTGCTCATCGAGCGTGTTTAAATTATTTAATCTAAAAACATTAAATGAACTATTTTCGTAGTAATTTATTTAATTTTAATTTTTTATTTTTTTTTGACTACGTTGCAAAGACACGTCCGATCGTTACAAAAGCCACGAAAAAAGTTAGAAGATTGCGATAACGTACTGTCATCCTCATCTTCTTTGAGCCCCTATCAGTTTTACTTATTTTATTTATTGAAATTTTATACTACGAAGTTGTAAAATCTTATATTATATTAAAACAGAGATAGAAAAAAAAAAAAAAAAAAAAAAAAAAAAATTGTGATTCTTCACTGCTAACCTGATTTACAAATAAATCGCTTATATATTCTGAAGCTAATTTTTTTACTACTTAATTATTAATTAATTTACTTACTTACTTAGTCACCCTCTTTTTGGTAGATTCAATCTTCCTTTGCTTTCTGCAAGCAGTAAATAAGTACTATTGTCTATTTTACCCATCACAGCTTTACGTTCTCCTCGTTGATCATTCAAAAAATTTATATAGACATTTCTTTTCTCTTTAGTGATTTGTTTGCTTGATAAAAATTTTTGCTGCACATCTTTTACACTTATATCAAATAAGCACTTTATTTCGCGTTTGTAGTTATCTATAGTACTTAAATTTTGTGGTGTTTTACATGATCTGCTTTTTGATAGCTTCTTCCTACAATCTTCTAAGCACAAGATCTTATTTCTATATAAAGAAAACAATGTTGCAGTGTGTGTATATATTTGTTTTAAGAAAACAAACTTGAAAATAAATATATACTGTGTCATTCACCTAATATATTGGTCAACTACTATTGGAAATGAACTTCTGTTCCAGATTTTCATCAGTGACCAAACAACAGTGCTTTTAAGAAAATTACATCTTCAAGGGTTATTGCAACCAATTTCAAAACTCTCATGGGAAAATTTGCAAGAAACTATATCACTGAGTTAATATTGTAATTTTTCTTTTCTTTCTTTAATTAGTTTGCCATGTAAATATTGCAGAACTTGCTCTCCAGTAGGCAAATGAGATGATGATAGTATCTCAATGGTATCATTGATCAAAAAAACTTTATGTTTCATCTTGTATCTTTTCCCATTTTGTTTTTAATATTAAGTTATATTTAATTCTACTGTTAATGTAAATATATTATTTTTTCTTCTAAAACAAAAAACAGGAAAATAATAAAAAATAAAATTATTATTGATTTTTCTCAATGCGAAAAAATCATTTTTTCTACTTCAATAAAGCTTAAAAGCGCCATAAATGTTCGCGATTTAATAAAATAAACAGACCGGCAAGTTATAGTAAAAACCGGTCAAATTTTTAAGAAACCGGGTCAAAACTCAGGGTCCAAAACGCTTAAGCACAGTCTAGAATTTATTCAATTTTTATAAGGTTAGGCTTAAAATGATCTTATAGACATACAAATTCGGATAAAAAACAGTGCCTCAAACATATACATTTATAAAGTTATTTAACCGGTTATAATATGATTTTTTTAGGTGAAAATTTGATCTTTGAGCCCATTGAGCAGGGTCTAAAAATTGTGTAAATGAGTTAAATTTTGTTTTTAATAGATTACAGAGTACACCCACAGCACACGGAAAACAGTGCTTTTCGATTTTCGAAAATAAGGGGCGTTTGACCCACCCTAATGTTCATTTTACCTAAAAAAACTTATTTATTTAAAATCTTATTAAAATTTGGACAAGCGATTGGGATTTTGAGAAGATTTAAAAAAAAAAATAATAATCTACGGTCTGGGTTTTTCCGCTCCAAACATTTATATTTTATTTTACCGCAAAATTAATCATTTTAATTTTTTTTTGTCTTTTCATAATTCACAGAACTGATCATTTAACAGAAATGTCTTGGTCAACAAAATATCATACAGACGCTATAATATTTTAAAATTAACTACAACGAGTAAGTAACAGAGACATTTAAGGGGCAGATCGGAATTCTTTCACCGCACGAGGGTAGCAACTAATTTAATCGGCATTTTTAAATATCTAGTAAATTAGGTATTAAGCAAAAAAATATATTTAAATTTTTTTTTCGATTTTCATATAGACATTAAATATTTACGAAAATTTTGTGTTTGTAAATTTAAAAAAGAAATTAACTTTTGTAAATATTGTGAAATTTTGTAAAATTGTAAATATTGGTTAATAATTAATAACATTATCTACTTTTATGTTTTACGCAAATATAACATAATACGTTTCATCGCAAGTTTTATTTTTACTTTAAAAATAGGCTTAGGTTAATACTTAGGTTGCTAAGGCCGTTGCTAAGAACTTTAAAATAACTCTGTTTTAGAATACAAATTAAGGGAGTTTTTATTAGCTTTTAAAACAAGTGGTGCTCATAAACTAGGTACACTTCAATCCATTGGAATTAAAAAAAAAAAATGTGTTTTTAATAGTACCACAACTATGTTTCTAATAGTACCACAGATAAAGATATATTTTCAAGATCTTTATAGAATAGAGCATTTTGATATATATATATATATATATATATATATATATATATATATATATATATATATATATATATATATATATATATATATATATATATATATATATATATCTGCCTCTGGGTATTGTTTTGAAAAATTTTAGAACGGATCTTATATCCGAATGCAGATTTTAATTATACCGCGGTTGTTGTTCCAACACAGGAGATGTTAGATATAAAATCTCCTAAGCGAGAAAACAAATCCTCGCAACGTGTCATTAAAATATCCTTAAGTTTTTATACAGATTTCCGTATTTCTGGTTCTTGAACAAATTTAAGCGGATCCAAATGTCTTTATGCAAATCTTGATAGCTTTTGGATTCGGATTCAGCGCGCGGTTTTTTCCATGATAACTAATTAAAAAAGAGTTTCTGCAGAATTTAAATATATGAATAGGTACAAGTTTACAAATTTAAAAAAGTTAGAACAGAAAAAAAAAATTCATTTAAAATTTAGGCTATAAAGAAATTGTAAATTTTTAAAAATTATACTTTAAAAAAATTGAAACTAAGTAGAAACAAAGCCAAATGAAAAAAATTCCATTTTTTAATTAGGATGAACAGTATACTTTGTAAGTCGGCCAGTTTGAACATCTAACGTGGCTTTTTCTAGTCGACAGCCTAAATCACAAATTTAATTTGAGAATAATAAAATTAAAAACATAAAAACGTTACCATTAACAATATTTTAAAAACATATATATTGGTCAAAATATACTTTTTAAAACGCATTATGGTAATCCAAGATCGATTCATCTAGTCCATTAAACCATGTGTCTTACTTGATACATGGTTTATCAACAAATCTTTAAAATACCATTTAAAGTACAGTACGTTAAAAAATGTACGTAAATTACGCACTCCGTTTAAAAATGAAAACGCTATACATTATACATCATATAATTTTACTAAACGTAATAAAAAGAAACCGACTAGACATGCACGCGATTTAAAATGTTTCTAAGTGCAACTATACTGTTTTAAAAACATTTTTGTTGCATTTTGAAACACTGATATAATAGCTCCAGGAACATATTTTATAGAGTCGGAAATTTTTAAGAAATAATGAATGACTGGCATAAACAGCAATAACGAACTAAAACGTTAAAGTCAAAAGCATGGCTTTATGCGTGAAAAATTTTCAGGAAATGATTCAGACCTGCAATTTTTTAACCAAAACTTTTTAAATAGCATTAATAATGAACTTAATAAAAATAACAGTGATCTATTACGACAAATAGCAGAGACTTATAACGATAAATAACAGAGATCTATTACGATAAATAAAAGAGACCTATACTCTAGGAGCAAAAGTAGAAGTAATGGTACTTCGAAATCAAATCAGTCAATGAGGTTATAAACTGCAATTCTCATGAGAAGTTTAAGCGTATGTCTTCTGCATCCATTGAACCAAATCTGTTTGAAGGATTAATTGAACTTCTTGGTCCAACAAAAAATGAATGAAATTACTGGAATTCAACAACTAAAAATATTGCATAAAAGAAACCAAACCAACTTGTTTTGAACATTAAAGAACAGCTACTTGTAACTTGTTTAAGACTTCGATGTGGTTATAACGTTGTCACTTTAGCTCAAACGTATAATTTCAGTTAATCTTACATATGTAGCATACTTACAAAACAGATGTTTCTTTTTTGTCACTTTTTAGTTTATGAAGTTTTGATGCTAATAACTCGACAACAATTTTAAGTTTCTTCAACAATTTTTTTTTGCAATTTAATAATATAAGATGCTCAGTTGGTGACCTGAATTTGTCTGTAAATGCCATGTCATTATGGTAAATAGATTAATAGCTATTTTTTATAGAACCATCATTGTACCATGAAATGTGTAACTGCTGTAAATCCTAACAGAAGCTGCCCGATTTGTTTCACTTTTACTAGGAAAGCATCGATGATGTCATAATTTTTCAACAGAGTGGGATTTGGTTTTTTATTAATCCTGGTGATAACTTAATATTTGATAAAGCTTAACAAATCAAAATCTGCTGCTACCAAAACAAGCAACAGTTTACATTCCTGGATTTCTAAGAAAACGAAAATATGTTACTTTCAAAGAGTTAGTTGTAACAAAACACATTGCCAAAGCACGTACTTGTGTTGTAAAGTCCTCTTACTTTGCGGCTAGTTTATGAGAGTAAACTATGGTCCAAAAAGATTTTGCTGAGATTTTATTGTAAATACTCTGGCCTAGCATATGACTATTAGAGTCTTAACGAATAAAAGGAAGATAACTATCAAAACTAAGATCACAAGATGAGACAGCTGAAACCAAATTATCTAAAAGTGCAAGCAATCGCATCCTTACTATTAACAAACACTAAGTCGTAACTAAAGGCTCCAAATATGGTCTCGATAATGCAAACCAAAAGAATGAACTCCCTGCTTACAATCTATGCGCAACATGGCACTGTTAGCACTCTGATATTTTATAGCTGTTGATGGAATCAGCCGCTCTAAGAGCTACCACAGAGTTCGGGAAATCTGACTACCAGCCGGCCTCAGAAACATAAAACTGAGATTTAGAACTGTACCCTCATTAGGATATAATAGTGTGAGTTGTCTAGCCATAAAAACAGAAACACAAACAAAACCCATGCAAAGAAGGTTCAGCATTCAACATCTAACTGGAAACAATGTATTATAAATACATTTATGCCAGCCTAATAGATGAAGAAGGGGTGCAAAGCTGGTCAACAGATCAGAACCTGTTTACCCCTTAAGTTTCTGCCTAGGAGTTCTTCGACAAGACAGTAGCTAAGTAAAAGCATTTGACGTTTGCCCAAAGATGAGTATTTTATCGAGACAGCATCTCTAGTCAACCAAAAGCCCCAAGCCATGGGGGTGTGTTAAGTCAGAGTTTGGATCTTATAACCTTTGTCTAAAAAAGCAAATCCTAGAAGGTAACTGAACACGAAACAGGTTGTGCTAGGTCGTGTGTTCCCAATAGCAGGATAACCTGACATATAATTTTAAAAAGATATTTAGAAAAGCAAAGTTTATAGTGGTTTGTTTTGTTTAAAATGTGATTCAGTAGGGTTAGATTTTGTATTTGCTAAACAAAACAAAAAGTGCCCTTTTTGTAGATGACTTATCAAGTCAAAACTATGTTGTCAGCTATTTTTATCTTGTATCTTGAAGAGCCCCTTCCGTTCTGTTTGAGACTTAAAAGTAAGAATAAAAAATAAATATGAGGTTAAAAACAAAGAGTGATAAGTCAATAGTTTAGTTTTTAAAACATGTAGCTATAGAAACAGCTGTAGTAATTATATAATAGACACTGACAAAGACTATCTGTGTACTGAGTACTATCTGTGCTTTGAGTCAAGTTCTTCAACCAACTAAAAAAATGAGTACCAAAAAAAAGTACTAAAAACTATAAAACAAAAAAAAACAACCATCGTCATCACCAAGTTTTCCAAACCTATTATTCACTAATATTCGTGGTCTTTGAAGTAACTTTTCTTCCATTGAGTCTTATTCGAGACAATCTTTGAGTTGAGTCCATTTAATTGAGTCTTCTTCCAGACAATCTCATTCATTTACCTTTTCTACTTAACTTTGTTTTGTTACTGATCCTAGTCAGTGTTCAATTTCCCCACATTCACCTTTAGGTACTTTTGATCACATTTTGATCCCTAAAACTATAATCTCATTCTTCTTTATCATTAGAATCTCCCTATCATAGTACCATTTACAACTACCATAAAGCTGAAAGAGACTCTTTTCGGATTTTTCTTCGTAACGGCTCTTGGGTAGAAATCTTGCGTCTTCCTTCGGACAAATGTGCTTCTTATGTATCTTCTTGGATTCAGGCTGGCATGGAATTTTTTATTCCCTCTCAAGTCAAACCTCACTCTTCTCCATGGTTTTCCTCACATTGTGCTGCTGCAATTTTCAATCAAAACCATTACTTCCATATCTATCTGCAAAACAATTCTCCAGAAAACAGACGCCTGTTTACTATTGCTAGAAACCATTGTAAAAAGGTCTTGTCTAACGTCAAAGCCTGCTATTCACAGGTCACGAAACCTTAAATTTCATCAAAAAAATAGGCTCCAGAGACATTTGGAGAATCTTTAACAGTGTCTATAATAAAGGCAAACCTATTATTCTTCCTCTTTTGCATGGTTCAGATTTTGTTACTTTACCTAAAGACAAAGCTGAATTGTTCGCTAAGAGCTCTTTTATTAATCACAGCTCTTGATTTTACTAATCACATCCTACCTGATATACAGCTGTGAGCATGGAAATAGCAATACTAAAAATTATTTGTATTTTCATTATTACTCTCCTTCTATATAATTTGGAAAAACGAATTTTTTATATGTGTATAAACAAGAATGAGATAAATTAGGAATATGAGAACTCAATACATCCAAGAACACTCTTATTTTTGGTTAAATTGTAATTGAGGGAATACATTAAAATAGCAGTGGTTCTATTGATTATAAAGTTAGTTTGTAAAATGTAAGAGATTTCCTTAATTTTTACAGGGAAAGTAAGTATTACTTCGATTATAAAGTATTTTTTATTTATTTGTGTATGCTCAAGTCTTTTCTTAACCTTTCAAAGTGGGCCAAGGACGCCACTTTGAAAGGTTAAGAAAAGTTTTTCTTAACCTTTCAAAATTTACACCAACATAACACAACATTATTTTAGAGGGTAAATCTTACTCATGTATACAAAATATTCTTGGATGTTCAGCAAAGATGATTTCAAATGCCATAAATCATAATACAAAAGTTGAAAAACCTCTTTTTTGTATTTTTTGAAAGACTACCCCATAAGAAGACCGAAGAAATGTAAGAAAATGTAAAAAGCAAACCATTTTTATCAGCCAAGCAAGTCAATGATGATTTTGAATTACAAGTGAGTGACACAACTGTTCATAGGCGCTTAAGAGAGAACAGTTTATATGTATACAGTTCACAAAAGGTTCCTTTGTCGATAAAAAAAAGTACCACTAAACGTTTTCAGTTTGCAAACCAATATTTTAATTGGCCCATCTAAAAGTGGTGCAACATATTTGGACCAATAAATCGAAAATCGTTCTTTATGGAGGTACAGATTTAAGACAGTATGTAAGACATCCAGTTAATACAGAATTCCAGAAAAAAAATAGCATTAAGTTTGTGAAACATGGTGGAGCAAAAGTTATGTTATGGGACTGCTTCTCTATAATGGTGTTGGCCCTATTTGTAAGAATAATGGTATCATGGACCAACATATATATGAAAACAACCTCAATAATGGCATGCTGCCCTATGCTGTTAAGGATATGCTAAAATGGGTTATGAAGAGACGCTACAAAAACAGTTTTTTCTGTAGTTATGGATAGCTACTTAACAAGCATGGTAAGCAATACCTGAAAAAAAATGTCAACGCCTTGTTGACTCAATGCATCAACATTGCAAAACAGCTATCCAAAACATAGGTTTTGCAACAAAATACAAAGGGTAAATATTATTATATTATACTTTTTTTGAATTTGTAACGTTAAAAAATGTTTTTTTTAATGTTTAACTATAGAAAAATTATTATTTTACTCTATTTTCAGATACCACTTCTATTTCAATGACTGCAACCTTATATTATTGTTTTGTTTCTGAAATAAAATGTAAAACTACTATTGATGTGATTTTTTTAATTCTATTAGTTTTTAATTCTATCAGTTTTAATTCTATTAGTTTTAATTCTATTAGTTAGATTTAAGTATCAAAACAATAAAATAAAACTTTTTTAGTAATAAGTGAAAACAATTTGCTCAATAATATTAAAAAAATTCCACGCACTGCTATTTTCATGCTCACAGCTGAATCTAAAAAACAGGCTGATCCATTGTTTGACATTTGTATCACTCCAGCTTCTGTATCTAAAGTGATTTCGTGCTTAGACTCTTCTACAGCTTGTGGTCTGGATAACATACCTGTTATAGTCTTGCAGAAGAGTTTTCTAGAGCTATCAAAACTGTTTAACAAGTGCTTATGAAAGTTTTGTTTTCCAGCCTGCTTGAAAGCAGCATCTGTTATCCCCATTTTCAAAAATTCTGGGGAGCGATTTGACTTGTCTAACTACCATCCCATTAGTCTTCTAATATGTCTAATTATGTCTATGTCTATATACCATCTAATTATGTCTATGTCTAACTGCCCTGTCTATTATATCTATGTCTAACTACCATCCCATTAGTCTTCTATCCATTAGTCTTCTATATCTATCATATTTGAGTCTTCAATTAACAAATATTTAATCTCTTATCTTAAATTTAATAACTTAATTTCTTATCAACATTATGGATTTCGATTTTCTTGTTATACTGCTGATTTGTTAATGGTAATAACCAATAGGTTTTATTTTGCATTAGATAGATGTGGAGAGGTTAAGGCTATTGCTCTCAACATTTCTATAACCTTTGATAAAGTTTGGCATACTGTTATTCTATATAAACTCTCTACTTATAGTGTATCTAAACAAAATCTTAAACACTATTGAATCCTTCCATATCAATTGTAGTATAAAAGTTGTCCTTGATGAGCAGCACCTTTCTTCCTTTCCTGTAACTTCAGGGGTTTTTCAAGATTGTATCCTTGGCCCTATACTTTTTTTAATTTACATTAACCATCTCTCAGAAATTCTCAAATCCAAAGTGGCATTTTTCTCTGATGATATTACCTTTCATTCTTGCCTTGATAAGAAGCCTACACTCTCTGATTGCTCAGAGGGGGCATTTAAGCTTAAAAATGATCTCACTATTGATACAGCATAGGGCTCTCAGTGGGTTGTGAACTTTAACTCAGATATAACTAAATTTTTATTAATTCTTACTTCCGATCTTTCTTGCAAAAAATAGATCAAATTCATAGCAAAATTAGCATCTGCAAAGGTTGCATCTCTTTATCGTGCTAGCCACTTTCTTTATCCAGATTCTATTCTTTATCTCTATTTATCTCAAACCCGTCCTTGTATGGAGCACTGTTGCCATTTAAAGAAGTTTGAAGAGAATATAAGGAGTAATGATTTAAAGCTTCATAAAGTTTGGGTAGTTTGTTGTGGAATTACCTATGATTAAAATTAACAAATAAAATTAAAAAATAACTATAGTCGCAATGCTCCTTAGAATATCTTTTTTTTTAGTTCCTTAGAATATCTTTTTAAATTTATTTAGGACCCTTTAATACATTGAACAGAACTTTGTATAAGATATTCCTATTGATTATACAAAAAAAAACTACATCTACAATCAAAAATCTACATATAGAAATCATAAAAATCATAATTTTTTTTTTCTTATTGTGTTTATAAGCTACTTTCAGGTGTTTAATATAAGGCAGGTGGAAATAAGCAAGGGAAGGAAGAAGGGAATATATATATATATATATATATATATATATATATATATATATATATATATATATATATATATATATATATATATATATATATATATATATATATATATATATATATATATATATATATATATATATATGTAAATTATGTTAGTGTATTTTACAAATAGAGTGCTCAATGTTCTTAAAGAACAGAGCAATAATTAATTAGTAAAAAACACTTATCTAACTTTTATCTTCGACTCGGAGTTTCACCATCGCTGGATCATCATTTAGTAACTCTTCCTGATGATCCAGCGATGGTGAAACTCCGAGTCAAAGATAAAAGTTAGATAAGTGTTTTTTACTAATTAATTATATATATATATATATATATATATATATATATATATATATATATATATATATATATATATATATATATATATATATATATATATATATATATATATATATATATACACACACACACATTATTGGTATATTTTGAAATTCCTCATCCAGAAGCTCAAGTGCTATAGAAAGATCAGCATATTACCTTTGCAGCATTTTAATAACTTTCTCCCAAAGGATAAATAGCATGAAATTCATTTTGATCATTTTTATTAGAATGTGCACAACCTTATTACGCATTGCTAGTTTATCTTTAGATGCACGAGTGTCCTAATCAAATCAGGATATCTATTTACAGATGCAGTAACAGATGGCCTTGTTGTGCATAAGCTTTTTAACAAATTTTGCTTTTCCTGGTCTTATTTAAAGAATCTTAAAAGGGCCCAACGCGGTGCACTTCTTTAAATCAGGGTCAAATTGATAAAAAAATTGAACTAAATAAAAGGAAATTTCCAGATTCCAGAAAATTTTCTTTTTCCTGATGGACTCAAAAAGCAAGGTTACACTAGACTATAGTAAATTTAATATTAACGAGTCACTGAAGAACACTACGCCTGATTTTGTAGAAAAAAGACCTTTTGACATGACTCAAACAGTCATCTGCAAATGCAAGAGACCTCTGCTTGACAAGTATGAATTATTAATATGAAATCTAGTAGTGCTAATAATAGAAACAGATAAAGTTTTAGATATTTTTTGATTGGATTCAAAGTTTGTATCTAGAGATTAGGTACGTGCATATCTGGCTTTTTACAACACCGATTTCAAAGACAAAAACTATGACCTTTTTTTTCACAGTGTGCTTGAAGTCGTTGTGGTAAAGATGTATTTATTTGTCTTTTTTTTAAATTTTATATCAGCTTAGACTTTATTAAAAAGTAGAATGTTTTATCTTGAATAAATTATGTATTTTTTTACGTGTAATAAATTTTTCAGTTTTTTTATTGCTATTTAAAATTTCGTTCCTGTTCTGGCACTGCATTGATATTGAAGGCATGTTGGTACATATTTGAAATTTTCCAGTCAACTGTATAGATCTATTTTCTATGTACCTGTCAAATTTCATTAAAAAATATTCATGACCAACCGTATTTTTTGACCCAGTGGAGGTACTATTTTCACCTCTTTTTGTGTTACTGTTACTGTTACACTTTATAAAACTGTTTCTGTTATTGTTACTGTTACTTTTTGTAATAAATTCTGTTTTTTTTTTTACAGTTACCAGTGATTTTCATTCGGTTTTAAAATTTTGTTTCTGTTCCGGAGGTGCATTAATATTGAAGGCATGTTGGTACATAAGAAAGTGGAAATTCATACCTCCATGTAGTGGTGGTATGTATTTCCACTTCCGTTACATAGTGTTAGGGGGAGGGGCGGTTTTTGACAGTGGAGAACTCAGTATTTTTGATTTTTTATTTATTATAATGATATATTTTATTAGAAATGTTATACAAACTTTTTTTTAATAGCCTTTTACTACTAACAATATTTGGGTTTTCTTTTTTTATAATTGTTAAATGATTTACACAAAAACTAACAAGTATAATTAAGGTGAATATATATTAATTTTATTTTTTTTGATGGCTAACTCTTTTCACACACCAAAATTAGTTTAAAGGTAAAGTTCTGCAAAATAAAATTTAAAATGCTAAAATTAAAATTATATAACACTATTTTATGATGATTCTGCATAAAAAACATTAAAAACAAAAACAGCATTTTCTCAGCTTTTTCCATACCCATAATTTACCATATAGCCACCTTAAGCTATATATGATATATAAAAATTATACATATATTTAAAATTTTTTTTATAGATTAATGGTGATTTTTTAAACAATTTAATAATGATTAATAGCCAACCCAATTAAATAGTAGTATTGTGATTGTTGAATTTAATTTAGTGCATCACGGGACCTCACAAGAAAACAAATCTATTTTATGGTAAAGCTAAAACTCATTTAGCTTGTATTTTTCCAATACCAGCTCATTTAAATATTGGCTGTAGAAATGTACTGCATATATTTGCAAATAATAACGATTCATATAAAGTAACTGTAGAACTAATTGGTAAGTATTGCAAACCATTTTTCACGAAATTCGAAACCATTTGTTGACATCTGCCACCTGCTCTTTGCATACCAAATAACAACATCTGCTGTGGCACAAACATCGCAATCAATTGCAACCTCAATTGACTTTGCTACATTCACGTTTTGCTACATTTACATTTTTCATTTTCTTCTCAACAAATCAGTATTTCATCTGTATCAAATAGTGATCACTTATCTCCTTTATCTTGTCCTACTTTAAAAACCTCTTCTTATGAACCACTATCCAGTTTGAAAGCTGACCAGTTGAGTCCCAGAAAAAAGGTTATGAGAAAGAGATTAACCATTTTGGCAAACGAAAAGCCAATTAAGAGGAGAAAGCATAAAGAGGATATTAAAGGTTTAAGAGATAAGGCAAAGGCTTGAGCATACAGATTTAAATATCTAAATCAAGTTATTACTCGTAAGAAAAAAATAATTTCTCAACTTAGAAAAAAATTAAAAAAAAAGTTTTTATATTTACAGTTGAAAAAACTTCAAAATCAAATTTTTTGTTTGAAACAACAGTTGACATCCACGCAAAGAAAGTTTCCTTATCAAAAGGCAATGTTTAGCCAACAACTTGGTGAAAAAAATTTTGCAATTCTTGTACTGCAAAATGACATTCTGAATTTACAGGAAGAATTGGAGGAAATTTAGCAAGTAACACAAAACACCAAAAATGAAAAATGCTACTCAGCAGATATTAGGAGACTAATATATGACATGCTTGTGTGCCAAGTTCCTACACAAAGTGTGCCATCTCTGCTCTGTAAAATTGGGGAACATACTGGCTATCGATTTAGTCAAATTCCACATCATAGAACTGTATAACAAATGATGCGTGAGCTTGGTGTGCTTTCAGACTTACAAGCTGCTGAGATAGCAGTGAGCAAATATCAACTTTCTGCATACATAATAAGTGGTGATATGGTGATAACATAACAGAAATGGGTAATAAGGTATATGTTATTTTAAATAATAGTATGTCTTATAAACTTGCATTAACAGATATTCTTTCAGATAGTGGGTTAATCTTTATTTTCTATAATAAATTTTACAGTGCCTAATGTATATCATATTCTCTACCCTCCCCTTTTTTTAAGAAGATTTATAACTATTTAATTTGTCTTTATGTATACATATATCTATATACATATATGTATATAGAAATGTAATTTTAGGTAGTCGGTAAGTTAACGATATCCAACAACCAACGAGCTATGGGAAACCAAAGCTCATTTACTATTTGACATAAGCAAATTGCCTGGCTCATGACAATTAATGTTTATCATAATGATGGCTATACATTGTTTCTATCCAAAAAGACAGACTTTGGCTTGTATGGATTGAGAGATGTTAGTGTTTAGTTACAATAAATCAGTACACTCTAGGCAAATGGCATATGTCATTACCAGATAGTTACACTAACACAATATAACTTTCTTTTCATTACAACTTATAATCAAATCTATTATATTTCAGGTTAAAAAGTATTGAAGGGTCTACTTCTATCGATTTTTCTATTTGGTAATGGGAAATGTGTTATGTATCAGGAGTTAAGTGATTTTGAATTTTTTTTTAAGTTAGAAAATCATTCTCACCTTCTCTAATTTGTAATGGGTTTTTCAGTTATTGTGCTAAATGTCTAATATAATTTCATTTATCTTTTATTGTAAGGTTTTTACTATGATGGCAGCTTGCTACTGTAGATGTTTATCTTAAAGACCTCAAGATTATATTTATTAATTCAGTAATAACAGTTACATGTTAATTTATTATACATTAGTTAATTGTTAGCCTTAATTTTTTTTTAAATTTTATATATCTGATATATTTTATCTTATCTATCATTGCAAGGTTACACAACATGATGAAAACCACATGATTGCTTCGATGGATGTTGATCTTTTTCATATCAAGATTAAACTGGTTCATATTTTTTTAGAGATTGATTATGTTTATTAATGCAATAATAACAGTTATATATTTATTTATTATCCGCAATATAAGGCATCCTTATTTATTATCCGCTACATAAGGCATCATAAATAGGTATGGCAATATTAATTTAGGGGTTTACTTTATCTAGATATCATTGGACGTGGTTTCCTTTGCATACTAAAGAATCGACTTTTTCTAGCTATGGATGTTACAGTTTTGTTTGCTTCAAAAACTAGGCTTTCTTCAAAGCCACAATTCTATTAAAAACATTACAAAGCAAAAAAGAAAATAAATATTATATTCTGAATTTTTTGTTAAAGAAGTATGTTTTTAAAAAAATTATTTTTTGCGGTTTGTTGGAATTTATATATAGTCAGATAGATATAAGGATTACAGAAGGGAAAATGAAGGAGAGCCGTGGTGGCATGCCCCCTCCCTCCTATTGTTTAGATGGATATTTTTTTGTAGGTTTTTAGTTGAACTATATGGTGTTTTATGATTATTTTTTTGTACAACGGCCCCCACAGAAATATCACACCTTTTCCGATGTTATATATGTATATATATATATATATATCTTTTTTGTATATATATCTTTCATTGAAATTCATTAGTAACGATAAAAATAAGGCGAAAACGCTAAGGCTTTTAATGTATTTAAAGATCACCTATATGCATTTAAAGATACGCTATAGAAATCCTAGCCTTGGTGCATATTTAACAAAATAAATATATATACCCTTAACCATTAAAATATATATGTGTATATATATATATATATATATATATATATATATATATATATATATATATATATGTATACATATATATATATATATATTTATTGTAAATATATATATATATATATATATATATATATTTATTGTAAATATATATATACATATTTATTGTAAATATATATATATATATTCATTTTAAATATGTATATATATATATTTATTGTAAATATATATAAATATATATATATATATATAAATATTGTAAATATTGCAAAAAAACGCAATATTTTTTTATGCATGTTTTATAAAAATTTGTTATAAATTTTACTATTACGTTTTAATCATTAAAGATATTTTGTTACTTTAATTCGAAACTTTTTTAATTACATTTTTTAGTCGTTTTGCACATTTCACTAGGCAAAATTAAGCGCAAATTACCATTCTATTACAAAGCTGCCGTTAGCCGAACGCAAGTTTTATACGTAAGTTGCATTTTTCTTAATCAATGTCTTCATAAAAAATAATTTTACTTAAAAGAGCATAACTTTTTTTGTAATGATTCTATTTTCATAAAGTTTTCACCATTTTATTACAAATTCAAAGCTCTTTCGAACCATATATAAAACTTGAATAAATAAATGGTTTGAGATTTTTACACACGTACCTAAAGAGATTGGGACCAAAACCATTGGTTGGCTCTCTTGACCCTCTTTACCAATACAGGTATCAAGTATCACGATCTAAAGTTGATGCTTAAATGCTTAAAAAGTATTTGTTTAATTTAGATGCTTCAAAAGTATTTGTTTAATTTAGGTACGTTAGTAAGAGCTCACATTTTCTTTTCATTCTTTGGAATACATTTTTGGCTACCTTTCTAATTATAATGGAGAAGATAATAAAGATTCACATAAAAAGATAAATGCAATGGCAAATAAAAGAGAAAATTACTAAAGAAAAGCAAAATAGAAAAATTTTGGTAGAAAGGTAAAGGAAATTAACGTGAGTTTTTGTATTATTATTTTTGGTTGATCAACTGTCTTTCAGATAGTGGGTTAATCTTTATTTTCTATAATAAATTTTACAGTGCCTAATGTATATCATATTCTCTACCCTCCCCTTTTTTTAAGAAGATTTATAACTATTTAATTTGTCTTTATGTATACATATATCTATATACATATATGTATATAGAAATGTAATTTTAGGTAGTCGGTAAGTTAACGATATCCAACAACCAACGAGCTATGGGAAACCAAAGCTCATTTACTATTTGACATAAGCAAATTGCCTGGCTCATGACAATTAATGTTTATCATAATGATGGCTATACATTGTTTCTATCCAAAAAGACAGACTTTGGCTTGTATGGATTGAGAGATGTTAGTGTTTAGTTACAATAAAAATTTTGTTTTATTAGCATTATTTAATTTACAGGAAGAATTGGAGGAAATTTAGCAAGTAACACAAAACACCAAAAATGAAAAATGCTACTCAGCAGATATTAGGAGACTAATATATGACATGCTTGTGTGCCAAGTTCCTACACAAAGTGTGCCATCTCTGCTCTGTAAAATTGGGGAACATACTGGCTATCGATTTAGTCAAATTCCACATCATAGAACTGTATAACAAATGATGCGTGAGCTTGGTGTGCTTTCAGACTTACAAGCTGCTGAGATAGCAGTGAGCAAATATCAACTTTCTGCATACATAATAAGTGGTGATATGGTGATGACATAACAGAAATGGGTAATAAGGTATATGTTATTTTAAATAATAGTATGTCTTATAAACTTGCATTAACAGATATTCTTTCAGATAGTGGGTTAATCTTTATTTTCTATAATAAATTTTACAGTGCCTAATGTATATCATATTCTCTACCCTCCCCTTTTTTTAAGAAGATTTATAACTATTTAATTTGTCTTTATGTATACATATATCTATATACATATATGTATATAGAAATGTAATTTTAGGTAGTCGGTAAGTTAACGATATCCAACAACCAACGAGCTATGGGAAACCAAAGCTCATTTACTATTTGACATAAGCAAATTGCCTGGCTCATGACAATTAATGTTTATCATAATGATGGCTATACATTGTTTCTATCCAAAAAGACAGACTTTGGCTTGTATGGATTGAGAGATGTTAGTGTTTAGTTACAATAAATCAGTACACTCTAGGCAAATGGCATATGTCATTACCAGATAGTTACACTAACACAATATAACTTTCTTTTCATTACAACTTATAATCAAATCTATTATATTTCAGGTTAAAAAGTATTGAAGGGTCTACTTCTATCGATTTTTCTATTTGGTAATGGGAAATGTGTTATGTATCAGGAGTTAAGTGATTTTGAATTTTTTTTTAAGTTAGAAAATCATTCTCACCTTCTCTAATTTGTAATGGGTTTTTCAGTTATTGTGCTAAATGTCTAATATAATTTCATTTATCTTTTATTGTAAGGTTTTTACTATGATGGCAGCTTGCTACTGTAGATGTTTATCTTAAAGACCTCAAGATTATATTTATTAATTCAGTAATAACAGTTACATGTTAATTTATTATACATTAGTTAATTGTTAGCCTTAATTTTTTTTTAAATTTTATATATCTGATATATTTTATCTTATCTATCATTGCAAGGTTACACAACATGATGAAAACCACATGATTGCTTCGATGGATGTTGATCTTTTTCATATCAAGATTAAACTGGTTCATATTTTTTTAGAGATTGATTATGTTTATTAATGCAATAATAACAGTTATATATTTATTTATTATCCGCAATATAAGGCATCCTTATTTATTATCCGCTACATAAGGCATCATAAATAGGTATGGCAATATTAATTTAGGGGTTTACTTTATCTAGATATCATTGGACGTGGTTTCCTTTGCATACTAAAGAATCGACTTTTTCTAGCTATGGATGTTACAGTTTTGTTTGCTTCAAAAACTAGGCTTTCTTCAAAGCCACAATTCTATTAAAAACATTACAAAGCAAAAAAGAAAATAAATATTATATTCTGAATTTTTTGTTAAAGAAGTATGTTTTTAAAAAAATTATTTTTTGCGGTTTGTTGGAATTTATATATAGTCAGATAGATATAAGGATTACAGAAGGGAAAATGAAGGAGAGCCGTGGTGGCATGCCCCCTCCCTCCTATTGTTTAGATGGATATTTTTTTGTAGGTTTTTAGTTGAACTATATGGTGTTTTATGATTATTTTTTTGTACAACGGCCCCCACAGAAATATCACACCTTTTCCGATGTTATATATGTATATATATATATATATATCTTTTTTGTATATATATCTTTCATTGAAATTCATTAGTAACGATAAAAATAAGGCGAAAACGCTAAGGCTTTTAATGTATTTAAAGATCACCTATATGCATTTAAAGATACGCTATAGAAATCCTAGCCTTGGTGCATATTTAACAAAATAAATATATATACCCTTAACCATTAAAATATATATGTGTATATATATATATATATATATATATATATATATATATATATATATATATATATATATGTATACATATATATATATATATATTTATTGTAAATATATATATATATATATATATATATATATTTATTGTAAATATATATATACATATTTATTGTAAATATATATATATATATTCATTTTAAATATGTATATATATATATTTATTGTAAATATATATAAATATATATATATATATATAAATATTGTAAATATTGCAAAAAAACGCAATATTTTTTTATGCATGTTTTATAAAAATTTGTTATAAATTTTACTATTACGTTTTAATCATTAAAGATATTTTGTTACTTTAATTCGAAACTTTTTTAATTACATTTTTTAGTCGTTTTGCACATTTCACTAGGCAAAATTAAGCGCAAATTACCATTCTATTACAAAGCTGCCGTTAGCCGAACGCAAGTTTTATACGTAAGTTGCATTTTTCTTAATCAATGTCTTCATAAAAAATAATTTTACTTAAAAGAGCATAACTTTTTTTGTAATGATTCTATTTTCATAAAGTTTTCACCATTTTATTACAAATTCAAAGCTCTTTCGAACCATATATAAAACTTGAATAAATAAATGGTTTGAGATTTTTACACACGTACCTAAAGAGATTGGGACCAAAACCATTGGTTGGCTCTCTTGACCCTCTTTACCAATACAGGTATCAAGTATCACGATCTAAAGTTGATGCTTAAATGCTTAAAAAGTATTTGTTTAATTTAGATGCTTCAAAAGTATTTGTTTAATTTAGGTACGTTAGTAAGAGCTCACATTTTCTTTTCATTCTTTGGAATACATTTTTGGCTACCTTTCTAATTATAATGGAGAAGATAATAAAGATTCACATAAAAAGATAAATGCAATGGCAAATAAAAGAGAAAATTACTAAAGAAAAGCAAAATAGAAAAATTTTGGTAGAAAGGTAAAGGAAATTAACGTGAGTTTTTGTATTATTATTTTTGGTTGATCAACTGTCAACTGGATTGGTTATGTTACAACAGTCTATGCTTCCTAAAACGTCAAAAAAGCAATTAATATTTGCATGTTTGTTAAAAATAAGAGGAAATACACGAAGTGTATTGAACAGCATTGTAAGTATATACTGGGCAAAATGAAAAGTTTCTGGCTTAAAGCAGCTTAAACCTTGATACAAAAGCTTAATGAGTTGAACAAGAAATATTTAAAAAACATGAACAGGATGTCACCTTTGGAGTTAAAAAGACAGCAAGGCATTAGAAAGGAACTGGGTAAATCTTTTGGACAGGAATAGCTGACTAGCAAAACTAGAAAAAAAAGGGACAAGTATATATATATATATATATATATATATATATATATATATATATATATATATATATATATATATATATATATATATATATATATATATATATATATATATATATATATATATATATATATATATATATATAAATATATATATATATATATATATATATATATATATATATATATATATATATATATATATATATATATATATGTAAATGACGTTAGTGTATTTTACAAATAGAGTGCTCAATGTTCTTAAAGAACAGAGCAATAATTAATTAGTAAAAAACACTAATCTAACTTTTATCTTCGACTTGAAGTTTCACCATTGCTGGATCATCAGGAAGAGTTCAATATATATACATATATATATATATATATGTATATATATTGATATTTAAGGCTGTTTTGTATTATAATAATAAAACAAAAATCATAGTCGTAAAAAAGTGCTCAATATTAAAAAGATATTTCAAATAGAGCGATATACATATATTAACGAAGAAAAAACAACTTTTTCTATGGTACTTTAAGTTTCATGCCTATACGGCAATCATCAGCCATTGAATACAAATTCAAAAACAAACAAAAAACCGCTAAAAATTACAAAATACTGTGTAGTATGATCTTAACTGGGATCGTCGGAACTGGGAAAGTGGGATCATCGCTAAGACATACTTGATGACAACGAAAAAACAAAATACTAGCTAATCACCGGTGTCAAAAAAAGATAAGATGAATTTATTCTTGTGTCTGCATTTTGAAATCAACTCATTTTTTTATTTAACAAGTTATCACCTTTTTATGTTAAAATAAGGAATTTTTTGTATAAACAAAGATTGCAAATTTTTGACGATATAAGGGATTGCAATGTTTTACAATTTTCCACTTAATTAAGGGTGTAAACATTTTGTCTTTTATGTCCCAAATTTCTTTAGACAATTCGGTATCATTTTTATATTTATTAAAGATTTTAGATGGTTAGCATACCAAAATTTAAATGAAGTTTCGCATAAGCCAAAATATACTTTTTCTTTGTTCAGGTTTATTTGACGACACGGTCGCTTGATAAACGATGTTCTTCGACAAGCATTGATTGTTCATGGGACAGATGGATTTATTGACACAGTTGCATGTTTTTCTCTCATCTTTACCTTGGCTATATAATATCCTGTGATTGTGCGAATTAATGATGGACTTGATGTTTGGCATACATGAGTAGCTTATTTTAATGGTATTTTGGTTAAATATCTTACGAAGTTTGTGACCAACCGGAAAGTGCAGGTCTACCATGTTCAAAAAATGACTTCCTATTTTTGTTGCAACATTGGTACTGAAAGGTGGGTTGTACCAGATTATGTTTCGCTTGTGATTTTTGAATGGGATTGGTTTTTTATTTGAATGGTAGGCGAATTTGCAGATAAAACCTGATATAAACAATGCATCTTGATAAGGAGGAATGGATTGTTTAAAATTATTTTCGTTAGAAGAATTGGTTGACAATCTTAGTTGGATAGTTTGAGGAAGGCTTTTTAGTATACTAGGAGGGTGGTTAGAGGCAGCATTTATATAACTGATGGAATTACCAGACTTGCAATAAGGTTGGAAAGAACTGTCATTAAGATTTAACGTTAAGTCCAGATAATTAACAATTTTAAAATTACAGCTGATGGATATAAGAAGATCATTATTATTAAAAATTTTCACAGTGCTTTTTAATTTTTTCCATCTGTTGGCCACTCTGGTTCTTAAACACTGCTAGACCATCATCTCTACACAATCCGAATTCATCTTTATTGTAAGATTGAGATAATTGAATCAAGATCAATAATCCAACTAACTCACAAACTTCTGCGCCATCAAAGGCTCCTATGGTGACATCCAATAAGCCTCCACTTTTTTTAATCCAGGCTTCACCGCTGTTAAATAATAATGATTTCCTGGCATGGTATAATAACTTTTTTTCATCTTGTTTTATAATAAAGTATTTTTCAGCAAAGATTATAGCGTTGTTCAATAAATTTTCATTAATTGAAGGATAAAAATCAGTTATATCGAAAATTAAGAATTTGTATAAATGTTTTTCTTTAATACTTTGAAACCAATCTATAACGTTCTGTGAGTTTAGCCATTGATTGATGCAAACTTTTTTTCTAAGATCACTATTTATTTTTCAAACACTTAAAGTACCGTAGAAACTTAAAGTACCATAGAAAAAGTTGTTTTTTCTTCGTTAATATATATATATATATATATATATATATATATATATATATATATATATATATATATATATATATATATATATATATATATATATATATATATATATATATATATATAAATATATATAAATATATAAAAATATATAAAAATATATAAAAATATATATATATATATATATATATATATATATATATATACATATATATATATATATATATATATATATATATATATATATATATATATACATATATATATATATATATATATATATATATATATATATACACACACACACACACACACACACACACACACACACATATATATATATATATATATAGATCAGACTTAAGAAAGCAGACAATGAATTTTTATGTGATCAAGAGCTCCAAGACATTGTATACAGGACATTCTATAGGATGTTGTAGAGTTGTTTATACATATCACTGACTTTTGTCAGTGATAAGTATAAAAAACACTAATGCTCTATAGAATGCCCTGTATACAATGTCTAGTAGCTTTTGATCATATAAAAAAACTTTAGGCTTGTTGAAAATCTAACAGGAGTCTAATATTATTCCGATAACAATCCTATGATCTTGCTGCATTTACCTGACTAATAAAAACCAATATGATCCTATAAAACATTTTGACTAGGAAAGTTTACAAATTTAACAAAGTTGTGATATATAAAATTGGAAGCATATAAAAATAATATTCAAAAAAATAATAATAAAAAAAAAAAATACTACAATAGAAACTTTATATTTTAAGCAATAAAAATAAATCTTACCAGTTTTTATAGCTCAAACTTCATAAAAATTTCCAAAGTAAAAAGGATTCAAAGTTTAATCATAGAATTAGTATGAATATAAAATAATTTAAATTTAGAAAAAAAAAGAAGCAATCTGGTTTAGGTAGCATGTAAAACACTTTGAGAAGTTTTGGTGTCAAATATAATTTTAGTCCTTTATAATATAGTTACTTGGAATGTAAAATACTTTGTTTAAATCACGTCTTTAAAATATTTTGCAATAAGAAAATTTGTAAAATACTTATCATAAACAATTGCTTGAAAATAAGTTTAAGAATAGGAATTAATCTTATGGTTGGGATCATTAATCTTATGGTTGGGATCATTAATAATAAAAATCAATAATAATAAGCAGTTCGAGTCATTACTTACCATAAGCAATTGGTGTAACCTTAAACAATGTATGAAGAGGAACTTTGATTCGACCAACTTCATCTAAATATTTTTAACTAAAAATATCAACTAACAAATGAATGTATAATAATTGTTATCATAATTTCGTTTAACAAAAATTTACCATATTTTAACAATTGATTTCACTTATATACGTTATTTTACTTGTCAAGTCAATTTGTTATAACTTATAAAATAATGAAGCAGTAACTTTTAACTTTTGTATTTAACAATTATTAATTTATTTATAATAGTCATAAGTTAATTTAATTTGTTTTTTAAAACTCATAATCATAGGTATCAAGATAATCCCTTTTACTTGAATTCATTTAACCCTCTTTTTTATAAATAAGTTTGTTTTTCAAACTGGGGACATACTACACTTTGTAATTCATAAATTTTATTGAGAATAAAAGTAAATTTTTAACCTGGATTGTGTTCCAAGAAGTAAGCCATAAGACATCGAATAGTCGTCTAAAAAACAAGCATTTTTTTTTAATTAAAAGAAACAAAAAAATTGTCACAAATTATATAACTATTCTGGAAATGAAACCGATATCTATAAATGTGTTAAAAACCTTTTAGGGTGACAAAACTGAGAGCACATCAAATATTTTCGACTGAAATTTTCTGGCACAGATTTTGATGATTGTGATGAAGTCAATGCAGTTTTAACTGCTACTGTGGAAAATTTGTTGAAACAAATGTTAATTTTAGTTTAACTGTTGATTTAGCTGTTTGAATTATTTGTAACTAAAATTAAAATAAAATGTCTTTTTTTCTTGCTTTAAAGTATGTTTTGTAAGAAATGATGTATATCACAAGATAATTTTATAAAAAATCTTTATTGATTTTAAAACTATTTTGTTCATAGCATAGCTAAAGAAAAATGCTCCCCTGCAATAATAAGATCTGAATTTAAAAATGTGAAAACCACTTAGATAGAGGAAGTCATACATACTCTGATAAAGAGATACTAGAGAAACAATTTCTTTAACATAGTATAAACATGTTGATTTGTATGATAAGAGTGTTTAATAGAAAATAGTTAAGCGGTTATAAAGTGGTTACAAAGTGGTTATTTGTACTTTTACTATTGCTTAATACCATTTTATTTCTGTAGAAATCTATAAAACCATCCTATTCTATCAATTGAAATTAGTTAACTAAAATTAAATGCATCATCAAAAATTTGTCAAATAAAATTAAATGCATTTGGAATAGAAGCAAAATAAAATCCCACAACTTGGAAACAAGAACAATAAAAATTAATCGCTGGCATTAATTGTTTAATTGTACTTATTAAAATAACTATTTTCATAGTCACATATCTAAATATACATATATAATATATTTAATTGGCATATTATTAACTTTTCCATACTTTACAATATGTTTCTCTTATACTTTACAATAGGTTTCTTTCATACTTTACAGTATGTTTCTCTCCTACTTTACAATGTTTAAAAAAAAAAATTAGATAAAATGTTAAATAAATCTGTCTAAATAATCCAAAATTGATAATATATAAATAAAAAATAAATAAATCTATATAGAAACTAAATTTGAATAGAAAAATATTAAACCTTCAACAAATCTAAAAATATTGAACTTCCAACAAATCTAAAAATATTGAACTTTGAACAAACCTAAAAGTATTGAACTTTCAACAAATCTGAAAATATTTTATAGTAGTTAAAATTATCAGTTTAATTTTTTTTTCAAAGCATGGTTCAACACTAATACTTATACTGTGTAGCTAATTACATTTCTAGTTACAGGAAAAAATCTGTAACCAAAGTTATTTAAAAAATAACTTTGGTTACAAATTTTTTAAAAATTTTTTAAAATTTAAAAAAAATCTGTAACCAAATTTATTTTTTAATCTGATTTGGTTAAAGCTCCAAATAATTATTGGTGCCCAAAATAATTTTAAATCAAATGCTTACAAAAGTGTTCAGTCAAACCATACTTTACATTGTGCATAGTGCAACAGCAAAAACTTAACAGACAACTAAATGGACAATATCTTGAATCTTCATTCATATTGCAAACGCCACTTTGTAACCATGTAAACAAAAGAAACTATTATCATTTAATATATAAAATAGAGCTAAACAAAGTTTTTGGTCAGGCCAATCATTAAAGTCTTTATCCTGAATTTGTACATACCTTGTACCTACGTTTATTTTGTTTAAACTAAAGGATTGTGATGGATTTTCAGCAACCATGTTAGAAATCAAACTATATCAATAACATTGTGAAGTGATTGGTGGTCAATAATTAAATAAAGAAACAAGAAGTTAGTTCAGAAAAAGTTGCTTGCAGGGTTAGGGTCAGAGTTGCTTACAGGATTACGTTAACTTATTTCTTAACTTTGATCATACCAGGCTAGTTCTGAAATATACAGACAATTTAAAAAAAAAATTCTAACTAGTCTTATTGTAAGTGAAATTGTTCGAAAAAATCTTGTTTATCAAATTTTTTACCTTTTTTTCTTTCCACAAAACATTGATGTGAAAATCACAATAACAAACACAATATTATTAAAAATTATATAGTGTTTGAATTGATATCTTTTTATTGTGTTTGAATTCTTCTCTTTATAGCTAGCTACTAAAAAATGGTTAGTTTTTTCAGCAATGTTATGTATAACATTAGGTAGGTATTGTTGGCGGGTTTGATTGGGCAAGTTTTTTAATGCCAAGCATGTGTAACCTCAACATTCAGAATTTTAAACTGGTTTCCAACTCAAAAGAAACACTTGACATAGGCAACAGTTGTGATTTAGACTCTTAGTGAATATCATCGTACAATGCAGCATACATAAACTTTGACTTTGAATCCAGTGAAAGTCAATATTAAAATATTATAGGACAATATATTACATTAGTTAGGGCCAAACTAAAATTTTTATTAATGCAATTCCTAAAAAAATAACTGCATTTAAGGTAGTAGATGCTAAACCCTGAGTAGATGCTAAATCCTGAGTAATGCTAAATCCTGAGTAGATGCTAAACCCTGATAAGATGCTAAACCCTGAGTAGATTCTAAACCTTGAGTAGATGCTAAACCCTGAGTAGACGCTAAACCCTGAGTAGACGCTAAACCCTTAATAGATGCTAAACCCTGAGTAGATGCTAAACCCTGAGTAGATGCTAAACCCTGAGTAGATGAATCGTCACTTAAACTTAAGCTGTAAGTCAAGGCAAATTTAGAAATCGAATTTAGAAAATTGATAAATTTTTCCTCTAATTCCTAATGTTAAAAAACTCTATAGTCTTGTAACCTTAGGCAATCTTAAGTAAATTATATCGGTGTATTAAATTTAGAAAATTATTTTGATATACAGCGCTTTCTTTTGAATGATTTGAAAAATTCAAAAACATATATATTTTTTATTTATAGTACAGTTTTCACAACATTTCAATTTTCATGAACTTGATTTGAAATACTCAGTTTGATGAAACCAATGAAAATGTCAGATTAGTTGTTTATAAATTATTTAGAGTAATTTATTAAAATCTTTATAGCATATACATATTTTTATAAGGCAGGCCTTGTTATGAGATTTCGCTGCGTAACGAAATTGCGGAATGCATTTCTAAGTAACTCAACTCCGAAAATATATTTTGCATTGTTAGAAGTTATATTGCGTCACTAGTGTCATTTCAAGTGCCGCATTGTAATTAAAGTTATTTTATTAACACGTTAAAAATCATACAAACAGTTTTTTTTCTCTTGCTATAACAAAAGTTAGAAATAAAATCTAAGTTCCTATTTGAAAAATCATTTTTATTATTTTTTCAAATATGAACACAATTTTATTTTGAAAAAAATATTTTTTTCATAAAACGTAAAATAATATTTGTTTATTTTCTTATATTTTTACAGTTAGTTTTTGGATCTTATTAACTGTTAATAAATTTTTTCTTATTTATTTTGTGAACTCTTTTTAATGTTTTTAAACAATAAAGAGTTTTTTTATGTTATTTATCAGTTACCGATAACATATTCGTGATCATAATTTATTTTCATAAATTAAACGAACGTCATAAAAACTTTACGTTATTGAATTAACAATAAACAAAATATCTTATTAATAAAATATTTTACATCGAAATAAATCGTGCATTTTTTAAACTATTATGACAAAAAATAATTTTTATATTTAAAAGGAATTTATATATTTAATTCCTAAAAATAAAACTTAAAACACTTTATTTCTTTTAACTAATTTTTAACAACAACAACAACAAAAAAATTAAACAAACTGTTTCTTTAAAAAAAAATCTATTAGTTTACAATTGTGGTTAAATGCTTTACTTACAACTTTATTTCTTCTAAAATAAACGTCACGTTAACGACGTCAAAAGATAATTTAAATATTCTTAAAGATAAAAGTTTTTGCGTAGCGCAAAACTGCTGAACGCGTAGGCAAATCACCTTTTCACAGGCAAAATACGAGCTGCATAATGCTTCTTAACAAGGCCTGTATGGCATATACAAATATATACTCTTTTATGTTTGACATTAATTTCTGTTTCCAGTATATTGTATATATCATCATCTTTAGTTGAACTACAAAATAAAAAATTGAAAAACAATCCAACGATGATTTCTTAAAACTAAACAGTTAAAGATAGCACATTTTGCTTCTGTTATTTCAATATATCCCAGATAAGGTATCCCGAAAAAAAAAAACAAAAAAAAAAAAAAGGCTTTCAACTGATTCTTCTTCTATGAGCCCTAAATGAGCCCTAAAAGAATTTATAAAGTTCTTTTTTGACTAGATGTACTAGAGTAAAATTTGAGTTTTACAGTTTTAATGCAAAGCTGGTTTATTATTAACAGAAAATAAAAGTTTGTTATACTATGGAAAATGATAACAAATCAATAAGAGGTGTATATCATATGCAATTGTTATAGTTACCATTTAAGCTTGGTAGTTTACGTTTATAAATCTAATAATACAAAAAAAAAAAAAGAAAAGAAATAAAACTAATATTTTTTCTAGACTTTTTATCTACAAAAAAGACAAATTTGAAGGTGATCTTTATCTTTAGTAGCACTAATAAAATCTTGAATGAGCTTATTGTTCTTTTCTGTACCCTCCTTAGCAACAGATATATTTTTGATCAATACAATATAATCTAGCTGAGAGTGGTTAAAAACATCTAAAGTGTTGAGACTATTATTGAGCCATTCTTTTATACTTGCCCTTTGATAAGGTAAAATGTTTGAAGAGAAGAAAGGTTGCTCTGAAATCAGCTCAGGTAGTTCTGTGGTCTCTTTAATATGTAGATTTGATGGTTTACAATGCTGAAATTTCTCTGGTTCTTCAAACTGAAGCAGAGCTTGCAACTTCTTTATTCCATAAAGAAAAAACACAGAGTTGGGGAGTTAAGTACCAGATATGGCATCCCATGCTCAGAAGTTAAGCATTTCCAATCTACTTGTTGACCTTTCTCAAAGCATTAGCTGTCTGGATAGCTTTCAAATCAATGCAGAGTGCCTAGAATACCCAAAAACCTTTTAGGAACCATGGAACAAAAGCAAATTGTAATAAACAAACTTGCGTCTTTCATCTGCAGTGCCTCTTTTTATGTCAAGATATTATTGATATCTTTGGTCATATAAAGAGTTAGGATATAGATAGCATCTGCTAAAAACTTTACCTCATGACAGGCTCAAGGTAATGGAATTTAAAATCTTGTATTTCCAAGAAAGAAGGAGGCTGGTTTACAGACTATTCCATAATCATTTCTAAAAAATACATACACTTACACTAGTCAAAAATGTCTTAGCTTCCTCTGCAACAGTGCGAAAAACAAACCTAATCTTTAAATCATCTCTTTGTAAGTCCACTTCACATAAATATTTCTCATCGTTAACTTCATATGTGTCTTTTACACATAATCCACAACATCAAAACTTTTAAAATATCTATAAGATATTGGACTGCTCCATTGACTCCGCCTGTATTGCTTGCAGTTGTATCTACTTTCTACATAATATTCTAAAAGTTTGTTCACTTGTTCTGCTTGGTCAACTACCTTTAAAAAGGGGCATTGAACAACACCTTAAAGATGGTCTTTCACAGAGTCATCATCTGGGGAGCTCAATGAGACTGCAAGTTGCTCAATTTTTTGAACAATAATAAGCCTTGGGGTAATCTATTCCAACAGTTTAGTATAAAAATAAAGTATAAACCACCAACCTTTAAAATGATTTGTGATCAAAATCCACTCAAAATCTCCTTTATGTTTTTTAAACATTATATGAAATGTGCTTTAAGATAGTGGTATATCATCCATTTCTACACCTCCAGCTTTAAAACTTCATTAAAAATTGCTAAATGAGGTCGTACACCAACATTAAACCTTGTTGCTGAAATTGCAGTAAATTTAATGAGTTTTTCAACATTCATTGCTAGATTTATCGCACCTCCAGACTTGTACCTGGGTGATACTCAATTGATATTTTTCTACCTATTTATATTTACTTTTCATCAAAACAATTTTAATTCCTAAAAACTACAAATTTGTTATTGAAAGAATACTATACCTGCGCTTCTGACCGTTACCCTGGAAACCTTCTTCCTTGCTGATTTCAGAGTCTTTATTTGACTTTTTTTCCTCACTGCTGAATGGAAGCTCTTTTGTCATGTGACACTAAAACATCATTGATATCTTCTGATTTTTTCCGTCTCTCTAATTCTCTATCCATCTCCTACAGTACTCTCAAGTTCTTAATAGAAGGGGGAAGGGAGGAGGGGTTGAGAAAAAAGGAGGGTGGGGGTGCAACTTTTAGTCCAGATTTAATGGCAGGGATAGGGAATTTTTTTATGTTACAACATAAGTATTTTTTATAAAAAATTTCAATTTATAAATCCAAACTAATATTTTTTACAAAACACGCATTAAAACTATTAAATTCTTGAGTAGCTTGTGCATTTTCTAACAGCTGTTTTATCATAATTTCAATTGGAATTAATATGCTGATATAAGCTTTATACTTTAGTGAATAATAAATCAAAAGCTCTTTTGAAAAATCGAGATTTACTTGGTTGACAATTTTTAAAGCCTTTAAGAAATAACTATATTTTTTGATTTTTAAGGCTAATTTTCTTTTAACTTTTTTTTTTAGTTTTAAGAATTTTTGCATAATAAATGAAGAAAAAAGATGTGAATGGTGGGGGAGGGGGAGCCATGGAAAAAGTTTAACGTATACTCCTGTAAATATTTAAAAGGAAATATACCATTGCTTGAATCACTTCAAATCTGGCAAAAAAATCTTACTCTAAAAAGTATTATTTAATGATCTTACTTTACATCTTTTAGCTTGGCATCATCTGTTCTCATTCTATCAGCAAGGATATCATTTTCAATGTTCTTAGTGGATATGTCAAAAAGCTAATAGGATTCTGCAAGGAAATCTTTTTTTAACTTTGACTGCTTATCAAGACTGCTGTTCCAGTTCAAAGAAGATAATTTAATTAATTTCTTGTATTTTAAATTAAGTTTGATGATTTTGGTCTTGATCATGTACCCTGAAATTAGAAATTCCTCGCTAAACCCAGCTTTTTTTGCTAAAAACTCCTACTTTGTATCTAGGATTAAAAAATCCCAAGTTTTTTTAATCCTAGATACCAAGCAGGAGTTTTTAGGATCTGTAAAAACACCATTTTCATTAAATAAAATACCAAAAATTTGAGGTAGATATACCTCAACTATAATCTTTTCAATATTTCTTCTGTCTTGTTATCTTCCTTTTTTATTAAGTTTTCGCTACGGCATTTATAAATGTTTACACAAGAATTCCTTTGTTCAGAAAAAATATCTAAATGGAAATATTTATGTTCCAATCATTAATAATGTCCATAAGGAATTATACCAACATTTAACAATGTCTATAGGGATATATCAATCATTAATGTTCATAAGAAATTATGCCAGTTGATAAAAATGTCCTAAGAGAATTATTTGTGTACCAATTATTACATAATATAAAAACATATTATGCTGGTGCATACCAGATAGTGTTGTTTGTAAGTACACAAAACTCAGAGCTTACATCAATCACTTCTAGCCATTATAAAACTTAAAAATAGATTATGGGAGTTATATAGGACCTATAGAATGGGAATCAGTAGAGTACATTGAAATTAGGATTCAAATTAGATTAGGATGCCCCGAAAAAAAAATGCTTTTTTGGAAAATCCTAATCCCAGAGTATACACGACTAAATTATAGCAAAATATGATGTTTACAGTTTAATGCACTTAATGTAGGCAGAGCAATACTATAATGGAACTTCAGTATTTTGAGAAAAAGACCCGCACTTCCAGAGTAGTTAAGTAGCATGCATTTATTATAATAATAAACAAATAAGGTAAAGGTAGGTAACATTGACACATCTTTAGAAAATACTTTTTCGTTTCTAGCTGTGACAAGCTAAATTTGGTATGCAATTTTTCTGTTTACCAATGATAATGCTGCCATAAACTCATGAAGAACATAATTAGTTATCTAATTTTATTGAGAGATAATTAATTTTGTTTTTAGGTTTTAAATGTCAATGTTACCACTATATGAGGTAACATTGACAGTAGTATGTTTAATGCTGTGAATGTTTAAGTTAGATCATGATAAGATTATCATTGGAATATTGAAAAACAAAATAGAAAAAATATTTTTAATATATATTAGCACCAACCTATTTTGTTGTTTTAAAAATAAGCAGCATTAAAAAGTTGTAAAATTGCAATGAAAATGTAATGTTATATTATTTTTTATTATTATTATTTTTGAAAAATATCAATTAGCTTTAGTTTTGATAGTGTCTACTTAAAAATATAAAAAAGTTAATCATAAATGTTAATTTATGATTAAAAACTTATCTCTAAGAATTGCCTAATTATTAAGCTCTACATCACAATTATGAAAAATTACAATGCTGTGGGATTACAACGAAATCCCACAGTGCTGTAATTTTTCTTTGAATTTCTTCGTTACAAACTTTTTAGTGTTTGGTTTAATTTCAGAAACAACAAAATAATCTTTTACATTTTCAGGTTTTGATGTTTTGTTCATACCAATATTATGCAACATTGTTAGGTGTGGATTTGAACTTTTTGCAAGAGCCGGTTTTTAGATCTGTTGAAATTTGATGTATTGGTACATTTCTTTTTTCTTTTAGAATTACTTTTTTAACTTAGGGCTTACTTTTTTTCCATATTGTGAAAGATTCATCAGATGTAAGACATTCCAACAACTTTTGCTTGATTCTTTGTCCGTGAGGTGACTTAGGCATTCCTGTTAATGTTACCCCAAAACTGAAACATGCGTTTTAAAAAAAAGTTGCTGCAAAAATTTTTTCAATGCTTAGTATTTAGAAATATATGTAAAAATAATGTTATGTATATCTATACATAACTTTACTACTTATCTTTTGACTAAAATTTTTCAGCAACAAAAAAACTAGAAATTAGTTTAACTGATGCTCTCCGTGTTGTTATTTACATTTATTATTACGTGGATAAAAATAGCTATATTTGCCAATTTAGCATTTGGCTACAACATCTGTAAAATTTATTTAAATAATAATCAACAGATGACTGGTAAAAACTAAGACATGTGGGTAACATTAAAATCTAATACATTTCAATGTTACCCACATGTCAAAGTAACCTCGTGTTACCTTACCCTGTGAGAGATTACTAACACATTTTGCTGCCTTTCAAGCTCCTAAATATCAATATAAAGAATCAAAATAATTTAGAACAATTGATTATCTATATTTAAAAAAAAAAAGTAGAACATTAATTTAAAAAATAACAAAAATGTACTATATTTTTATCAAAGTAATAAAAAAGACAAAATGTAACATACCATAATCACTGGCTCCAATCTAGATAGCATGTCATGATACGACTAAAAATTTTAAGACAATATAACAAATAAAAATTATTTATAAATCAATAAAACAAAAAGAAATTATTAATAAATCAATATAACAAGTAAAAATTATTTATAAATCAACATAACAAGTGAAAATTATTTATAAATCAACGTAACAAGTAAAAATTATTTATAAATCACCATTACAAGTAAAAACTATTTATAAATCAACATAACATATAAAAACTATAGATTAGTTGATAAAGGATTTATATTCTAACCTCACCAGATGGGTATCTCCAATTAAAATCTAAAGGTCCACTTGATTCTGTAAACTGATCAGGATACTGTTTTGCAAGGTCAGTAAACTTCATTCCATGATATTCTCCCTAACAAAACAAAATATTACTAATATTACTTTAAGTCATTAAACATTTTGCAAATAATTTTTTTCATTTTACTAATATCATTACTGTGATCCAAATTTCAAGTGATTGCAATATGAACAAGTAAACTGAAATAATTTTAGTTATTAGGTAAGATTAAGTATGTTCCTTATTCATAAATTTATTTTTATCCACTTAACACAGATATATAAGAACATATTTATTCATTCATTTATTTTTATCCACTTAACACAGATATATAAGAACATATTTATTCATTCATTTATTTTTATCCACTTAACACAAATATATAAGAACATATTTGCTCCTTATTCATTCATTTTTGTAAAATTATATAACAAAGTAGATTGTTTAACTATATTATAGTAGTTTAAACAACTTTTTCATAAAATCTAAACTTTAAAGACAAAATTTTTAAAAATCAAGTAAAAAGCTTATTTAACCAAATACTTAATTCAACTTTTGCTTCTCCTTAAATAGATCTATTAAAAAAATGCTTTGGTTATCAAAACCAACTTTTTTTTTACTTGTATCCAAAGCATGTTTATAAATCTTTGGTTAAGCAACTCCAGCATATCAAAAAAAGAAACAAAAAAAAAAAAACAAGTACAAAAACTTAGGTCTAAACTTAACAATCAAGTACAACTGAACCTGTCATTTCAAAAAGGACACAACTAATACTTTTTTAAAATTTCATTTTTTTTTGAGTCATTTTATTTATTAAAGTGTTTTACATATTTACTTTAAAAAAGAAACAAAAAAGGTACAACTTTTGAGCCAAAAGAAAATAAATTTTGCCTACTTGAAAATGGTCCTAATTATGCCTCTTTCACATGAAACAAAATGTTAGATGTGACATCACTTTATTAGTTAGAAAAATCTAGAATCGAGAACTTGTTGGATGATTATGTTTACCATTTTCTTTATATCAACTATGGTTATGTGAGTTTTTTATACATATATTATTTCAAAACAAGTAAATCAATATTTTATTTGAAGTTAATTTGAGGATTGAGGCAGGAAGAGTATACAGTAACAATATATGCAAAATATATACAAAAAGTGATTGTATTTGAATTACTTGCGTTAAAGACAAAAGATTAAAAAAAAAGCATTCAAACTTTATAATATAATAATTATATATTACATAATAATTATCCCGAATAATTATTTGAATAACATTAACATTTCAAAAAAATAATATATCCCCAATAATTATTTGAATAACATTACGATTTTAAAAAAATGCTATAATTTAATAACTAATTTTTTTGCATTATTAAATAATTTAGATATTAGAAAAGTATTTTGATGAAAATACTTTGATAAAAGTAATAAAATTACAAATAACAAATTTTCTGAAGTGAATTTTAATAGTCTTGCATTACAATATATATAAATTGCTGAAATTTTTATATGATAAATAGACAGAAACGAGAGTAGACTGTAAAAACAATCTGTAATATTCACTTTAACTCATTGAAAAATATTCAATAGGTTAAATAGCAAAAAAGTATAAAATTTTAAGTTCAACAAATTAGAATATTAAAAAAGAGGAAAGAAACTGAAAGTGCGTTCAATGCTAAAACCGTCAAAACGATTGCCGCTGAGCTCTCAAATATTGCTGCTGAAAATAATCCAGTTAAATCTGATATAATGAGGTTAAATAATGCTTTTACCTATATCAGTGATGACAGTAAAAATACTTCTTGGTTCGATCATGTCTTATGTAGCAATACTGTGGATAAACTAATAGCAAATGTTTCAGTATTAACAGAAGTCATTGCATCAGACCATAGACCATTAGTTTTTTCAATTTTATGCTCAGTAAATAGCAAAACTGCTACAATAAATAGTAATTCTACAGTAGGAAAAAAAATAAATGGCACAAGCATTTTTTATTAAGTTTTTTTTTTGAAAAGCTTTCTTTGTAAAAATTACAAAATAAGCTTTTCAAATGTATAGCGCAACAAAAACTTTTAATATTGATTGATGATTTACAAGCTACAGTTTGTAAATCATCAACCACATTTCAAAAATTACAGAACTAAAGTTGTCTTAATTCTGATGTAAAGATTTAATTCTAAAAAGAATGAAATGCAAAACCGAATTTAAAATTGTTTTCCTAAATATAAAATATTTCAATTTTATTAATTGTTTCATCAACTTTTGCATTAACATTGCCTTTTTATTCATCAAAAATATATGAATATTTTAATCATCTACTTACTCAAACCTCTTTCATTTCCCTAATGCTATTCCCTGATAATCTTATTAAATACACTCACTCTGTCTCGGATCTTTTCTTATATTTTAGAATAATGCCACATATCTATCTGATCATTACGTTGTAAAATGTATTAATTTCAAACAACATGTTCATATAAACAAACCCAAAATCCATAGATATAATCAAGATAAGAAAAAGTTATAACAACTTAATATTCTGCTAATCTTAATGTTCTGTTAATTGATTAAATGGAATGTTCTTTTTTATGTGATAAGGATGATGACTTTTACAATTTAAGTAATCACGAGTATTGGTTTCTTTATAATAAATGTCTGTTTTTATTTTATTGCTAATTTCAAGAAAAATAGATGTCTAAAAAATTAATCACATTGTAAGTGTTACCATATTTAATATTTTTTTTGCCCTGGTCTGTTATAAAACTGATTGAATTCAGTTAAAGAATTTATGAACTTTACAATACTCAATTGTTTCGACTAGATTATGAAACCGTCATCAATATATTTATAATAAAATTGTTTTATATCATTAACTTCTTAATTGGAAAAGTACTTAGGTAAGATTTTAGGTCCAAAAATTCATAAATGTCATGAAACTATTGATAAAGTTAACAAATCAAACTCTCTATATATAGAATGAAACCACCAGAAGACCTTAAGGGTAGACCAATTATTTCAGGAATTAGATCGCCAACATCACACTTAAGTCAGTTCTTACACATATTTTTATCTATAATTGTTATAAAATAAAAAACTTTCAATAAATATGACTGGGATTTTTTAAGAAAGATCCAAGAGATATATAGAGAGAAAGTTGTATTTTGACATGTGACATTGTTAATCTCTATACTAGTATTTTACACAAGTTAGGATTAGAAGTTAATCTCTATATTGTATCCCACACAAGTTAAGATTAGACGTTAATCTCTATATTGTTAACCTCTATATTGTATTCCACACAAGAATTAGAAGAAAGTTCTGGATTACAAAACATAAAATAGATGAAAGATTTACTCAAGAAATTATATTAGAATCAGCATGTTTTATTTTAAAAAGCAATAATTTTCTGTTTAACGACAAAATGCATCACCAAATTACAGGAACAGCAATGGGTAATGATTTTGCTTCAGACTGTGCATGTCTCAAAAAAAAAAAAACAGAAGTTTTTAGAAGAAACAGAATTTTTGGAGTCATGTAACAAGACTTTTTCCTTAAATCTTACTGGTGGTTAAAAATCTTACTGGTGGTTAAAAACCACTTTTTCATAAATAATTGAAGTTCTTATTTCATTAATGCTTTAATAAAAATATTTAATATATTATTTTTATAATAATTTTTTATAATAACTGCTGTATTTAACTGAGAACATTTTTTCTTTTAACTACACTTAGTCACTTTTTTTTTCTTTCCTTTAAATGTTCTAATTCATTTTCTTGTAAGTTTTTGTTGCGAATGTAATAAATGTATGAAAAATTTGTAGGTAATAATCTAAATAATAATCTAAATGGTAAATGGTAGGTAATAATCTAAAGAATAATCTAAAAAAAAAAAAAGGTAAATTTAAAATTTTCTGTAATAGCCTATTGTTGGGAGGATTTTTGATGATGTAAAATCTTGTTTTATGTGGCACTAGTAATTTTTTTTTGTAGTAGTGTTTTATTAAACATTTTCGTTTTAGTATTAAGTATCAAGTATCAAGTATTAAGTATCAAGTTTAAATAGTAAAAAATTTGCGCACACGTGTTAATAAAGTTATTAATAACTAATTTTAACAGTTATTAAAAAGGGCAAAGAAAAATATTTTATATTATCTCTGATCATTAAAATTAGGGATATAAAATTATTATTTACTTTTTTTGTATGTAAGTGCATTTTCTTTTCCAACAGTTTAACTTTTTTTTTAATTCTTTCATTTAATCTTTTCATTAATTTTTTTCATTCTTTCCTGCCAAAGAAAAGCAATTGCAATGAATAAATTATTTTTCATAGCTTTTTCCTGCCAAAGAGAAGCAATTGCAATGAATGAATTATTTTCAAATAAATTTAAAATTATAAATTGCACATTTAACAAAGTTTTTTCTTTCTATTATTGGATCGTCAATTCTATTTTTTTTTTCTATTATTAAACTAAAAATTAAACTTCTTTACTATTATTGAATTGTAATAGAAACATCTAACGCTAACCAATCTTAATGGAGGCAAATAAAAAGAGACACTTACTACTTTAATTTTTCAATAGCATTCTTAAAACGATTTTTTTTAGTATTAAGTATTCAGTTTATATATTTTTAATAATGTATAAGATTTGTTTTGATATTAAAAAAAAAAAATTCAACATTAAACAACTTGGATATTTCAAACTTCTTTTTTTAAATTGATAAAAATCTGTGTGAACAAACCTTATTTTAAAGAAATTAACATTAGTAGGTAATTTATATATTAGTTATTTGCAAGTTTAAATTGCATTGACTTTATTTAAAGCTATTATTTTAAAAAGAATATAAGTTTGTTAATTTTTAAGCATTAAGTTATTTTTGTGTGTTTAGTTTCAATCCTAAAGAACTCAGATGAAAACTTAAATAAAACAAAAAAAAAATTTGACTGTCCAAAAAAAACAATTGACCATTAATTCCGTGTGTTAGCTGGTCAAATTGAACATAGCAATATTTTATTATAAATATTAGTATTTAGCTAATTCTTGGTACAGTGGGTAACAGAAACTAATATATATATATATATATATATATATATATATATATATATATATATATATATATATATATATATATATATATATATATATATATATATATATATATATATATATATATATATATATATATATATATATATATATATATATGTATGTATGTGTGTATGTATGTATGTATACATATAAGTATGTATGTATGTATGTCAGCGCATGTTTTAAAGCATTAAGTTGCGGGCAAATTACATACAAATTACGCACGTCTAGAGTGATTTACATGAAGCAACTTTGATATTTTTTCAACTTTTATATTGCTCTATTAAGCGGTAAGATAAAAGAAGTAATTATTTTTACAAAAAACTACGTTTGAATGACAATTATGTTGGAAATATGCGCTATTTACCAATATAAAACTTAAGCTTTATTGAGCTTTTTTTTATCAAAATATATAGTATACTATATATTTTGATAAATAATGACAAATTTTATAAAAAATCATTAATAAAATTGTTTATTGTTATTAGTAACAAAAAACAAGTTTATTCAATCTTTGCTTTGTATACAAAGTTACTAAATGAAACTTAAAAGAAAACCATAAAAGAAATATTTATAATTAAATGTTGTGATAAATTTTTTTATGTATCATTTTTTTATTTACCAAGCCCAAGTATATTTATTTATACAAGTTTTTATAACAATAAAAAGAAATTCCTTAAACCTCTATTAAACAGTAAAAACAAGTGAATAACAAAAAACAAAAAATTATATTTTATATTATTGCTGTTTATGTTATTTTTATTTTTATTTTGTTTTATGGTAATGATCGATTGTTTTGCTTGAAAAGCGCAAATATTGAACGCAAACGCGCTTGAAGCAAACCAATACAAAATATATAAAAAAATAAGGTCTTGCAATGTCATACTCTATATAAAATATTTATTTATTCAAAATGAATTTATTTTTAACAGCAGCTTTACATAATTAACAGTTTATGCGCTATTCAAAAAGTGAACAGAAAAATCCTTAAAGCTTAAAAAAAAAAAAAATTGATTAAAAAGTTATTTAAATTATTCTTTTAATTTTTAATATGTTAAAGGTATGGGTAATATTCAGACTTTCCAATAAAGTTAGCATACAAACCAATCTTTACCCGTTTTATATTTTAGTAGAAGATATATTTACTATTAAAGTCTTGTATTACCTAAAATATTATTAAATCTTTTGAAAATGCATTTTTTTTTATTTTTACTAAAAATTGTAGACGAATTCTAAGGCTGCATCAAAAATTTGCAGAATATATACATTTTGAACATACAAAACTTGCTGTTAACAAATACAAATCACTGGTAAAGTAAATAAATAAAATGTTAATTTTTTACTCCCTAACTTTTTGAAAATAAAAAATTGTTTTTTAGTAGCAAAGCAGAAATTAAAAACTAGGATATAATAATAAAAAAAATCATATTTTAAATAATAAATTAATTTTTTAATGCATATATTAATATTGAGAAAAAAAATAGTTTGTTAAACATTTAAACAAATTTAATATTTCATTTAATTATTTAACAATAATTTAAAAAATTTAAAGCAAATAAACATTCCAATATAATATTTCTTTATTGTTTTTTGTTAATTGAGTTATTTTATTTATGGTTGCGTTTTGCAGAAATTTATTATATTGCCGTAGTTTTGATGTCTTTAAAAAGTAAAAAGATAAAGAGAATTTAATGACGTCAAACTCACATTAAGCTAATGCATTAAGCATTCGTTATTTAAAACAAGGTCTGGTATGTATGTATGTATGTATGTATGCATGCATGCATGTATGTATATATGTATGTATGTATGTATGTATGTATGTATGTATGTATGTATGTATGTATGTATGTATGTATGTATGTATGTATGTATGTATGTATGTATGTATGTATGTATGCATGTATGCATGTAGGTATGTATGTATGTACATGTGTATGTATGTATTTCTTTTTTAGATAAGGTGCAAAAACGCATTGTAAACATAGTAGGAACTGCTCTTGCAGTTAACCTTCAACCATTGTCACATGTTGCTTCTCTTTCCCCTTTCTATAAAAAAGAGCTAATATCTCTTGTGCCATACACTCAAAATCATCCTCATGTTACTCATTATTCAACAAGTCTCATCATTTTACTATGACTGTAGATAAGTTTTCCATTCTTTTTTATCTAATAATTTTTTCTCGAACATCCACTCTTTAGAATTTGCTTCCTTTATCTTACTTTTCTGGTTAATAATTTGCAATCTTTCAAGTTGTTTGTTAACCATTATCTTGCTTTATAAACTTTATCCTTTCTCTTCCAGTAACTTCCAACTCTAGTAGTGGTTGTTTGCAGCATTGTTGGAAAAGAAGATGTTTATATAAAAAAAGATTAAGTGTCTGTTAATTAATGACTCAAAAACCTTAGAAGACTAATGGGCCGGTAGTTAGACAAGTCAGATTGCTCTCAATAATTTTTGAAAATAGGGATAACAGATGCTGCTTTGGAATTAGTTCCCTATAAAAAAAAAGTTAGAAAAAAAGACTGTTACCCCTAAAAGCACATGTTATATAGTTCTCTATGACAAGCACATATTAAATAGTTTTGAAAGAATAGACAACAGCTTAGGGGAACAATTCTGCAAGACTATACCAGGTATGTTGTCTGGTACACAAGCTGTAGAAGTATCTAAGCAAGAAATCATTTAAGTTACAGAGGTTGGATACTAATGTCAAGCAATGGATCAACCTGTTTGTCATCTGAGATTGACAGGTTTTAGATAAAACCTTTTTACAATGGTTTCTAGCAATAATAAACAGACCTCTGTTTGCTAGAGAACAGTTTGTGTGATAAATATGGAAGTAAAGATTATGAATACGGAAATTGCAGCAGCACAATGAGAAGAAAACCATGGGAAGAGTGAAGCTTGACTTGGAATTATCGAGAGGGAATAAAAGATTCCATGCCAGCCTGAACCCAAGAAGTTAAATAAGAAGCACATTTGTCAGCAGAAAGACGAAAGATTTCTACCCAAGAGCCATCACAAAGAAAATCACGGAAAGAGTCCCAGTCTGCTTTATGGTAGTTGTAAGAAGTACAATGATAGGATTCTGATGATGAAGAATGAGAAAATAGTTTTAGAGAGATCAAACTAAGATCATAAGAACCTAAGTGTGAATGTGGAGAAATTGAGCACTGGCTAAGATTAGAAATAAAACATAAGTTGATTAGAAAAGGTCAAGATTCAGATTATCTGGAAAGCGAGTTGGAAAGTTGACTAGTTGTGTTAGAGATTGAGAAACACAAAAGTTGTGGGCCTAAATGCTTGCAGAGTCACTGGCACTAGACCCAAGCCACTCAGTGTGATAAGAATTAAAGTCAGCAACAACAAGGATTTGTTTCAACAGAAGAAAAGTTACTTCAAGAACCACGAATACTAGTGAATAATAGATTTAGAAAACTTGGTGATGACGATGGTTTTTTTTGTTTTAAATTTTTTAGTACTTTAGTCACTTTATAGAACTTAAAGCACAGAGAGTAGTTAGTACAATTTTTAATAGTCCAAGTAATTGCTTTATTACTATTATTAAACATTGACAAGCCATAACAAAGGGCTCTAATAATGTGGCCTCAGTAATGTGCTCCAAAGGTATGACACCATCCATGCGCAATGTACCATTGTTACTACTTTGATACTTTACAGCTGTTAATGGAATCAGCCTCTATGAGAGCTACCATTGAGTTTAGGAAACCTTATTATTATCTGATATCAGAACCATACTATTAAGCTTTAGAGCCATGCTCTCAATAAGAGATAACAGAATGAGAAACAGAACCCACGCATTGAATATAATCTCAACATTCTAAACTGGAAACAGTGTATCTAGCACTCAACATTCAAAAACTTGTTTGTATTCAAATAAATTTGTATGAAATTATTAAAAGTTTTTTGTGGAGGCAAAGTAAGCATTTTTTTGGGATGTTATTGAATGCAAAAACTTTTTAAATTTAGTTTTAGTGTTACTTTGAGGTTTTCTTTTATTTGCCATTTGTAATTGGAAAGAGCAGTTGAATTTTTTTAGTTATTTGTGAGGGAGTGTTTGTGGTTAGCTCATTGTTTCTTCCATTCACCTTCTGATAAGCCAATATTAACTTTTTCTGGAATCTGGGTTTTGTTTGTTTATGCAATTTTATGGTTGGTGTTCATCTGGAAGCAGTTTTGTTTGTTTATGCAATTTCATGGTTGGTGTTCATCTAAATATTAAGATTTTTTTTTGTGGCTATTTATTATTTTGCCAATATTTTTGGTGCAGCTATAACTCACTTTAATTATATTTCAATTGAATAACTAATTAAGGGGGTGGGATATTGGAAAATGTTTTTTTATTTTTATTACGATTAATTTTAGGAAGAAATGTCCAACATCGGTAGAAACATATTTTCAGTATATGGAGAGGAAGTGGGGGAGAGAGCGGTTGAACTATATTAAATTTCTTTTTTTTTGGGGATCTGTCCTCCTTTTAACTTAATCAAATGTTAACTTTATTTATTAATGTGGATATAGAGTTTAGCATATATAGGGCCACTAGTTCCAAACCTCCACACAATCAAAACAGCCCATAGTGACCTTAAACAGTGCTAAGTTTCTTTTCCATGTTTCGTTAAAAAACAGCAAAAACAGCTTTCTGCAATGGTTAATGACTCTAGTGATCTTTTCACTGATGTTTGTATGGTTTTTTGAAAACTGTATTGTATTGTTTAGTACGTTAGGTGTAATAGTTGAGTAAAAGTCAATCTGGAGGAATACAAAAACGTCAAACTGGAGGAAAACAGAGTACTTTTTTTCTGGTAAACTTTTAAACAATTGCTTCGAACCCTAATCTTAACCCTTTTCCACTAATTCAAATTTAGTTTCTATTTATAATTTAGTTTCTATTTATTTTATCAAGCTATGTTTTGCTTATGTGGCAGAGTTTAGATTTTGATGGGTTCAATAGATGACATTGAACCCATCAAAATCTAAACTCAAGTTTATTGTTTTGGAATGACTCTGTGGTATTTTAGTGTTTTGAAAGCTTCGGATTTTGCAATTTTCTTTATTTATTTGCCTAAGTTGAATATGTTTGCTGCATTTTTAGTCTCAAGGTTAACAGAGTGCTCAATTTTTTGAAGGGTTTTTTTGTACGCTTTTGTAATAATTTCCTTGAGGAACTAAACATGTTCTTTAGCAGAGACTTGATATATACATATATATAAAATATAGATATTTAATTTAAAATATATATATTTATTTTATATATATTTATTTATATATTTATGTATGCATATATATAAACTAGTAGAAAATCACTTAATAAAATTCTTTTTTCATTTAATACTGTTTCATCTATAAAGACTCATAAGAAATGAATTCATTTCTGATGAGTCTTTATTGATGAAACACAGTTTAAATAAAAAAAATTTTTGTTAAGTGATTTTCTATTTATTTATAATTGCTCTGTTCTTGTTCTTTTAAGAACATTGAGCACTCTATTTTGTAGAATACATTTTAAAGTTGTTTATATATATATATATATATATATATATATATATATATATATATATATATATATATATATATATATATATATATATATATATATATATATATATATATATATATATATATATATATATATATATATATATATATATATATATATATATATATATATATATATATATAATTAAAAGCAGAAAAGAAAAAACTTTTATTATTAACCATCATAAAAGCTTTTTCTTTTTTGTTTTTATTTAAACTGCCCTATTTTGAAATTTATATATAATCAAAATAAATTTCCTAAATATTGAGCACTTTTCAACGAACAATAGTCTTGTTTTATTTTAATACAATACTACATTAAACGATATATATATATATATATATATTTTTGTTGGATTGGTTTGAGAAGGTTATTAAAATTATTTATATTATTATTTCTCTATTTGTTCATGTATTCTTATTTTGGTTGACATAATATAAATATACATAAATAAATAATAAATAAATTTTTATTTAGAAAAAAAAAAAGAAGATTTACTTGCTATTCTTCTGATATAAAAAAATCAGTTTTTTATTTTTGCTTTAGTAAAACTAATCATTTGTAAATGCAATTAATAGGGGTCATCCATTAAGCACGCCACTCTATGTTTGTCAATTCTTAACCCTTCCTTACTGATACAAATAATCACATATACCTGAAACCCCTCTTCTTCTTAAACTGTGATAGCACTTTTTACGTCAAAAATATTTTAAAAAATTTAAATGTAAATGCTTTGCAGTATTTTAAAAATTCAACCTAATAAAAATAAAGCAATAAGCACAAACGTTATGAAGTGTAAGTAAAAACTTCGACAAACTAAAGATGTTCCAATTTAAATGACTCAGATAAATATTAATAAAGTTGTAATACTAAAATAATTTTTTAAAGTTGTTCTAGGTCTAGCGGAAAGGTTTTTTCGATTTGATAACTTTCATAAATGAAATGAAAAATCAGGAAGAGTGCCACTAGTTGTTTCAAATTTTAATAATTTTTAAAAATTTTAAAATTTTAATTATATTTTTAAAATTGGTTTAGAAATCTCAACATCTTGTAAAAGTTTTACTGATTTGCAGAAATCTGACCGAAACAGCTTTACTGATTTACAAAAAAGCCTAAAAATTCTTTGAACAATAAAACAATAATTAATCTCTTTAAACTCACTGTCAAAATTATTAACAACTTAAGACAAAAATATTTTAGCTATTGCTCTGAATAAAAAAAATTTGTTGAAAAGATGAAAGAGAATAAAAAAAGTAAAAAAATGAAATAGGTAACAAGAAAAATTTATTGATCGTAACATTTAATTCACTGATTGCATAAAACCATATTTTTATACTAAAAAAAATAAAAAAATACATACACAATTTAAATAATCTAGGTTCCTCCATATTTCAACGGGTCCATTAATATATTTTGAAGTTTCTATACAGCCTTGTATAGAACTAGTCCATACCTATAACAATTATCAAATCAAATTAGTAATTTCCTCAAAGGCACACAAAATCAAGTTGGAAAATGTTTAAAAATAATCCTGTATTTACACCTACTGTAATTACATTTAATGTAATTACAGTAAAAAACAAACATTGGAAAATATCTAAAATATTTTAATGCCATTTTTTATACTTAATATTGTATTTATTTCAGATCTTTAAGAACATTTAATTTTAAATTTTAGATCGTTAAGAACAATTATTGTTAAATGTAACAAAAACTTAAAAATCTCAAACTATTATTTAAAACTTTAATTTTTCTATACATTTTTTTTTAAACCAAATAATAACAACTTTCATAACTTTCAGAATTGCTTTTCACAGAAATTGTAACCAGAAACAAACTTATGTAGCAATATTATCAATATTTAAAATATTATCGAATATTTTAAAAGACTGCGGAAAAAGTGGGATGAGGCAAAATATAGCTTTGACTGGTGGTGTAACATTGACACATCTTTAGAAAAAACATTTATTCTCTTGATATGACAAAACTATTTTAGTATGAAATACTTTTACACATTAACCATAGATAATGGTGCTATAAACAAATAAAAAACTATTAATATTATTGATAGATAAATGATTTTGTTGTTGGCACACAACTGCAAATGTTACCTATATAGGTAACGTAATAAGTGTAATGAAATATTTTTATTTGAAAATTATCATCTAGCCTTAATTTTGATAGTATTTATTTGAAAACGTGAAAAAGTGTGTTAATTTAAGATAAAAACTTTTTTTCTTAAGAATGACTTATAATTTTCAAACTATTAAGCTTTACAACATATTAGTGACCCAATATCTTTGTGACGGACTTCTTGGTGTTTGGTTCAACTTCTAAAACAACTAGAAAATTTTTTGAATCTTCAGGCTCAGATGCTTTGCTTATACCATTATTATGTAACATCATTAAGTGTGGATTTTAACTTTCTGCAAGTGTCGGTTTTAGATCTATTAATCGATAACTTAAGTTATAATAAAAGATTTTAAGTTATAATATAAGATTACTTAAGTGTGTCTTGAAAGACGAAATTGGACACTAGTTTTTGCACTGAAAAAGAAAGTGCTGAGTGTTAAAAGAGAGCACAGAAATGAAGCAGGAAGAGTGTATGATTGACTTGAATGAGATTTTAAATTTAAGTGGTAAAAAAAAATTTAAGTGGTTTTTTGTTATAAAGTGAGCAAGTAGCTGTACTGCTTTCACACTTAAAAAACGATTTTTCAAATAAACCAATCCATTCCTTGTTATCCTGGCAGGGGAGATAAAAATTGGTGATGCAAGGAGGCAAAATAAAAAGACAGTGTTGAGTTAAAGTATATATTTTTCTAAATTTCTTATTTCAATACACTGTTTAGCATAAAATGTTAAGCCCAAGTTAACGTTACATTAATTTAAAAAATTGATTATTACTGTGTTTCTAGGAGTGGAAAAAGAGAGGTAGAATTTTAGTTTTATTCACACCCTACCAATTGATTTAGGATTAAAAAAAAAGTGAAAATACTAGTGGTTAGTAGGCAGTAAAAATCATTATTCTAAAAGAGAAAGATTAAGATACACTAAGATCAAAAAAGTGTGTGGGTGATTGTTAGATCAAAAAGGTGGGTGGTTGTAAGATCAAAAAGGTGTGTGGGTGGTTGTACAAAAACAGATCTTTCTTTTAACAACTCAATTAGCACGCTAATAGAACTGATTAGATATTTCTCAGTTAGTTTTGCAATTCCCATCTTTCCCTAATCCCCATCATGTAATACATTCAACTCTCTTTGGTAACAATAATTATAAGCTAACATGTCTTGATGAATTGCTCGACTTGCTCTTCTAAGCTAGTTCATATGTTTCCCATTTTTTATATTGTGCAACAAAGTTCTATCAATGGCTCATTGATTTGATATTGCTCTTCCACACAAAAAACCTAATATGTGTGACTTATTCTTTTTCTGTGATGCTCCTGTTATGGCTATCCCAAAGCAAAAAGAAACAAGAAAAATTAATAAGAACGACATCATTTTATCAGGATTCATACCTAATACTATTTGAAATGATCAAAGTAGACTTTGTTAGTCAAGAAGAAACACATAGTTTTTGTCTCAATTAATTAAAAGTAGTTATTTGGTTGGTTTTTAAAATAGCAAGGTTTTAAGGCTCCAGGATAAATCATCTATAATAAGGCTAAATCATTTATAATAAGGCTAAATCATCTATAATAAGGCTAAATCATCTATAATAAGGCTAAATCATCTATAATAAGGCTAAATCATCTATAATAAGGCTAAATCATCTATAATAAGGATAAATCATCTATAATAAGTCACTTGCTCAAAGTACAGAAGATACTTTTAGCCCTAGTGATACCTATTGAAAAGGAAATAACTAAAAAACTCTAATAGAAATTTTCCTCCTTAATGTTTATATTTTCAGTTAGAGCAGGAATCAAACCTCAGAAGTTTTGATTCTAAGTCAGTTCTCTCAGGGTTAGGGTTAGGATTAAAATTCTAAAATTAAATAATTTTTAAGTTAATAACAAGAATTGAAAAAAATCTAAACCCTCAGACCTGAAAATCTACTTTAGAAATGTCCTTAATAATCAACACCTTTTAACCTAATGATTAACAAACACAACTTCGAATGATTATTAAATACAGCTTATCCTAAACATAACTTTAACTGTTTAACATTTCAATTAAAACTTATTTTTACTATTGGAGATTTGAAATTGTATAAAATTTATTAAAAAACAATACTTTAAATTGTAAACAATAATCATTAAAATAAAAAATACCCGAAAATTTTGTAATGATTCTTTCTTCATATACTCATTAAGTGCTGAAGCAAACTAATAATGAATTTGTCAAAAAAATTAAAATCAATAAAAACATTATAAAAGTAAAATGCAATTATAGACTTAAATTTGGTTTATTCAGAAAACTGCATCTGCTTATAATAACATTTTTTAAACTTAACTGTTTATAAAAACATTGATTATACCTACAAGGAAAGTTTGAAACAATCACTCACCTAAAGCAAGGAACTTGAACTAATTTTTTTCACTTCTGTATATATATTTATTTAATACTTTTGATTACAATGTATTTAAACCTGGTAGAAAAATATTTATACAATACTTAACTTTTTACATGAATAATATATTCGTGTTCTAAGATATATTTTATATAAACTGCAAATCTTTTATAAATAAATGTTTTTTACATTTAGCGATTCTTAACTATTAGAAAAATCTTTGATCTTGACCCCAGCGTATGCCTTGCTTTTAATGCTTTTTCTGATCTCTTGATACCATTTAATCTTTGAAATACTAAAATTTGATATATTCTCTTTTATGACAAAAAAACTTTACCCAAATTGCATCTTTCATCACTTTCACTTTCATTATTTTTTCAAAAAATGATAATCATGATTATTAAAACGTTGCATAACAAGTTTTTACAACTTTAAATTTTAAGATTTTTAAATTTCAGATAGTGGTTGAGAAATTTATTTATAGTATTTACTACACTTTATATTATTTACACTGAGAAAAATGCATAAAAACATCTTAACAATTAGTAACAAATTTGAAAATGACAATCATCATTAAATACTTCTGACAAGTTTGAAAATCGCAATCATAATTATTAAATAGTCCTCTTATTTGGTAATATAAAGTTTTTAAAAAACTTCTATAAAAAATTAATACACTTTTAAGGCAACTAACAATAATTGTCTGAGAAATTTAAGTAGAATATGGCATGATAAGAAAGTGATGTTTGGTAGAGTTTTTTGTCATAAAAAAGAATATATCAAGTTTTAGTATTTTCATGTTAACTTTATTTTTAGATATATTATTACGAAAAAACGAAACCTGGTGTCTTTTAAATGTTATTGCTAAACATTACTTTGAGATATTTTAGCAATTACATGTAGAAAATAAGCTTACTAGAAAATATAGCTACACTTTTATAAATGTTTCAAAATCTTAAGTTATACAATACTATTATACTAAACTTTGAGCAATAATTACTCGGCACATATCCTTTAATAGTCACTTATAAAGTGACTATTAAAGTTATTGGGATTAACTTTAGTTCTATGAAATTAATTTTAATTCTATGAAATTCTAATTTTATTCTAAGAAAAATGCTCAAGAGCAAGCAAGTGATGGAGTAACTTCCTAAAACTCATATTTACACTATGTTCTGTATGAGGTAATCTATAATGGTTGTGACCTTAGACTTAACATTAAATGTAAAAGATTTTAGGTTTTCTTAAACACATTTCTCTTATTTCGTTAACAGAAGTATATATCATGATCATTACGGGCTTAAGCAATAAAAAGCCTACAGAGTCTTAGAAGCAGCTTCTTTGAGTCAAAATTTAAACTAACATTGTTGCAACCTAGATAAATGTAGTTTTGCTAAGCAACAGCTATTTCACAGCCTTAACATAAATGCTTATATAAACTATATTGATTTCAAACATTTTTAGATTACTCTTCATAAAATTTTGTACTATGCTATTACATAGAGAATGATGATTATCTCTATTCAACAAATTATTTGATTAAAGAAGCATCTAAAAAAAACTCATAATATCACATTTCACTCCAGCTGACACTTTGTCATATTGATTTTCTTAATACAAAGGTTTATTGTAATCTTATCTTTCATATAAAGATTCATTGTAATCAGGTCAAAGTTAGGGTTAGGTTAATATTACCTTTCATATAAGGGTTTATTGTAATCTTACATTTATAGTGAAAATAAAATTGCTTTGTAAAGACCTTCCAATAAGATGCCATAATAAAATGGTAAATCATATGAAATAACATAAGCCAAGTCTCAAGCTTAGAAAACTATTTTAAAATTTAGCAAGAAAAACATCAGCCAAAATACAGCACAACAGCTAGTCTTGATACTTAAAAAAAAATACTTTTTAAAGTCTTCATAGAAAATAGCTGGCAAAACTATCTGGCTAAAACCTTTAAGCCAAAATGCAGTTTTTTCATGGAAATCTATATATCTTCACCAAATTATATATAAGATCCTCATCTTTACTTCCTATAACAAAAATGGTTAATTGCTGAAATAAGGTCAGCAAAATCAGTGCAGCTCAAGTGGGTTGATTTATGCCTTTAAATCTAAATCTGAAAAGAATAACAAACTAGAGAAACTGTGCAAATAAGGGAAATATTAAGAAACCTCTAAGAAAAATCAATCATATGAATTTGGATTAGTTTCATATCAACTGCAGTAAAATTGATGAATCAAACAACAGCTATCCCTTGAGAAGGCTTCATAAAGAACTCTCTAAAAAAGAGGTCATTTACATTCTGATTTCCTTAGTTTATTTTATAAATCTTTATAAAATGCAATTATATTTGTAAATTCTACTTTCTAAAATCTTTATTCAAGTCTAATTTATGTTAAGTAACTCCAGAAAAGGATAGTATATACCAAGAAATCATTAACACTATAATTAACCTAAATCATACTAAAAAGTGATCTCACAAAGAAAAAAATTTAAAGAAAAAAGAAAAAACAAGATAATACTAGATTTATCAATGTATTATCTTGATGAAGTTGATTAAATATATGACATTGTCACAAACTTTTGTGGTAAAAGAATTTCAAATGAAAATGGAGATCAAATAAATAATGCAGGTAAAGTGTAACTAAGCAAAACTATCTTGTTGAGTGAAACAATGGCAGTTATTTGGTAGTTCAAATTTTGGTTTTAGAGAAAGGTTTTTTCTAAGACTTTTGTAGAGTTTTATCATGTTTTTATCTGACTTAGTTAGGCAAAGCAAAAAAAAATTATTATTTAGTATCATAGTTTCAATGGGAATAGTTTAAAAAAAAGTAAACAGAAAAGAAAAAAATGTAGAACTGGCAAATTAATCGTTATATATCGCTAAAGAGCAAACATTTTGCAAATGAGAAAAAATTCCTTTAGATAAAAATCATAGTTGCTTAAATAGCATTTTTTTTCACTCAGTTCCCTTAAAACATTTTATAAAACAATTAAGTAACAAAGTAATAAAATGTGGGCTACATTTTTATCAACTAATACAAAAAAGCACACAATTTTTTTTTGCAAAATAAGTATTTAGATAAATTCATGTGAATGGAAATTTAAACAAAATTTTGATTTGAACATTTAATTATATAAAAAACTTTAATCTAATATTTGCTATTGTCAAAGTATTTACTTCATCTTTTGAATTCTGTGATAAACCACACTGATCAATTCATTGTAAATTTTTGTTTAGTGAAACTTTTGAACCAAATGTAATTTCATATATTATATTTAACCAGTATATATACTATATAATACAATATACTATATATATATATAAATATATATATATATATAAATATATATATAAATTTATATATATATATATATATATATATATATATATAATGGGTCTACATAAAGTACGAAATATAGCTTACTACAGCATTATTACAATATTATTGCAAATTTGTATGTCTAACTTAGCATGAATGAAGAGTTTTATAATTCATATCTTCTTACTTCCTGTAGAATGTTTCAAACTCTATTTGTGTTTTCAGGAATTAGCACAATGTGCTGTGAATTTTATGCCAAAAAAGACTCGTTAGAAATGTTCAGTGTTTGGAATAGGAGCCGGTATTACAGAAGCAGATGCGGAGATAACTAGTTACAGATTACCAACAATTAAACAAGTGCTGCGATGCTGCATGTTCCATCAACAAGATGGCCTGTCTGTAAAGTGATTGAAACGTGACAGTGCAAAAATTGTGTTGAAGCAGGTCATTCCTTTCCTCAAGAAAGCAAATATTCCAATAATAACAGAAAGGAAGGCCAGTGAAAAAATAATTGCACTGTCTGAAAAGAATGCAAAACTTTGTGAACTTCCTCTAGATCATCGTTCATCATTGTCAGAACTTGCCAAGCTTGAACAAATGTCAGAAGAACTCAGTTTGAGATTTCCACTGTGGGTAAAAGATGCTGACAAAATCATGAAGAATGATGAAGACATAAAGTTTTTAGAGTCCATGAAGACAAATTGCAAACCATCATTTGGCTCCCATGACAAGAAATTGGCATTCCAGTTACAGTGAAAGAAGGTACGACAGCAAAAGCAAGAAGGAGACTTAGGGCAGAAGAAGCGTAGAGCTCTCTAGCAACAGCAGCGAGGAAAGTGGTGATCAAAGTAAATGTGATAATGATAGTCCTTTCAAGACTTCTAAAAAGAAATTGGTAAAAATGCACTATCAAACTACTCGCACTGGAATGGCAGCTCATATACTTTATAACATTCTCAAACCTCCAAAAATTATGGCTTTGGCAACAAGAATAAAAATTTCTCCTGCACAACAGTCTGCACTCACTGAGGCCATGATTAAAGAATCAGGAAGTGATGCTAGCAAAATTGCAGCCGACAGGTCCAGGCGTATGATGAATGATGAAATTGCACCTGGCTCTTTATCAGTTTAGAATCTCAGTGCTACCCTGCACTGGGATTCTAAACTGATAAAGAGCCAGGCAACACATGACTTACAGGAAAGACTTGTGGTCGCTGTTGGCAACAACACTAATGTCAAAGTTCTTGGTGTGCCTGCTTATCAACCAAGAACAGATCAGCAATCTGGATATATCATCACTAATGCTAAAATGCAGTTGTTGCAGTTTTGGAATTATGCTGAGTCAATAGTAAACATCCCTTTTGATACTACAGCCAGCAATACCAGACATGTCTGTGCCGCATGTGTGGCCCTGCAGCAAAGAATTGGCAGCCCATTGCTCTGGTCTGGAGAAGTTATTTTAACACACATTTTTAACGACATGCACATTGAAGCATCAAAATCACCAGTAATTACTGTATTTAGCACATTTAAGAAGCATTTTGACACAGTTCCTCATGAAAGCGACAAGACACTAGGTCCATTTGACCCTCGACCTTTCTCAAATAATTCACAAACTATTTCTCAGATTAATATGTGGAAGGAAAGTGCAGAAGCAGCTGCTGAATCTTCCATAGAGCGTCAGCGAGAAGACTATAAAGAATTCAGTGAATTATGTTTGCTGAACCTTGAACCGGAAAACAGACTTTCACTTTCGTTGACTGGGTGAAGTCCGAAAAGCACGGTGGATGTCCAAAATATAGTATTCCTTCAAAATGGTCCTTTTTGAAGAGCTGATTCATTTGCTGCCAGCAGGAATAATAACCACTGCTGCACAGCAGATGAAGCTACACAGCTTCGTCAATTTTGTGTGTCTGATATATAGTGCCTGGTGGACAAAGTATAGATCTGCAGTTGACCCCCATGGCATGATCTCTGCTTTTATCAGAATTTTCTGAAGTAAACACAAGTGAGTTCTGAAATACCTGAAAGCGCTATAAAACTACTGAAGCATCCTCTGTGGTACCTATGTTTTGAAATGGTCCCCCTTTCTCTATTCAATGACATTGTTTCAAAAGCCTGAATTGCAGTACTTAGCCAAGAAGCTTCTGGCAGCTAGGCCTAGAGATGGAATGGCTCTGCCGCATAATTGCTACGAAACTGGCTTTGGAAAACCCAAGTTCCAGACTGAAATCACTGCCACAACAAGACTTGGAGATTTGGTTACTGCAGATTTATGGTACAATTTCAGCCTTTCAGAGATAAACATGAATTTTCTTTACAATAATGTTGAAAAACGGCCAGTTCACCCTTCATTTCTGTCATCAAAAATGAAGACAATTTCTGTCAATGTTATCAATGACAGTGCGGAATGCAGCGTGTAACTAAGTGTATACTTAGACGTAAATTATCAGAACATTCTGCAAATTGTTGAGGCTTGCAGAAAGAAAACTTTAAGTCTGCGCAGCCGTAAGAAGAAACGAGCAGCACCAACAGTCGAAGATCACGAAGATGACAATTGACAATATTTAACTATATACCCATAGTCCAAGTAGCTAAAAGCTAAGTATTGTACTGTGATTTGTTCATATTGTAAATTTTGTCTTACTTGTTTCGAATATTTGAGTATTCTTTTGTTGTATATATATATATATATATATATATATATATATATATATATATATATATATATATATATATATATATATATATATATATATACATGGGAGATGTTAAACAAACCCAGCTACTGTCTTGTTCTGTCTGTTGACCAGCCTCACACACCTTCTTCATCTATTAGGCTGGCACAAATATATTTTAATACATTGTTTCCAGTGTAGGATGTTAAATGCTGGATCTTTTTGTGTCTCTGTTTTATATGACTAAGCAACACATTCCATTGTCTCCTAACAAGGGTACAGTTCTAAAACTAAGTTTTAGGGATCTGAGGCCAGATGGTAGATAGGTTTCCGAACTCTGTGGTATCTCTCAGAGAGGCTGATTACAGCTGAAAAAAAACTAAAGTATTAACAGCGCCATGTTGCACATAAATGGTGTTCCTATTTGTAATTTTGGTGTGCATTGTCGAAGCCACATTTGGAGCCCTTTGTTACAGCTTAGGGTTTATTAATAGTAATGAGGCAATTGTTTGGGCTATTAAATAGTGTACTGAATACTATCTGTGCTATGATTCATGTTCTTTAACAAATTTAAAAAAGACTAAAGTAAGAATAACTATAAAACACAAAAAACCATCGTCATCACCAAGTTCTCTTAACCTATCATTCATTAATATTCGTGGCCTTTGAAGTAACTTTTGTTCTGTTGAGTCTTATCTCTAGCAAAAATCAGACCTACTTGACCTACTTGCTCGTTGTGAGACTAATTTGAGTTCAACTGCCACATCTTGCGATCTTAGTGTTGATGGTTATCTTCCTTTAATTTGCAAAGATTCTAATAAGCACATGTTTAGCCTGGGCATAAACATTCATAAGAGTTCACCTATTTGTCGGAAAAGAAGGTTTGAATACACAGACTATTCTTTTATGTGCTTTCATTTAGCACCACTTCACTCTATTGCCTTTCTCTTTGTTCTATATCGCTATTCTTCATTCCTTTCAATGTTTATTTTGCACTCTTTTTAATGTTATTTTTGATCAAATTAACCTAGCCTCTCTTTATCCATCAGCCAATATTGTTGTTGTTGGTGACATTAATGCTTATCACACTGGATGGCTTGGCTCTAGTGTCAGTAACGCTGCAGTTGTTAAGGTTCACAGCTTTTGCCTTTCTCAATCTCTTACTCAAATAGACAATCTCTTACTCAGACAACCCAAATCATTTACTTTCACTAATCCACTTATGTTTTATTTCTGATCCTTGTCAGTGCCCAATTTCTCCACAATCATGCTTAGGTGCTTCTGATCATTGTTTGATCTCTCTAAAACTATTTTCTCATTTTTTTCCATCATAAGAATTCCCCTATTATCGTACCTCTTACAACTACTTTGAAGCTGACTGGGACTCTTTCCGTGATTTTCTTTATAATGGCCCTTGCGTAGAAATCTTTTGTCTTCCTGCCGCTAAATGTGCTACTTACACGACTTCTTAGATTCAGGCTGGCATGGAATCTTTTGTTCCCTCTCGATGATTCCAAGTCAAACCACACTCTTCTCAATGGTTTTCCTCAGATTGTACTGCTGCAATTTCTAATCGAAACCATTACTTACATATCTACCAGCAAAACTACTTATAAGCGGTAGTGGTGTAGTGGTAGAAAGCTCGCTTCATAAGCAAGAGGTTCCGAGTTCGATTCCCACCATGTCCCTGGTAGTACCGCGCTCAACTTGTTTCTCCGCACAGCGGCCTGGTTCGTCAAGGTTCGTGTTTCGGACTTATAAAGTTGAGATAACCACAAGTAGCCTCCTCATCTGTAGTGGCCTTCTTGGCTTTGGGGAGGTGAATTATATTTAAAAAATAAAAAATAAAAAAATAATTCTTGAGAAAACAGAAGTCTGTTTACAATTGCTAGAAACCATTGCAAAAAGGTTTTGTCTAATGCCAGAGCCCGCTATTTTCGGGCCATGAAATCTTGTATTTTATCTAAAAAATTAGGCTCTTGTGACTTCTGGAGAATTTTTAATAGTATCAATAATAAGGGCAAATCTGTTTTTCCAACTCTCTTGTATAGTTCAGAATTTGTCACCTCACCTTTAGACAATGCTAATTTGTTTGCTAAGAACTTTTCATTAATATCATCTATTGATTTCACTAGTTGCACTCTAACTGATATAGCCAGCAAACAGGTTAATCCAATGCTTGACATTCGTATCACTCCAGCTTCTGTATCTAAAGTGATTTCCTGCTTAGACTCTTCTACAGCTTGTGGTCTGCACGACATACCTGTTATAGTCTAGCAGAAGTGTTGTCCAGAGCTATCGTCTATACTTTCAAAACTCAAAACTATTTAACAAGTGCTTATCTGAGTCTTGTTTTCCAGCCAGCTAGAAAGGAGCATCTGTTATTCCTATTTTCAAAAATTCTGGAGAATGATCTAACTCGTCTAACTACCGTCCCATTAGTCTTCTTCCTACCATAAGCAATATTTTTGAATCTCTAATTAACAAGCACTTAATTGCTCATCTTGAATCTAATGACTAACTTTTTGATCATCAATATGGATTTCGATCTTCTCGTTCTACAGCTGATTTGCTATAGCTAATAACAGATAGGTTTTATTGTGCATTAGATAAAGGTGGATAGGTTAATGCTATCACTCCTGACATTTCTAAAGCTTTTGATAAAGTTTGGCATGCTGGTCTTCTCCTTAAGCTTTCTTCTTATGGTGTGTCTGGTAATATCTTTAAGATTATTGATTTCTTTCTTACCATTTGCAGGCCTTGTTTTAAAGAAATTAATGACTAAATAAAAAAATTCTAGCTCTTCACATATTGAAATGAAATCATCAAAAAAATTTTTAACTTTTTAATTATTGAAATGAAATCATCAAAAGATCTTAAAGGAATATTCAATATTGTTGGAATTAACTTGCCATCATCTTATTTCATAATAAGGTGATAAGTTAATATCTATATAGCAAAGAAGTTTTATTCAAGGTGGCATTTTCTCTTAAAACCATTATACTTTGCACTGAATTAATTTCAACAATATTGGATACACCTTCAAGATCTTTTAATGATTTCATTTCAATAATTAAAGAGTTAAAAATTTTTTATCTTGTCATTAATTTCTGGACATATGTGATTTTTTGATAACATATGCGAATTTTTGATGACATATGTCAGTCTTTAAAATTCTATAAAAACTATTTGACTTTCTTTTTTATACTTTCTTTTATCTCATTTGTATACTTTCGATTTTAATATGTCTTGCTACCAGGCCTTTTGAAGAGACTTTAAAATTTAAGAAAATCTCGCCTTAATACTCTTTTAAGAACTAAATAATATAGATATAAAATAATTTATTTTAGTTATATATTGATAATGGTTTTACAATCTAGCCAAAAATTTCTAATTCAGAAAAAGAGAAAATTCTTTAAATGAATTTAATGGCTTAACTGGTTTTACAACTGAATTTTGTACAGAACTCGCAAAAAATAAGAACACCTACAGTTTAACTTTTTAGACAGCAATTATTCTTGAAAACAAACAAAAAAAAACTACAAAAAAAAAAAAACTTAATCACAACTCAAAATATATTATAAACTTATTTAAATTAAAATAAAGGAAGACTATATTCATCAATTATTATTGAACTCAATAAAAATGAATAAATATTTTGTGTAAAATTTGCAAACTTTATCTTCATGAGGTAGATAACTTTGAAATATCTACTGACACTATTTAATCAAAAAACCTATGCTACATGTAACAGTAAAAATTTAATTTTATGTTAAATGTTTATCATGTAATCAATATAAAAAGCAAGTTACATATACTTGTAACACTAATAATTTAGGATATCATGAAAAGGGATATATTTCTAGTTGAAGAATGAGCCTATCAACTGGCAGATTAAAAAACCATCTTTTAACCTTTATTATAATGATAAAAAAATTTTAAACAGATAATAAAGATAAACAATGATTATTAAATATTTTAACATTACCATCTTCCCAGTTTTAGTGAGGCCAGAATTTCCACCGAGCTCTTCTTTTACATTATAATCACATTCTCCATGCTATGCAAAAATTAATTTAAAAAACATTTGCAAAAAAAATTTATTTTAAATTTAAATAAAAATAAAATTTACTGCAGTTATATAGAGAGAACGCTTTTGTGTGTGAATATTCATGAGATAATAAACAACTTGACTGTGCAGGTAACCTAAAATCAAAATCACATGAACATAAGGTATAAAAAATTTGACAGATAAAAAATAAAAAAAAACAACCACTTTTTTTCACAAAATAAAAACAAATTTTTTCGAACAGTTTTAGGACATAATCAAGTTTCTAATCTTTGCAAAACCTAATCATACTTTGCAAAACCTAATCATACTTTGAAAAGAAAACAAATAATAAAGTATAAAAATAAAGTTAAACTTTAGTTTTATGTAAATTATGTAAACTATGTAAATTATGTTAACTATGTAAATTATGTAAATTATGTAAATTATGTAAATTACCATTTGCATTGTTAATTAAAAACTGCTTGCCAGCGTTTATAGTTTTAATGTATGAAAATTTTCTAAAAAAAACACCAAGAAACAATAGCATAAAAAACCTCAATGTTAATTAACAAACAAATGTAAAATTATATAATCTAAGTTAAAAAAAAAGAATAACTGTCCATTTTTCTTTCTAATTTTTAAAGTGAAAAAAAGACGGATTTGGGCTAAAAATAAATCACTTAGAATTTAGATAAATCTTATATAATCTAAAATAAATCACTTAGAATTTAGATAAACAAATCACTTAGAAGTATAGTAAACGGTTAAGAAAATAGACAAAAGCTTTAGTTAGGAACATCAAGACTTAAAAAAATCATAATTACAATAGATTACTTATTTAGGGAACAAGATTGCTTATAAGAGAAATTTGATTGTTCATAAAGGTAACACAAATGCATAAAAAAGAAAATAGAGCCTTTTAGGTTTTAAAAAGAGAATGAAAGAAACATGACAGAAACAATTTTTTTATAAATATAGTGAACTTAAAATTGAATTTCAAGGTGATGGTATTATTAATATATTTTTTAATTATTTAATATTAAAATTTTCATAGCTCATATCCCTTCACATAATAATTATTGTAAGCACGGTGAAACAAGAGCTAAATTTAAAAACCTGCAAACTAAAGCTTATATGTATCTGCAAGTTTTATATTGAATACTTTGGAGTTATAATTATAGAAATTGATTTCATTAAATGTGTAAAAGAAAAAGCCTAGATTAAATAGTTTTGTAAATGCAAATTCACATAAGATAGAAATAACCATGCTAGCAATCAAAAGCTATTATTTAAATAACGTAAAAGAATTGGGCATTAGTCAAAATGCTCATTTAATTGAACCACTTAATCATGCAAAAAGAAAAACGAAAGATATTTGTCTTTTAAAATTTTAAAATGAAAATTGTTACTGTATTTTCTACATTTATTTTAATTGTAATTCAATACCAACAAGCCGCAAGCAACCAATATTAAGTTTGGAGTTACTAGAAAACTAAGAATAGAGTAAGAGAGCAACAGAATGACAGAAGACATAAAAAGTTATTAGTTGAAGGAATTAGATGTAAGGTTGTCAGGAAGATCATAAATGTAGATATCAAAATAATCAAATTAGGACCAAGGATAGAACCTTGGAGTAACCTAAAAGGAAATGGATAATATATATACATATATATATATATATATATATATATATATATATATATATATATATATATATATATATATATATATATATATATATATATATGCGGTAGTGGTGTAGTGGTAGAGTGCTCGCTTTATAAGCGAGAGGTTCCGAGTTCGATTCCCACCACGTCCCTGGTAGTACCGCGCTCAACTTATTTCTCCGTGCAGCGGCCTTGTTCGTCAAGGTTCGTTTTTCGGAGTTATAGAGTTGAGAGAGGGTGATAACCACAAGTAGCCTCCTCATCAGTAGTAGCCTTCTCGGCTTTGGGGAGGTGAATTATATAAAATATATATATATATATATATATATATATATATATATGTATATATATAAATATATATATATATACAACCCTTGGAATTAGGAAAAATGAGGTCCGTAATAATTTGCCAACCTCAATCTTTTTGAGGTCAGCATCAGGTCCGCAAAAATTATTTGATACAAAGGTCTAACCATATAGCATAGAAACAAGGTCGGCAATTTTTTGCCGATTTCAAATACTTTCAGGTCAGCAGTAAACTCGGCATTGCCGAATGCCGACCCTAATTCCGAGTGTTGTATATATAAAAATATATATATATATATATATAAATATATATATATATATAAATATATATTTTTTTATAATTCACCTCCCCAAGGCCGAGAAGGCCACTACAAATGAGGAGGCTACTTGTGGTTACAACCCTCTCTCCACTCTTTAACTCTGAAACACGAACCTTGACAAACAAGGCAGCTGCACGGAGAAACAAGTTATATACATATATATATATATTTATTAAATCTTATATGTACTTTTCAATTTCATTCTGATCACTTATGGTTTCATATTCATCTTTGTAATGCTTCATTCTTTTGTTAAAATCATTAACTCTTTCTTCATAGTTTGTTTCAACATAGTCAGGACTATATTCTTGTATATCCTAAAAATCACATTGTCAATTTAAAAATAACATTTCCTTTATTAAATATTACATTCTCAATAAAAAAAAAATACATAAAACTAAAAAAAAAACAACGCAAGCTTTGTAAAAATACTGAGAATATATCTACATATCATGACAAATGCAACATGCAGCACAACATGCAACTTCCCACACACCCTATTTAATAAATTTATTGCAATTAAATTTAATATTATAATTATTTTAACAATTACAATTATAAGTGCAATAAAATAATCTCAATTTTAAAAATAAAAAAAGAAATTGATGAATGAAAAACAAAAACATTTCTAGTTAATAGATCTTTATCATACTAAGATGTTTTCTCAAATGTCATTTATGATTTAAAAACTTGATATATATATATATTTTATTAATTCACCTCATCAAGGCCGAGAAGGCCACTACAGACGAGGAGGCTACTTATTTGTGGTACAACCCTCTCTCAACTCTATAACTCCGAAACACGAACCTAGACAAGCAGGGTCGCTGCGCGGAGAAACGAGTTAAGCATGGTACTACCAGGGACGTGGTGGGGATCGAACTCAAAACCTCTGGCTTATGAAGTGAGCGCTCTACCACTACACCACTTCCGCATATATACATATATATATATATATACATATATATATATATATATATATATATATATATATATATATATATATATAAATATATATATATATACATACTTATTTATATAAATTAGTAAAAAACACTTATCTAACTTTTATCTTCTACTTTAAGTTTCACCATTGCTGGATCATCAGGAAGAGTTACCAAATCTCAAAAAAAATTCAATTTATAGAAAAAAATATTTTTAAGGAAGTTATAAATTATTATAAAAAAAATTTTAATTACTATATTTTTTTTGTTAACGGGAAGTTACAGAAAGTAATAACTAAATAATTTTCTTTAGAATGGGAATAGTTTAATTTGGTCATTTGTTTTTATAATTTTTTAAGAGGTATTTATTTTGTGCCTACATTTAGAAATTAATTCAGATTTTTTATTTAATAAATTTTCTTGATTTAAATGAGTAGTTATTTAAAAATTTTCTTGCAAACATAGCATACATTTTTTGGAAATGTTATTATAGGCAGGAGCAGATTTTAGAATAGACCATTGTAAATTAAAATTTTTATTTTTCTCTTTTAAATCCCAAATATATTTTGACAGCATAGTCTCTTTTGAATATTTTTTGTGTTTAAACGATTGTTTGTGGTTGGCATAACGTTTTTTCCATTCCCCTCGGTTAAGCCAATATATTGTTTATCAGGGTTATTTTGTGAGGAAACAATGCACTTGTAAATTATATTTTTTGAAAGGCATTTTCCATTTAAAGGGTAATCTATTTTTCGTTTGCAATTACAATAATCAGTGTTTTTTTCTTTTATATGTTCATTTTTATTAATTAACGTGTAGTTGTGGCCTTTTATAATTCTTTCTAAATTTGTTGTACAACTATAACTTACTTTAATGGTATTTCTGTTAAAAATCTTATGTAATTTATTAGAGGGAGGAAAATGTTTGTCTACTAATTTTAGAAAAATTTTACCTATATTTGTTGAAACATTTTTGCTGTACGGGGGGTTGAACCAAATTATGTTTCTATGTCTATTACGCTTTTTTGCAATTTTCTTTTCAAATTTTAGCTAGAAATTTTGAAAGCCAATTTTTTTAAGGTCATCTTCATAAACGCGTTTAGAGGAGTTAAAAATATTTTCATTAGAAGAGTTTTGGTTTAGCCTATTGTTAATTGAAATTGGAATTTGTTTTAGAATTTGAGGGGGATGGTTCGAATTTACATTAATATACAATAATTCGTCATTAGGTTTTTTGTAGGGCTTATAGGAACTTTCTGAGAGGTTAAATGTGACATCAAGAAAATTCACAATTTTTAAATTTATATTTATTTGAATTTGGAAGCCAATATTTTTAAAAACTTTAATAATATCTTTTCTAATTTTATCGAGTTGTGGCCCTGATTTTTTATGCATTATTACTAAACCGTCGCTGCGATTAAGACCTAATTGATTAATTTGGATTATTTTAGCTAGGGTATTTAAAATATATAAACCTACAAATTCGCAAATTTATTTATTATTGCTCTGTTCGTTAAGAACATTGAGCACTCTATTTGTAAAATACACTAACATAATTTACATATTAAGTTCCAAGTTTATACTTGTTGAGCACTCTTTAATTGTATTTTACCTAACCTAAATATGGAAACTAACAATTTTACTTACTCTCTCAGAAATATCCTAATCCCAGACAAAAAAAGTTATACTATTTCATTAATAGACAAAGTAGAACACTTTATTAAAAGAATTCGTTGGAAAGCCCATTTTTTCTTAGAATCTGAGAAAAATAAAAACCTTTTAAATGAAAAAAAACAGAATGAAAGTTATGGATTCAAAACAAAAAACGCCCCGCCATCTATTTCTGACCTGGAAAATTTGAAAATGATTTTTACACTTAATTAAAACTATAAAATTTCAAAACATAAATAATGAATTCCAAAAACAATTAAAACTAGACATTAATAATATAAAATTGAATCCTAATATTTTAGTTTTTGCTGACAAAACAAGCAACATTTACCAAATTACCCCAGAAACTCATCAAAAAATACTGTGCAATAATATTTCTAATAATTATACTAAAGCATCAAAAAACTTGGAAAACGCCATTAAGTTAGAAGCTTAAAACATCGCCAAAAAGATTAATTTAGATGCGAGAATTGAATCAGTTGCACAAGTGCAAGCGTTTGTTTCACTTAAAGATCACAAACCAAATTTTCAAAATAAACTCCTTTGTAGGCTACTAGTACCCTCAAAAAGTGAACTAGGGCACGTTAGTAAAATAAAACTAGACAAAATTAATAACTCCATTCGGAAAAAATTAGGTTTACATCAGTGGAAAAATACCACTGATGTTATAGATTGGTTTTCTAAAATTAACAATAAAAATGAATGCACATTTATACAATTTGATATTATTGATTTTTACCCCTCAATTACAGCAGAAATTTTAGATAAAACAATAGAATTTGGAAAATCCCAGTTAGAAATTACTGACAACACTATCCGTATAACTAAGCACTGCAGAAAAAATTTACTCTATTTTGATAAGAAAACGTGGAAGAAAAAAACCACGCACAAATGCTTTGATGTAACAATGGGAAGTTACGACGGAGCAGAATAATCCAAATTAATCAATTAGGTCTTAATCGCAGCGACGGTTTAGTAATAATGCATAAAAAATCAGGGCCACAACTCGATAAAATTAGAAAAGATATTATTAAAGTTTTTAAAAATATTGGCTTCCAAATTCAAATAAATATAAATTTAAAAATTGTGAATTTTCTTGATGTCACATTTAACCTCTCAGAAAGTTCCTATAAGCCCTACAAAAAACCTAATGACGAATTATTGTATATTAATGTAAATTCGAACCATCCCCCTCAAATTCTAAAACAAATTCCAATTTCAATTAACAATAGGCTAAACCAAAACTCTTCTAATGAAAATATTTTTAACTCCTCTAAACGCGTTTATGAAGATGACCTTAAAAAAATTGGCTTTCAAAATTTCTAGCTAAAATTTGAAAAGAAAATTGCAAAAAAGCGTAATAGACATAGAAACATAATTTGGTTCAACCCCCCGTACAGCAAAAATGTTTCAACAAATATAGGTAAAATTTTTCTAAAATTAGTAGACAAACATTTTCCTCCCTCTAATAAATTACATAAGATTTTTAACAGAAATACCATTAAAGTAAGTTATAGTTGTACAACAAATTTAGAAAGAATTATAAAAGGCCACAACTACACGTTAATTAATAAAAATGAACATATAAAAGAAAAAAACACTGATTATTGTAATTGCAAACGAAAAATAGATTACCCTTTAAATGGAAAATGCCTTTCAAAAAATATAATTTACAAGTGCATTGTTTCCTCACAAAATAACCCTGATAAACAATATATTGGCTTAACCGAGGGGAATGGAAAAAACGTTATGCCAACCACAAACAATCGTTTAAACACAAAAAATATTCAAAAGAGACTATGCTGTCAAAATATATTTGGGATTTAAAAGAGAAAAATAAAAATTTTAATTTACAATGGTCTATTCTAAAATCTGCTCCTGCCTATAATAACATTTCCAAAAAATGTATGCTATGTTTGCAAGAAAATTTTTAAATAACTACTCATTTAAATCAAGAAAATTTATTAAATAAAAAATCTGAATTAATTTCTAAATGTAGGCACAAAATAAATACCTCTTAAAAAATTATAAAAACAAATGACCAAATTAAACTATTCCCATTCTAAAGAAAATTATTTAGTTATTACTTTCTGTAACTTCCCGTTAACAAAAAAAATATAGTAATTAAAAATTTTTTTATAATAATTTATAACTTCCTTAAAAATATTTTTTTCTATAAATTGAATTTTTTTTGAGATTTAGTAACTCTTCCTGATGATCCAGCAATGGTGAAACTTAAAGTAGAAGATAAAAGTTAGATAAGTGTTTTTTACTAATTTATTATTGCTCTGTTCTTTAAGAACATTGATCACTCTATTTGTAAAATACACTAACATAATTTACATATTTACATATATATATATATATATATATATATATATATATATATATATATATATATATATATATATATATATATATATATATATATATATGTACAACCCTTGAAATCAGGAACCCTCGGAATCTTTTTGAGGTCGGCAAAAAAAAAAATATATATATATGTATATATATATATATATATATATATATATATATATATATATATATATATATATATATATATATATATATACACACCGCATATATATATATATATACAACCCTCAAAATCAGGAACCCTCGGAATCTTTTTGAGGTCAGCAAAAAAAAAATATATATATAAATATATATAAATATATATATATATATATATATATATCACATATATATATATATATATATACCGCATATATATATATATATATACAACCCTCGAAATCAGGAACCCTCGGAATCATTTTGAGGTCGGCAAAAAAAATTTGATTCAAAGGTCTTACCATTAAACATAAAAATAAGGTGGGCATTTTTTTTGCCAACCTAAAAGCGTTTGATCCTGTTTCGATGTTTTATGGTAAGACATTTGTGTAAAATTTTTTTTGCTGACCTGATGCCAACCTCTTAAAGATTGAGATCGGCAAATTATTACCAACCTCATTTTTCCTAATTCCAAGGGTTGATGTATATATGTATATATATATATTCATATGTATAACAATAAATTTGTGTTTAAGTAAGCATTGTGATGTTTTGTTAAAATAACTTGCTGCCAGGGGCTTCAGTCCATACATCAACTATCTTATAGCCAGCTGTCTCAAGGAGTGCTGTTACCTTGACTAGGGTTTGGCAGCATTGACTTAGGCTGGGGCAGCAATATTTTCTTTAATTGTAAAAGCTGTATCTATATAAAAATAAACAAAAAAAGTAAGCAATTGTTGATTTATATACATTATAGTAGATCTACATAGCCTATAGTAATAAATTCGTCTTTTATATTGTTGGAGGTGACTTAGTGTGTTAAAGAGACTGATTCCATTACCAGCTGTAAAATATCAGAGTAATAAAATGCCATTTTGCACATGTATGTTGTCCCTGTTAGTGCTTTACATATGAATTGTTGAGGCTACATCCTTATGTAGCCCTAAGGAGTTATCCAAAAATTATGTCACGCAATTTTCTACCATTTTATATCTTTTTCACAACATTGTAACTCTTAAGAAACAAGTTCTATATGACTCGTCGCAAAACCAATACCTCCTTCCCTAAAGCATGACATAATTTATGGACAACCTTTAAGTTACGACTTAATTAGCTTAATTAGCAGGACTGAAATAATTGGACTGAAACTCATTGCTTGGGATCCCATGCTATATCTATGAATGAGTTAAATTCTTTTTAAAGTTTAACCTAAAGTAACCAAAAATAATAAACATAAAAAAGTATCTGTTTTAACATATTTTTCACTAATACTTGTGGGCTCAGAAGCAGCTTATTATCAGTTAAATCCTATCTCTTGCAAAACTCACTAGATTAGCTTGCTCTTAAGGAGACTAACTTAAATTTGGCTGTTCTTTTGTCAGATCTCTGCATT
>NC_088924.1:640000-665000 GCF_038396675.1 Hydra vulgaris
CAGAATTCACACAAATACTACACCTGTAATATAAAAAAATATACTAATAAATACACCTGCAGAATCGGTGTAATGTATTGGTTACACTTTTTTTCTCCTCAAAACTTTATATTTTTTTCATTTAAAAATAATTACAATAACCAGATATCTTACAATAGCGAATTCATAACATTAGGACAATTACGAAAATTTATCAAGAAGCTCTTTACAATATGGTTAAGTTTAAATAAAATTAATATTTTTATAGTGAACATTTCAACATTTAAAATTTTGAAAACATTATAAAATAAATTGCAAAATAAAAAAATATAGAAAAACATTTAAAAAAATTATAAAGAAATTATTTTTTTCAAAATTTTGTTTATTCAAGTTTTTTTTTGAAAAAATAAAAATTTACTAATAGTATTTTGTTCAAAAAAAGTACTTTTTCACACAATTCTTTAAGTGTGTCAGGCTTAGAAAAACAGGATTTTTAATTTATATCAACTAAATGTTTTTAATATTTTATGTTTTATAATCAGGGTATTATCAGAGTTTTTTATAAGAGTATAATCAGTGTTTTTTATTAGGTTATAATTGGGTTATAATCACTTGAACAAAATATCATTAGTAAATTTTTATTTTTTCAAAAAAAACTTGAATAAACAAAATTTTGAAAAAAGTAATTTCTTTATAAATTTTTTAAATGTTTTTCTATATTTTTTTATTTTGCAATTTATTTTATTAAGTTTTTAAAATTTTAAATGTTGAAATGTTATTATTAGTTCACTATAAAAATAGCAATTTTTTTTAAACTTAACCATATTGTAAAGTGATTCTTGATAAAATTTTCATAATTGTCCTAAAGTTATGAATTCGCTATTGTAAGGTTTTTATTGTGCTTGCCACTTATTGTAAGGTTTTTATTGTGCTTACACCATATTTTATTCTCTCTATAATTACTCTATAAAAAATATTCTCTCTATAATTACTTAATAATTAATCTCAATATTAGTATATAGAGACCACTATATTACTATACTAGTATATAGTGATCACTATATTTGTTTATAATACTAGTATTATCTCTATAAATATCAAATATGTCTTTGTATGGAATAGTGTTGTCATATATGGAGCAGGTCTTGGAATGATGCCTTTTCTCTCTTAGGCAAAACACATTGTAAACATAGTCAGACCTGCTCTTGCAGCCAACCTTTTTTTTTTTGAGGTATTATTATATAGAGACCACTATATTACTATACTAGTATATAGTGATCACTATATTTGTTTATAATATTAGTATTATCTCTATAAATATCAAATATGTCTTTGTATGGAATATTGTTGTCATATATGGAACAAGTCTTGGAATGATACCTTTTCTCTCTTAGGCAAAACACATTGTAAACATAGTCAGACCTGCTCTTGCAGCCAACCTTTTTTTTTTTTGAGGTATTATTGTGTATTGCTCGATGGGCATTGTTGTAGACTGCTCATTTTGTCATGTGTTTTTATTGCACTGTTTGTTTTTTTTAACTTGTTTTTAATGTTGGTTAGAAATTTTTAAAGTTGTATATGTTTTTAAAATATATGCCTTTGTAAGTATTGCATTGTACACAGATGTATGTATTTCTGTATGCATATGTATATGTGTGTATGTATGTGTATATGTATACATGTGTATATGTGTACATGTATGTTTGCATATGCAGAACTTTAAAGTATGAATTTTTATCATTTTTGTTTTTACAGCTTATTGTTTTCTTTATTTCATTTTTATTTTATACTTGTTATTCTTTTTACAAGTTTTGTTATTTTGATACTTCTTTTAATGTATAATATAAATTTTTTTATTTTTAATATTTTTTATTATTGTTATTTCTATTATTATTATTATTGTTATTATGGGTATCATTATTTTTAATTTTATTATCAATTTTTTATTTTCTATTTAAATAATTGTTTTAAGTCATTGTTAGTTGTTACTTTTTATGAGTTTTTAAATGTTTGTCTTACTTTGTATGTATATGGCTAAAGTATTTATAAAAGCAAGTGACTTATTATTATTATTATTATTATAAATAACTTTATAAATATTACTTATATGAAAACAAGTGACTTATTATTATTATTATAAATAACTATAAACATTACTTATAAATACTAGTAACTTATTATTATATTATTATATTAATTGATTGAATGCATACCTACAAAATTTTAGAGATTTTTGTGGTTTTGCGATTGTCAGACATGGAGTCTAATTCAAACATGGATATGCCATGGAAATTCTTAGTGATTAGAGGCTTTTTCAGCTGATTTTTTAGATTTTTTTAGCTGTTGCCTTAACTATTTATAGGGTTATTTATTTTTATATGCGCGTTTATTCATTTTTATATGCCTGTTTGTTCATTCTTACATGCGTATTTACTCATTCTTATATGCGTTTTAAAAAAAGGCAGTTTTTTCAAAACAAATTATTTTGAAATACATGAATTAAAAATACTTAAGATAAAGACTTTTTACATTCAAAGATGGTTTATTCAAGGTACCAACTACCCTCTTTCTTACTTAATTTAGTATTAGGTCTTTGAGAAGATATAAAATCTTTTTCTTACTGAATTTAGTATTAGGTCTTTGAGAAGAAAAGAAAAAAGCAGTGCCAATCAAAAAATAGGGAAAATGTTTCAAAAGAGCACATTAAAAAGCTTAAGCATTTAGTTAAAAGAAATGAATCTACAAAAAGCGTTTCCACTTCTTATAATTTATCCAAGCGCATTGTTTAAATTCTTGTCTTTAAGTTAAACAGAGGAGAATTTGGCAACACAACTGCATTTAAGTCAATTTCTGATAATAAAAAAAAGAGATAAAAAACCAATAACGTTTAAATAAAAAATATTATTGAATTATGCGTACAAGAAAACAATCTTTGTATGCAAGAAGTAATAAAAGAAAATCTTTCTGCAGCAGGCTTCAACATGTCTCAGTCTACTATTTTAAGAAAACTCTAACGCTCGGATTTATCAAGAAAGCATTTAGTGTATGTTCCAGTAGAACAAAACTCAACATGAGTTATTGATGCACGCTATGCATTTGCAAGTGAAATTTACAGATTTTAAATTAAAAAACTTATTAACTTGGATAAAACTGAATTTAATGTGCACACCAACAGCTCATACGGTTATTCGCATGGAGGTGCGCCAGGTATTTTACAGTTGTCTGCAAATTGTGGCAAGAATGTTTGATTTGTGTTGTTTCAACAATGAGAGTGCTGGCTAATGAAATAAAAACTGAAGGCTGGTATGCAGATTCATTTTGTATTTTCATTACTTCAATGTTGGCATTGGCAATTAGGAATGCAGATGTGGAATGTGTACGGCGCTTGTTATGGACAATTGTAAGTTATACTGAAGTCTGTTAGACAAACACTAGCCTCTAATGGCATAGCTGTTAGATATCTGCTGGCATACATGCCGCAGCTTAATCCAATAGAACTTCTTGAAAATTTCTTCTTGAAAGCATCCTTACAAACAGGGAGAAAGGCCTCAAAATACAGATGGGGTAATCAGGAAACTTAAAAATATAATGGGTACTACAGAGTTTAATTTAATTCCATTTTACAACCATATGCATACTTACATAAATCCTGACTTGGCATAAACCCTGATCCTAAAAATATTATGGATACTACAGAGTTTAATTTAATTCCATTTTACAACCATATGCATACTTACATAAACCCTGACTTGGCAACCATTTTTAAATAAATAGCAGTGGCAACAACCTAATTTATATTTTGAATATAAATTAGGTTGTTGTATATATAAAACATGAAAGCCTATTTATTGTTTATATAAAATTATATTAGAGATTTTATGGATAGTTGACTCGCATATAAACGCGCATATAAGAATGAATAAATACGCATGTAAGAATGAATTAACAAGCATATAAAAATAAATAGATGCATATATAAGAATGAATAACTCTGTAATATGTATGTTGCTGCATATTTATTATTGTGTAAATAATTTTAAAAAGTTTCCGGTACCGCGCACCTTCCCTCTGGACCCTGCAGTTCCCCCCTGCACTTAAAAAAACATATGAATATAGTTCATTACATAAGTCTTTATACTTGCTTTCTTTGTTTTCTCAAAATGAAAAACTGAGACATCACAGTTTTCTGCTTGCACCCATACTTAATTATACTAAACTGATAAAATTTTAATTATACCTTACAATATTTGTGATAAAATTTCTCAAAAAAATCCCTCTATTAAAATATCATCAAAAAACAAATTTTTAGTTTACGTTTTTAATTTAATTTATTTCAGTTTGTTATATATAAAAAATAATGATTTATTAAAAAAAAAAAAAAAACCAAAAGTCTTTATTTATTTTTTCAGCCAAAAAATCCCCTTTTGGCTGAAAAAATAAATAAAGACTTTTGATTTTTTTTTTTTTTTTTAATAAATCATTATTTTTTATATATAACAAACTGAAATAAATTAAATTAAAAACGTAAACTAAAAATTTGTTTTTTGATGATATTTTATTAGATTTGTTTTTATTCTTTTATTTAACATGCTGTTTTATCAGTATTGTTTTATAAGTTCTTTATATGAATATTTTGAACCACTTGCTATGGAGCCAGAATCCTAATATCACTAGCTTTATCAGCACTTAATCTGAGTGGTCAAAAAAATGTGTCCAATTGATTTCCAAAGAATTTAAATTTAACAATGTAATTCAATCTATAGCCAATAAATATCGCAACATGTCTTGTTTTCAAGTATTTAATAAATGTTAAGTGAGTGAACAATTACCAAGTTATCTATATGTGCATCCTTAAAATCGCAAACCTGGAAAACTTAAGGATCATTCAATTATTTTAACTCTTAATTCATTTGTAAGACTATTGTATAGACTATATAGACTATTTTCTATTATTGTTTCTATATTAAATCCGCTTGTAAATAAATTCAAGCCATCACATCTTAGATCAACATGTTAGTTATTGTAACTTGTTAACAATACTATTAATATGGTTCAATTGATGTCATAAATTTATATGGCAGCATTCCATTATTTATAAAATACTATTAATTTTGGCTCAATTGATGTTTTAAATTTATATTCAGTATTTACTACAAGTAAACCAGAGGCATAGCCATGGGTTTGTGTGCAGTTTTACTTTTAGCTATCATTTTTATGAACTATGTAGAAACTTAATTGTTGACCAATACTGACATTTGCTTTACAATAAGTACAATACAGTATTGGTCAGCAATTTTACAAACTGTTGACCAATACTGACAGGTAACGCAACTGAAATAATTAAACAACTGTTCTTTTGTTTCAATTAGTTGTGAAAAACTGAAAATATATTTGGAAATTCTTAGATTTAAAAAAAATTGATTTAAAAAAAATTTACTCAAGCTTTATTAAGAACTTACACTTTATCTAATTTATAAATAAGTTTACATATAAAACCAATACTGTACGCATTGAGAAATCTTTACACAAAACTTCTGTCAAAATAACAAATAATAATAAATTTTAATCAAATTATCATGTAAAAAAATAATTATTGAGGTCAACTGATTTAACAAACAAAATTAAATTAATTTTTACAATAAAAAAGTAACTGTCATGGTAATTTATATCTAAAAAAAAAAAAAATTAGTTTGCAAACTTGATTGTGTCAAAAATTGATGTAAAAAAACATTCAAACCATTAAGAAAATTGTAGTTTATCTCATTAAATTTATTTATAAAGTATTTGTGCACACCATTTATGCATATGTTGGTCAAACAAATAGGGCATATTAGAACACATCAAACATAATAACTCTTACAATTTTCAACATTAAGCATCTCATAATAATGGCCTGTTGAATTTCATGAGAAAATATTTTAGCCACAAGCAACAAGTATTCAACTAGAATTGCACTTGAATATTTATACACAATATAAATTAAAAATTATTATTATTAAAGGTTGTGTGGGATCAAGTAAGTTTATCTAGATTCTAGATCTAGGTTGTATGGAATCAAGTACACTTATCTAGACTAGTTATCTTGCAACTTTCTTTTTTGTTTGTATATATTTTCTCATGCTTAACATTATAATATATAGTGATGTTTTTACATAAATTACACAGGTCAACAAATAAAAATTTTTTTCTGGTGCAGAGCAAACAATTTTTTTTTTGTATAGCATTTCTTGTTTTGATTTCAAATATGCAACTCAATTTTCACCATCACGTCAAGTTGTAAAGATATTTGGGTTTAAATCTTTAGCATTTGAACCCAAATATCTTTACAACCCAAAAGTAGCATATTTTCATACAGATTTTAAAAATGTTATTCGTTTGTAATAAAAAATAAGTACTTTTTATATTATTTCTAAAAAACGTTTTGTTACAATTTTTTTAAGAGTCTTTAGCATTTTTCATATAATTTTTATGTCAATAAATTTTAAGGAAAAATATTTATGTTTTCTAAAATCTTTATGAAAGTATGCTTATCAATAATTTTTTTTTAAATCAATGTTACAGTTACTAATAAATCAATATGTTACAGTTACTAATAAATATAGTTAAAAAGCAAAAATTATTTTATTAATTTGATAATTGAAAACATCAATTATATGAAGGACTCACACATTTCAAATAAAACAATTACATATTTATTGTAAACATCAACTTTATATAGGACTCAAACATTTTGAAGAAAATAATTACATATTTATTGTAAAATACCAATTTTATGAAGCACTCAATCATTTCAAAGAAAACAATAACATATTTATTGTAAACATCAATTTTATGACGGACTCAAACATTTTGATGAAAATAATTAAATACTTATTGTAAATACCAATTTTATGAAGTACTCAATCATTTTAAAGAAAACAATTACATATTTTTTGTAAACACCAATTTCATAAAGTACTAAATCTTTTCGAACAATTACATAAACATCTAATTTAAAAAAAAACCTTTTCAAAGTGAAAACATTTCAAACAAGAATATTGAGATATTCAAGAAATATTATCCAAATCATTAGTCATTAAAGTTTAAAGAAATCAGAAATAAAGGTCCTGTAAGCAAAATTCTTAAATGATTCTCAATTTTAATTATTATATAACAACTGTCAAGTAGTTATAATAACTACTGTTGAGATTCATTACTTTTGTTTAAATATAAATTTAGATAATTAAAATTTAATTCACCTAACCATGTTTAGTGTTTCTAAAATTAAGCTGAAGATCATTGCAACTTAAAAAAGTTTAACTTTTCTTTGTCAAAAGACCCAGAAAACTAAACATTAAAGGCAAAGGTGATAACTCTTTAAGTGAGACACTACATAATAACCATGTCTATGGAAGTATTGAACTTGACTTTTAAAGTTAAAGACTTATTTGTCAAGGTTTTTGAAAGTTATAGAGCTGAGAGAAGAATATGTCATTAATTGTCAACAATTAAGAAAAAATTGACACACTTAGCTATTGGCAGGTAAATGTTTCAAAAAAATAGTTATTTTACCACAACTTTATTTTCAGGTTTTTCTTGCATCCATGCTGCTCCATCCTCTAATGCATTCCAATAACATTGTCTGGAAAATAGAAAAATATATTTCAAGAAACACTGCTTAGTGAACAAAAAATGTATTTCAAGAAACACAGTTTAGTGAACAAAAAAATCTTGTTATAAAAATACACTCTAATAACACTAATTGAAAAATAAAAAATACACATTAATAACGCTGATTATTTAACTAACATTAATTTTTTTATTTTTATTCTGATTCACTCCCAGCAAGGCTGCTAGCAACCACAATTAAATTGGGAGTTACTAGAAAAAAAGAAAAAGTTATAGAGCTCCTTTGATCAGCAACCATAATGGTATTTGTAGAAAAGAGAAAGAGATTCTTGAGCAACTTTACAACAATGAAAGGGGCTCAAGCTTAGCGGATAGAGCGGGTTCAACTACGTTTAAAAGGCGACTTTGGACCTTGCTTAGAAGAAAAAAGAGCATTATTAGAAGAATCAGCCTAAATATGATAACAGTATAATAGTTTAATACAGGGACGAATAAGAGACTTGTTGAGGAAGAAAATGGAATCAGGAGAGAGAAAATGGCGACCACGATAAAAAGAAGCAACCTTTGCAAATGCTAATTTAGCAATTGTATATATGATTTCCTTTAAAGTCAGTAGTAAATTATAATCCAAGAAAACGTAAAGAAGAAAACTCAGTGAGAGGTTGCCATTCATTAATATAGTAATGTTGACAGTACTGCGATAGTTGTTTGCAGTATACAACTGAGTTTTGTTGCAGTAAAAATTTAGCAGATGCTAATTCAGCAATTGTATATATGGTTAGCATGAAAGGTCAGTAGTAAACGATAATAATAAGAGGTTGCCATTAATAAAGGAATACTGACAGTACTGCAATATACAACTGAGTTTTGTTGGAGTTAAAACTTACAAGCCACTGTGATCCCCAATCTGTGAGATCAGATTCAAGATCAGCTGCCTGTTCTGAGCAATTGAAAAGAGAAGGCTTTTTGTCAAGACAGAAGAATAAAGTTGAGTCATCAGCAAAAAGAGCTACTTTAGATGTAAGGTTGTCAGGAAGATCATTAATGTAGATAAAAAACAAAACAGGACCAAGGATAGAACCTTAAGGTACCTCAGAAGTTATTTATAATAAAGTGGTTAGAAAGAAACGATTTGATAATCTTATAAACTTTTCCAGATACACTATAGGAAACAAGCTTATGCAGAAGTTTATACAGTGGTCTAAACAGCTGTTTTCACAGACATTGGATCATAACTTTTGTACGGAAAGTGCTATGGGGTTGATTAAGAACTTTTGAATTGAAGAATGGTTTTATGTGTAAATTTTGGAAAAACTAAAAATTAATTTTGCTTTAGGATTTTTAGGTCAATATATTGAAAAATGTTAAAACATTGATTTTAACATTTTTTAATATATTGACCTAAATATACTATAGTAACAAAATATTGAAAATTTTATAAAATTTGCTTTTTTATTGGTTATAACAAAAATACGTATAAATATTTATAAATATGTATGTATATTTTGTAATACAAAGATAACAAAGGTACATCAATGACAAAAACAAAAAAAATTATCAGAAGAAGTACTAAAATATGTAATTTATTCATGTTAACATTTTAAAATGTGTCATCTTCTGATAAAATATTACTTGGGACATTTTGTTTATGATAATGTTCATCATTTTATAACTTTCAAACCACTTTCCTCATTATTTAAAATTAGCTCCCAAAAATGACCAATCAGTTTTCGAAGTGATAGTGTTATACTGACCCATGGTCAAGGTAAATGTAACATGTAAATGTAACAGGCAGAAACTCATTACATAAGAATAGACAATGGCTTTTACATTGATCCAAATAAATTTTTCTTTTTGAGGAAAATACCTAAAGAATTACTGAGAGGACCAACTCGAACTTTGAAATGTTGAATTAAAAATATTCAACAGGCAAATGTGCAATAATTTAATCCTTGTTTAATTTTTCATGTAATAGTCCTTTAGCTATATAACCTGTTGTTGTTTGAAATGTTGCATTTAAAATATTCAACAGGCAAATGTGCAATAATTTAATCCTTGTTTAATTTTTCATGTAATAGTCCTTTAGCTATATAACCTGTTGTTGTTTGAAATGTTGCATTTAAAATATTCAACAGGCAAATGTGCAATAATTTAATCCTTGTTTAATTTTTCATGTAATAGTCCTTTAGCTATATAACCTGTTGTTGTTGTTTTTTTTTCCTATTGTAGTCCTATTTTATACCTGTTTTTTTGAATATCTCAATTTGTAATGAGGTCTCTGCTTGCTTCAGAAATCTATTTGAACCACTGAAAGGGGACTCAGACCAATCAAAAACACCAGTTTTCACATGTACAACAGTCTTCATGAAATAGTCAAATGTACCCAGTAAAGCATAAAGAAACTATAAAAATCAATTTAAAAAAACAGTATTTTTTAAAATGTAATAATTTTTAATATCAAGTATGTTCACATATTAAGAATATAGAATAATATGAACACTATTACAAGATAACAATTAACTTGTATTGCTTTTACATCACAGGTTGGAATTGGTTTGAAGGTTTGTCCTTGTGATATAAACAGGGTTTTTTTAAGTAAAGGATCGTCTTCTTGTTCAAGTTGGTATTTATATAATACTTCATTTATAGTTGAAGTTTCTCAATTGACTACAAAACCATTTTCAATTCTTTCAATATTCAAACACTGATCTTTTGAGCGTGTGCACAGATCACAGAATGCACCTTTGACTCCTAAAAAAAGATTCACTACTTTCATATCCATCATGTATGACTGCACTATCACCTATACATTAAATTATTTTCCCTCTTTATACATAAGGAAACCTTTTTTTTTTAACACTTTAATGTCAGAATTAAAGACAGACAATGATTGAAGAGTTTTTCTTGATTCTTTTCCCATTTGAAGACTCAGTGCTTTGTAAGTCAATGGGGCATTTGGTGATTTTTGCAACCATATTAACAAACCTGCTTCTATTTCAAGTGAAAATGGACAGAACATTGTCAGTATGATATTGCTAGTGTTGACATTACATTTTAAATTTTTTTTTTTTTTTTTTTTTTGTTATTCACCTCCTCAAGGCCGATAAAGCCACTACAGATGAGGAGGTTACTTAATAGTGGTTATAACCCTCTCTTAACTCTATAACTCCGAAACACAAACCATGACAAACAAGGCCGCTGCGCGGAGAAACAAGTTGAGCGCGGTACTACCAGGGACGTGGTGGGGATCGAACTCGGAACCTCCCGCTTATGAAGCGAGCGCTTTACCACTACACCACTACCGCATTAAATATTGCATGGCTTGCGCTACCATCAAATCTAAACTTTATTTTCATTAGTATATTTTCAATGTTTATAGCTAAAATAAAGTTCTCAAATATCCTTTGCATTGTCAGTTTAATAGCCAGAAATATACTAAAGTAAACACCAGAATTAGGTTCAAGATAATTCATAATAATTGGTGTTACTTCAGATTTTTTTTCTCTGACATGTTTCAAACTAGGCAATTTATTATAATTAGCAGTTGAAAAAGTTTTTTATGATTTGCCAGCTATTTTTAACTAATGTTTTTTGTGCAAAATGTCAAGTGCCTTAGCAATTATCAGTAACAACCTATTATATTTGCAGAAATAGGTTTTGGTTGTTTATTATACTCAGCAATAAAAATTTCAAATAAGTCAAATTCAGCGAGCTTCATTATTATTAAAGGAGTGGAGATGATGGTCAAAAATTGGTTTTAATCCTTTTATTAATTTCTAGAAATAAACTTTTAGTAAACACATCTTTCCCTTTAAAAAATATATAAAAATAATGTAAAACTATTTGCATTAACATTTTTTAATAATTTACAAAAATTTAAACAAAAGGGGTCATTCTTTTATTTTTTTTTGTTTAAAAGTGCTAAGTTTGTGCAATTTAATTAAAAAGCATCTTACTCCTCTTTGTTATAGGAGTTTAAAAATATGTGGGTTTGCTAGTGTTAACTTTTTGAGATTAATTATTTTTTCTGATAAAAAAGTAATTAAAAAACACTAAAATTTTGCAAAATTTTAGTTGTTTCATTAGGTATTACATATAAATAATTTTGTGCAATAATTTATGAAGTCAACATTCACATTTCCATAAACTGCAGTCTAAGACTTTTTACATACTTGATCATCCAGGTCTTATTTCTTACATACATGATCATGACCAGGTCTTATTTGTCACATACATGATCATGACCAGGTCTTATTTGTTACATACATGATCATGACCAGGTCTTATTTGTTACATACATGATCATGACCAGGTCTTATTTGTTACATACATGATCATGACCAGGTCTTATTTGTTACATACATGATCATGACCAGGTCTTATTTGTTACATACATGATCATCCAGGTCTTTTTTGTTACAGAAGTTTAAAAACTATTGAATTTTCGAAAGTATTTTGAAAGTGTTTCGAAAGTATTTTGAAAGTATTTTGAAAGTATTTTGAAAGTACACGATACTTTAATGACATTTTAATGATTTTTAATAATTTTATGCGATATTTTAATAATCTTACGAGATACTTGAACTAAATTAAATTTTAAACCTCTCTAAAAATTATTTAAACTTTTATTAGCAAAAATTATTTGGTATTTGAAAAAGATTATAGGACTGTTAAATAAAAAAAAGCAATTGCTTTTACTCAGCATTTTTTGAGTAATTGTTCAGCTTTGCATGATTAAAAATTTGAGTAAAATCACTCAAACTTTTATTCATGTAAAGTTAAGCAATTTAATTCAAAAACGCTCAGTAAATGCTCAGCCCTACATAAATAAAATTTGAGCAAATTGCTCAAGTTTTTATTCATGTAAAGCTGAAAAGTTACTTAGTAAAATCTTTTTTTCACTTGGCCTTATATTTCTTTATAAATTATTTCTTAAAAAAATTAGAAAAAAACTTAAATAAAAATTGCAAAATTTTAAATTCATTTGAAACTAAATTTTATATTCCTTCAAAACAAAATTTTTTAAATCAAAGTCTATTATCATTTTTTTTTAATATTCTAAAGAACAGAGAAAAATAAATTACAGAGAATAAAAGAACAGAGCAATTATAAATTAGTAAAAAATCACTTAACAAAAATTTTTCTCATTTTACAGTGTGCTTCATCAATAAAGACTCAACAGAAATGAATGATCAAATAAATAAATCTATAAATTGAAGATTTATTAGTTTGATCAGTCATTTCTGAACAGTGTGTTTCATCAATAAAGACTCAACAGAAATGAATGATCAAATAAATAAATCTATAAATTGAAGATTTATTAATTTGATCAGTCATTTCTGATGAGTCTTTATTGATGAAACACAGTGTAAAATGAGAAAAATTTTTGTTAAGTGATTTTCTACTAATTTTTATATATATACATACAATATTTATTTTAACTAATTTTAATTAATAAATTTTATTTTAAATTGAATTGGAAAATTGATAATTGACATAATCAATATTTTTTAACAACATGCAAAATTTACTGCTAATTTATGCAAAATTTACTGCTAAGTTATGCAAAATTTACTGGTAAGTTATGCAATGTTTACTGCTAAATCATGCAAAATTAACTGCTAAGTTAAACAAGTATTACTTTTAATAAAGACTATTTATTAAAAATTATTTTCTATAAAATTAAGTAAATAACTTGTCATTTTCTTTCTCTATCTTATTCTTCAGCCTAGCATTACTTTGTTCTCTTGACAAACTGTTTCTAATTGTATAAGTAAAAAACCCCAATAAACAATATATTAACTTATCCAAGGGCAAGTGACAAAATTATTAACCACAATAAACATTTTAAAATAAATAAAAAAAAGGTCGTGCTGTCATAATATGTATGGCATCCAAAAGAAATAATATTAACAACTAACTTATTTGATTCATTTTAAAATAAACCAAATAAATTATAATGTTTCTAAAAATTGAAAGCTGTGTTTTCAAGAAATGTGCTCATTGTCATTGAAATAATTACTCATTTAGATACAGAAACTTTATTTAATTAAATATCATAACTGATAATTAAATGTAGACTTGAAAAGGTCCCTTAAAAAGTTAAAAAATTATAAAAACAAAAGACTTGAGTAAAATTGTTGAAATTTTAACACTTTTCAAAACTGTTACATATTACTTTCACATATTTCTTGGTTACAGTATTAGCTCACCTGTAATTTACTTTATAAGTATGTTTGTGTTCTGTCTAAACTTCTGGCGCAGTGTTGACTTGCCCATAAATTACTTTATGTGTGTTGGCATTCTGTCTGAACCTCTGGCACAATGTTTGATTACCCGTAAGTTTCTTTATGTATGTTTGTGTTCTGTTCAAATCATTGATGCAGTGTAAGTTCAGTAACAAACAACTTACTCCTACTATAAAACCTACACTCACCATAATCCCTAGTAATTTGTTTAATGTACTGTTTTTCCTAATGTATTTCCATAATTTCATGCCTGGTGTTTTAAGTACTGTTTGCGGGAAGTAATTCCTTTTACTGATTCCAGGTCAGGTCAGGTTCAGAATCATCACACTCGGTTAGCACGGATCCTGATAATGCCTACTTAGCTGACCCAAGAATGCCACTTATACGGAAAGATAGCTAACACATCAAGGTACCCTGTGATGCAAATTTTGAAATCTTTTAAATTTGTCTGCAGAAAAAAATTCATCTTGAATGTTCAAATTAAGTAAAATTTTGACTTCATAGTGCACTAATAAAAAACACTTGTAGTATATGAACCACTACATAGTTTGATAAAAATTGGGGCAAATGTAGCCTATAGCCACACCAAATTCTAGACAAAATTTCAGTTAATTGGTTGACTGGTTTAGGATTTATGGCAGTTTTAGTTTAAATTTTGTCAGTTTTTTTCTACTTATACCTCAAAGCGTTACCGATTGCTTTGATATTCGGTCACTATTTTTAAAATATTATGCAATAAAATGGTTACATGAGTGTTCTACTATGTAATACCAACAACTTTTATTATAAATATCTCGTTTGGACGATTTTTATTTTATAGACCAAAATATTGATTTGCTACTTAAGGCGTGGTTTGAATCTGTCGACACGGCTTTCAAAGTGGGGGGAAGGGGAGGAGAAGGAGGGGGGGGGGGAAATTCCTCTCTAAAAAATATTCAAGACAGCCTACTACTTTCTAAGCAGATCGAATATGCCAACTGTACAAGACAAAGATTGATATCAGTGATACTCGGATACCAAAAGGATTCTGTGAATTGTGTAGTAATACTTTGCGCAGGAAACAAGAGGGGAATGAAGTTGAACTCCCTCCTTTGTTTGATTTTAAGTCAATACAAGTGAGAGCTGAAATAAGAAGCACAATCTGTTGTTGCCTAATATGACGAATAGGTTGTTCAAAGCTGCAAAATAAACATCCTCTCGTAAAGCAAACCACTATTGAGAAAAAACCAAATGTGCATTGCAATACATACCTCAGCTCTATAGGAAAAGATTTGCCCCACCAATGTTCTCAAATAATGTTCAGGGAAAACCTTCAATCTTTACTAGCAAAAGATGCTAAAGCAGCCAAACAAATCGCATCTCGAGTTATTTCAAATAAAGTATTATCTCCGAATGGAATTATTCTACTTGCTAAAGTATCCGGCGGGCCTCCACTTACAGTTACCCCAGGTAAATGTTATACTTAAATTTTACATATATATTGAAATAAAGTCTTGAAATAACACTAGAACACTAACTTTAGAAAGTATATTATTGACAAGTTTCTAAAAAGTGTCTAATTTCTTTAAAATCTAATAATTTGAAAGTTTTACACAACCTTACTAAAAAAAGTTTATTGAAACTATAAAATATGTATGTTTGGGTTTTAGGTCAAAGTAGTGACCTAAAACCAAAACATACATAGTATACAAAGTATAGCCCTTGTAAATGTACAATAAAATACGAGTCTATCATATAACAGATAAAAGAAAATTGTTAAAACTGTAAACCAAACACCAAGCAGCAAAATGGTAGAACCGAATATCTACATGAATTTTCTAAGAACAGGTAAACACTTAAGCGATTTCTCCAACAGCGTGAATTAAAAATCACGGACGGAAAAGGAGATTCTGGTACAATTTGGGTTGTTGCTCACTGCAATGATTTATCAAATCTTATGAATCATGTTATTCTGTCCGGCTAAATTTCCGTCAGTGATTTTTAATTCCCTGCAGATGAAGAAATCGCTCAAATGTTTACCTGCTCTTAGAAAATTTGTGTAAAGATTCGGTTCTACCATCTTGCTACTTGATGTTTTGTTTAAAGTTTTAACAAGTTTCTTTAATCCATTATTTGATAGACCCGTATTTAATTGTATATTTAAAAGGGCTATAATAGTCAATTTTGGAGCGCTTGATGGTGACTTAACACTACTTTGACCTAAAACCAAAACATACATATTTTGCAGTTACAATAAACTTTGTTTATAACTAAAGTTTCTGCTGGCTATTTTGTTAAGCTCGGAACTGATGGTGGCAAAGGTTTTCTCAAGTTTTGCCTAAGAATTGTCGATACTGCGTTACGAGATGAAACCAGCTCACCGAGACAACAACAACCTCTCACTCAAAGGATTGGTAAAGACACTGGAGTCAAGAGACAAATTCTTGTTGGGGTATCAGAAGATTTGCCTGAAACACACTTCAATATTGAACAAATATGGTCACTGATTAATGCAAATGGAGTTAAACTAATTTGGGCTTGTAATATGACAGTTGCAAATATAGTTTGTGGTCTTCAAACCCATTCAAGTACGCACCAAGTGCCTTCCCAAATCAAAGTGCCTTCCCAAATCTAGAAACTTGCGAATACTGGGCTCATCCAATTCAAGCCTCGCGTCTTTTCAGCAGTCTGGCGGGGTTGTTGCTAATGCAAAGCTGTTCTGCAATGTCATTTGAAAGCCATTCATCTGCAGGCCAGTCAATGTTCTGATTTTGGAAATTATCCCACCGATGGAATTGCATCTCCTCTTAGGAGTTGTCAACCATCTTTCCAAGATCCTTAAAACTGCTTGGATAGAAGCTGTTAAGTGGCCAGCCGCCCTCCACATTTAACTGAGCCCATATCATGGGGGCCAGTTTGAGGAAAATGAATGCAGGAAACTACTTAAAAATGTGAAGGTGCTGCAGCAACTTGCTGGTACAAACATGGTTCCCAACATTTTGTGCATGATTGAAGCATTCAAAATCTTCAATTTAGTTGTGGAGGCTTTGGATACATCCTTTAGCCGGATTTCGCTGAAAAAGTTGAAAATTTCAAAAGGTGTTACTTAATGATAACTGGTGCCAGCGTAACACCTATAATTCACGCTGTCTTCTACCACATCAAGGATTTCATCAGTCACAAAGGATCCCCTATTGGGGCCCTATAGTGAACCAACTGTCGAAACTTCTCATCAAGATTTTAATCAACATTGGTCGAGGTATAAGCGAAACAATAATCATCCAGAGTACAAAGAAAGATTGTTGCGCTGCATAATTGATCTAAACAGTAAGCATCTTAAAAGAACTACTAAAATAATTTAAGTTATAAGAGATTGGGCAGCTGAAACTCATAGCATACAACTTATAATGAACATTTTCACCATCTTTAAAAATAGTATTATAGAGTATTTGTATAAAAAGAGTACATTGAGCTATTTGTTAATAAATACTTTGTTGAGAAAATCAAAATACAATTCTTAAAATGTTATCAGATACTATTTTATGGTAATACAATATAAAAAATAGGGTTTAAATAGTTATTTTTTCACTTAACTTTGAAAGTAAATGTATTTAAGTTGGTTTCAAGAGTCAATACAAAAAAATTTATGAGATCTGCTTTTTTAGTTATTTTACGAACTGGTAGTCATTTGACCAGGTTTTGCACTTTTTTAACATTTTGGATATAGTTTATACCTTAGGCAATGTTTTTTGAGGACCTTTTGTTTTAAAAATGTTGTTTTTTATTTAGATATAGAGGAGTTGCCCTTCCCCCCCCCCCCTCCCAACACACACACACTTTCGACGGATTCAAACCACGCTTCAAGTAGCAAATAAATATTTTGGTCTATAAAATGAAAATGGTACAAATAAAATATTTATAACAAAAATTGTTATAAAAATACCCTGCCTTAGGGTTCTAGGTTGAGTAAAAGCTAGAGATAGTGTCTCAATAAATATACTTATCTTGGGCAGATGTAAACTGCATCCAGCTACTGTCTTGTAGAAGGCTTTCTCTGCAAAGATTTTAGGGGTAAGTAGAATAATTCTGCTGACCAACCTTGAACTATTAGGCTAGGGTAGATGTAAACCTGTGTTACACTGTTTCCTGCCTAGGATTATGAAGGCTGGATCTTCTTGACTCACCTTATGTTTTTACTTGGGCATCCTTAATAGTTGCTATGTAACTCTTACTGTTATCTTCTAATGAGGGTAAAGCTCTAAAACCTAGTTTCATGGTTCTGAGGCCAGCTCAAGGTTTCTGAACTCTGCGGTAGCTATCAGAGAGGCTGATTCTATAAACAGCTGCAAAATATCAAAGTATTAACAGTGCCATGTTGCGCATAGATGGTGTCCTTGTTAATGCTTTTAATTCGCATTGCAAAGGCCACATAAGGAGCCCTATGTTATGGCTTAGGGTTAGATAACAAGATTGAAACAACTGCATAGCTCATTGCTTAGAAGTTCATGCTTTATCTATGAATGAGTCAAGTTCTCATTAAACTTAACTCATGCTGAAAGTAACCCTAAACTTTAAATATTAAAAACCATCCCCACCACCTAACTATTTTATCATATTGTTAACAAATATTCGTGGTCTGCCAAGCAATCTTCCATCAGTTGAGTTGAACCTTTTGCAAAATTCACCTGACTTGCTTGAACTTAGCATGACGAATTTAAACTCCACTATTCCTTCTTTAGATCTTTGCGTTGATGGGTACTATCCTTTGATTCGCAAAGAATCCAACAGTCACATGCTTGATTTGGGGGTATACATATGCATCAGTTCACCTATTTGTCGTAAAATCAGGTTCAATCTTTTGACCATTCTTTAATGTGCTTCCATTTAGCACCTCTTCACACTATCACCTTTCTCATTGTTATTTGTTTTCTCCTTCTTCCCAAGACAGCAATCTTTTCATGTAATTTCTGATCGAATTGATCATGCCCTCTCTCTTTACCCCTCTGTCAATATTGCTGTTAAGGGTGACTTAAATGCTCATCAAAATAAATGGCATGGCTCAAATGTCACTGATCCTGTTGGCACTAAAGCCTATAACTTCTACATTTCTCAACCTGTTGCTCAGATAGTTAACATTTCTTGACAACTCTGATCATTTATCTTTCCTCCTTGATTTATGTCTTGTCTACCTTATATTTTTACAATCCTAGCTTGTGTTCAATTACTCTCTTTTTTCCCTTAGATTCTTTTTCAGACTCACCCGATAATCACATGACTTACTACTACCCTAAAGCTGACTGGGATTCTTTTTGTGATTTTCTTCGTGACGGTTCTAGAGCTATCGTCTTTTCTGTTTCAGCTGATAAATGCGCCTCCTACAAAACCTCCTGCTACTTATTTTTGCAAGAAATTGGCGTAAAAAAGTGCTGTTTAATGCTAAGCTCCATAATTCTCAGTTCACTAAATCTTGTATCTTATCTGAGAAATTAAGCTCTAAAGACAATCTGGAAAATTCATGGGACTAATCTTATTACTTCTCCCAAAGATAAGACAGAACTATTTTTAAAGAACTTTTCTTCTAAATCGACTCTTATGGCTAATCTTTTTCTTCTATTCCAATTAAAAAAGTTAACCCGTTGTTAGACATTCAAATCACTCTAGTCTTTGTTGCTAAAGTCATATCTCAATTAAACTCTTCTACAGCTTGTGGTTCAGACAACATTCCTAATATGGTCTTACAAAATTGTTCTCCAAAACTCTCTTTAATTCTCCCTAAACTATTTAATAAGTGCTTGACTGAGTCTTGTTTTCCTGCTTGCTAGAAAATCGCATCTATTGTTTAAATTTTCAAAAATTCCAGAGAACATTTTGCCCCTCCAATAATCATCTCATCAATCTTCCTTCTGTTGTTAGCAATATCTTTGAGTCTTCGATCAACAAATTTCTCACATCCCACCTTGAGTCAAATAACTTACTGTCAGACAATCAATAAAGTTTTCGATCCTATCCTACAGCTGATTTGCAAGCTGCTGTGACTGAAAGATTTTATCATGCATTAGAGGGACGTGGTGAGGCTAGGGCTATCGCTCTTGACATGCTCACTGCATGCTGGTCTTCTCCACAAGCTTGCTTTATATGGGAAATATCCAGGAAGTCTATCATTTCTTTCTAACCACTTTATTAAATTCATCTTTGCAGGCCAACACTTTTTCATTTCCAGTATCTTCTGGGGTACCTCATAGTTTTATCCTCGGTCCTATTTTGTTTCTTATCTACATTAAAGATCTTCCAGACAGCCTTGCATCTTAAGTAGGTTTTTTTGCTGATGTCTCAATTTTATACTCCTTTTCTGACAAAAAGTCTTCTCTTTTCAATCACTTAGAGCAGGCAAGGGATCTTGAATCTGATATCACTTCTGTATCAGATTGGGGCTCACAGTGGCTTGTAAATTTTAACTCCAACAAAACTCAGTTATCTACTATTGCAATACAGTTTCTGCTAAGTTTGAGTCTCTTTCCCATCAACATAAAGTTGCATCTCTTTATCTTTTCTAAATATAGTATTTGTTATAATAGTATTTGTAGAAATAGTATTTCTACAAATACTATTATGATTGCTGCTCAAAGGAGTTATCATCTCTAGTTGCATTAACTAAAATTCTCAATTGACTCATCATTCAGCTAAGTCTCATTCGTCTACTGTACCTGTCCCTGCATGCTGTAAAAACTCTTATTCGTCTATTTTTTCCCCCCGCACTTTAACCCTTTAAAACTCTCTCTCAACTTTAAACTTTTTAAGTCAACATACCCCTTGCTTTATAACTATACTCTTTTTTTTTCCGAAATTAATAGTGGTTGTTGCAGCCATGTTGGGAATAAATTATAATTAAAAAAAAAAAGGTACAAAAATTAAAAATCAATTCTAAATTGATATTAAATAAACTTTTTTATGATTTGCATTTTGTAATTTAGACATTCTTCCTGATGAACCTTAAATAGATCTTAAACAGATTGATAGAATGTTGCATGTGTGTAATTTATATAGTAAAAATTATATAATAACTTTTTATATAAAAATATGCTTCACTTTGAGCCAGGAGAAGTTTTCTTTTTGTCACAGCCCTCTCTCAATCCTTTAATTTAAGATAGTTATGAAAAGAAAAAAGATGGGCATGATAATACAAGGGACCTGTAAAGATCAAGAGGGAACATACTACATAAGAATTTAAATTAGAAAATGGTATTTTAAAAACTTGAGCAAACAAACCAAGTGTAACCATGGAAACTTAAGTGAAGAACAATAAAAACTAGGAAAAAAGGAAAAAAAAAGATGTACACAATTTGAAGATAAGATTACTTACTGTCTAATTTTTTCAGCCTCAATATTACTTCTTATAAAAAATTCATGCTTAAGATCTGTTCCAGCTGCTTTCCGACGATATTCTCCAACAGATAATACTAAGAAAAAGAAATAGAAAATGATCAAAAACTGTGAAAAATCGTTTTTTTTTTGTTTTTTTGAGAGGAGGGAAAGAGGCTCACTAGAGTCTATGCTATTTTACAGAAAAGTGTCCTTCAATAAATTTATATGTTAAAATATATGGTAATTATAGAAAACAGTTAATTGCTATATAATACATATAAAATACCTTTAGAAGCTATACCACACCAATTTAAATATCTACATAACTTTCTTGCAATGTACGTCTTTCCCCTAGCAGGTAGTCCGACCATAATAATCATGTGATTGACATTAACAAACTGGGGTTTGATAGGAGGATATACACAATGATCTAAAAAAAAAGATGACTAATTCAATAACCTACATAAAAACAAGATATGCATCTAGAAGAATTTATATATATATATATATATATTATATATATATATATATATATATATATATATATATATATATATATATATATATATATATATATATATATATATATATATACATATATATATATATATATATATATATATATATATATATATATATATATATATTCTTTAGAATTGTTTACTTCTGCATTTTTTTTTTAATATATTCTTAAAGAGGGGATTTAACATTATTATTTTATTGAACTCACTTATTTTTATAGTTTTTTAGGAGTAACTTATTTTCATGCCTGCATTTAGAAATCAATTCTGATTTTTTGTTTAATAAACATTCTTGGTTCACATATTTTTTTAAACTAACTGATATCGCAATAATCTAGATCTTCCTATATTTATGAACCGTAATGTACTTGAAAAGTCACCTACCCTTTATCTTTTAAGATTAACTTTTATCTTTCTTGGAAACCATACATCAAATTAATTGCAAATATAACCACCTGCTAAGGTTGCATCTCTTTATTGTGCTCGCCACTTTCTTACTCAGGATTCTATTCTTTATCTTTATAAATCTCAAGTCCATTCTTGTGTGGAATACTGTTGCCAGATCTGGGGCGGATTTTCTAATGATGCCATTTCTCTTTTAGACAAGATGCAAAAATGTATTGTAAACATAGTTTACAATACATTTGGACTAGGGTAATGACTTTTTCACTTTTTAAAAAAAAAAATTTCCTGTGTCATAAATCGACGAACTTTTGTTAGAAAACATTGAAAACATGTTCAATTCCTCTTGGTTGTAAAAAAAGGTCACCCCGCAATTAAAATTACGAATCATCATTTATTAAATCTTGTTACTGCTACTACTAATATGTGTGGCTTTGCTGAAAATCATTTAAAACTTGTATAGATTTGAAGCGTTTAGAACTTTGGAACATTTTGGAAAATTCCATATTATTTTAGATGACTTTAGAACATTCTGGAACAATTTAGAACACTCTGGAACAATTTAGAACATTCTAGAACAATTAAGAATATTTTAGAACAATTTAGAATATTCTAGAAAAATTTAGAACATTCTGGAACAATTTAGAATATTTAAGAACAATTTAGACTGTGTATATATAGCTGCTTATCTAATTTTATAGTTATTGCAGAAGCAACACATGGCGATGTACAAGCCTAGCAATAGTAGCATTCAGAAGAACAAGGATGCCTGGACCAATAATTTGGTAAAATTTGAAGACTCATAAAAGAAGAATGGTCACTTTAGAAGAATATTAGCTGAAGAAAAGTGCAGAATGCCTCTCCAAAAGCATATTATAGGAAACTACCATTTCCTTGAACCAAAAATCAAAGGAAGAAAGGAGCAAATAGCGGAAATTTCTAAAGAAGTCACCGAATTGTGGAAAAATAGAGTTTTCCTCATGCATCTGATCAAGTTATACAAGCAAAGCTTGTTAAAAAACTGAAATGTTATGATGAATGTGTTGAACAAGGAAGCTACAAACCCCTTGATAAAATTTTTGATATTACTAAAGTGGATGGAACATGGTTACCTTCTGAGGATAAGTGATTGTACCACCTCCAAGTGGAAAGCAAAGGAACAGTGGGATACTCTACAGGCCAAGCGGCCAGTAAAGAAACGATCTATTCCTCTAAAAGAAAAAAGCTGCTAACATATGCAAGCAATTAGCTTGTGAAGGCATTGATACCCCAACTCCATGTCAATCAGCTGTTTACAAGTCAACAATCAAAGAGGCAATCAAGCTGAAAAAAGAAATGATTGAAAAGTTGTATGTGGAAAGTTGGTCCTTACACTTTGATAGCAAGCAAATCAACGGAATCGATTATCAAGTGGTCGTCCTTAAAAATGAAAGAAGAGCAATCAAATTGGATGCCCTGAGTTTGGTAGATGGCAGGGAAAAAACTATTGCTCAAGGAATTTGTAAAGTCCTTGATGAATTTTATCTATGGAATTCAATACAGATAATTGTTGCAGATACCACCAGCGTCCAGCGTTAACACTGGAAAAAAAAATGGTATTGCTGTAATATTGCAACGAATGTTTACAGAGAAATGCATCAACAAACCTCAGTTTATCAGTTGTCAACAACATGTATTAGATAGAATCCTCCGCTTGGTGATGGATGAAGGACTTGGAAGTAAAACACAATCGCCAAACATCAAATATCCATTTGTATCTCAACTGTTGAAGGAGTACGAACAAATGAAAACACAGCTTGATAACGAAATAGAAGTAATTCTCGAAACATCAGACCGGAGAGATGGTATGAAACTTTGATTTTATGTCACTCAAGTGTTCCAACTTTTTAATGAAAAAGGACATTTTCCATTGATCAGGTTTCAGAAATTACCCAACATCAGCAATGCAAGGTGGAATTCCAGAGCTATACTATCATTCAAAAGCTATATTAGCAGTCCTAGCCTTTTTTTTAATTCCTTCAACAACAACAACAAGGATAATTCTGCAGAGAGTATGTTAATTTGTATCGTAAGGCTGGGCAGACCATTGTTTATAGACCAACTGTACAACAAAAACGACTTTAATAACTTGGCTGAAGTACTTCAAAGAATCCATGCAAAAAGGCTTTAAGCTCTTTGAAAAATCACTGGAAGCAAGAGCCATCCATACTACAGTTCCCCAGAAGTAATCAATGCGCAACGTGCGCAATCAAAGTAATAAAGGAAATGTATTTGTCATGCAAAAAATAAAGACAACTTCTACTCCTTCTATGCAATAAGCAAGAGCAAGAGCAAGGTCAACAGTCTAAGTCATTGTTGGATTGAAATTTTATTGTACTGACTATGACATTCTAAATACATTTGAATACATAGTAGTACTTAGGTCAAAACCGATTTTTGAATGGCAGGGGGAACTTTTTTCAAAAGATATGCAAATAGTTCATTTCGTGCTTATAAGGTAAAAGCTCATTAAACTACAATTCAGGAGCATGGGTTGAAAAAAAGTCATAAACCTAATGGGCACTGCTCTAAAGAGCTAGCGCCTCTTGTGCTATCTATTAAAATTTATTCTTGTGTTACTCGTCACTAAATTAAGTCTGATCCTTTTACTTTTACAGAAATTATATAATTTGATAGAATATATAGAACTATTATGTTTATTATAGTTTTCATTTTTTACTATGCGTCTAACAATACTAATAATACAATATTTTTATTATTAAATACTTGATACTATAATATAAAAATATCATATTTTTATATTATAAAATCAAGTATATTTTTATATTATAGTATTTAATAATATAAGTATTTAATAATAACTTAATAGAATAACTTATTAAATACTTTTTATTATATTAT